>NW_022995372.1:13595738-13963751 GCF_004354385.1 Drosophila innubila | reverse complement strand
GCCTCTTTACGGAAGGGTATGAGTTAGTTGTGTTATTTCCCGGTTGTATTATCAACTTGTTTTAAACTCTGCCATTGAATTGCGTTCTTACGAGAAGCTAACATAAGAAAATCTCAATTAGCGGCATAGAGAATGCTTCAGTTTGATGGCTTCGGCACCAGAGAACTGCAACGGGTATGTTCGAGTATGATTGAGCACCAGAGCGACAAGTTCGATCAAATCAACTCAGAGACTCGGTCGCAACGGGTTCGATCGAGTCACGGGTCTCTTTGTTTACGATCGTCGCGGGTATGATTTTTTTTGCTTTCGAAACAATTCGGGTCGAGTAGCGTTCGAGTCATACGATCTGATTTGATTGTGATTGTTTGTGAGCGTTCGTTCTGGATCCGATCACGTTCGAGTAGCAGCGATCGTCATGGATCGTGATCGTTTGTGAGCGTTCGTTTCATCCAATCACGTTCGAGTAGCAATGATCGAAATGATTTTGAGCGTTTGTGAGCGTTCGCTTCGATCGAGTCACGAGTCATGATCGAACTTGCTGACTGATTTGATTTGATTGTGATTGTCTCGAGTACGATCGAAAACGACACTGTTGATTTTGTATTTTTTCCTGCTTCTTCTTCTAAGTAAAATGTGCGCATATATGTACATACATTTATATTTATGTAATTATATTATATTTATGTAAATGCATATTTATGAACGCAATTATGTACACACATTTTATTAAACTATTATTTATAATTTATTTATTTATTATTAATTATTTATTTAGTTTAAATATTTTTTTATTTATTTTAATGTCAAAATGTCTGTTAAAAATTTAAATTTTAAATTAAAAGTAAAATGAAAAAATTAAATTAATTAATATTATAAAAGTACAATTTATTTTAAATAATTTAAAGTTTGATAGTTTTTCCAGTCTTTAAAAAAATTAAAATAGTTATTTTTTATTATGTAAGCATGTGTAATTGCATGTATGTATACGTATTATGTATGTACGTATGTATACGTGCAGTTCGTAATAAATTTTACAATAAACGTCTTACATAAATATCATTTTTGCATTTATATATGTACATACATATGTATTTACGCGCATAAATATATCATTGCAAGCGCAAACGCTGCCACGTGCGCGCTCTGCCTAGCACATTTTCTGAACGAGTCAACTCCGAGTATGACCTATGATTGATCCGATCGTTTGAACAAAACGGGCATGAATCAAATCAAATCAAACCAGCAAGTTCGATCATGACTGTGACTCGATCGAAACGAACGCTCACAAACGCTCAAAATCATTTCGATCATTGCTACCGAACGTGATTGATCGAAACGAACGCTCACAAACGATCAGCATGATTGTGGACGATTTGATTCGAACTGACCGTTCGAATCAAACGCTCAGTTCGAACGATCCGCCCGATCGCTTGAACAAAGTGAAAAAATCACAACGAGTTCGAGTCAATGTTCGAGTCTGATCGAACATCTCTTACCCGTTGCAGTTCTCTGTTCGGCACGTACAAATATTACGTATACACCACATGGCGCACTGTCCTCCGAGTCCAAAGAAAGTCCAAGCGAGGAGAAAGCTGGCAACATTTTTGTGGCTTGTGTTGAATCTACTTTTAAGTAGAAGGCGTCTGGGCATGCGATTTATACGAATTCGTCTGTCTTCAAACGCTGTGCCAGCAATCTGTCAGTCAATCTGTCAGCCATTTTGTGGGCAAGCTGACGACGTTAACTTACTTATTTCATTAGCATTCCCGTCAGCATTCACATTCATCACATAAGCCATCTTAGGGTCTATTGAACTCTTCAATGCCTTAGTGCAAGCGTTCTTTGCATTGTATTGAAATATTTGTTTAACATTTATCAAGATTATTTTGCATAAAACAATCAGCATATATCTAATGTCAATTGATACCCTACAACTTAAGCTTATTTCTATTTTTATATTTTGTTTTTCTGCAGGCTGAGATTTGCTGAGATTAAAACCAATGGAAGAAAATTCAACTCACATTCATAACTTGGCAAGTTCTTTGCACCTGTTCTATCTATGTTGGTCTGACCAACGCTTGACAAGGAATCTTCGCATAATTAAGTCCTTGTTGTTGGAATTTATGTTATTCCAGTTATTGTTGAAAAGTTTTCGCATGGGATTTCGAGTTTTGATATTTACATTTCGCAATTAAATTTAAAACAAATCGTTTGATTTTTTTCATAAGCTGACCATTCAACTTTGACCGAATGGACAGGTCTTTAAGACTTTTATTCTACTAAGACTACTCTTCTCTAAGCCGAACATTGAACCAAACAGGCAGAAGTATATTTAAATATGTTCCAGACGGCTTTCTGACATTAAAAACGATTGTCGATGCTTTGACAATTATCATTGCATACTTTGCAACGTCTACTTTCCGTTAAACTTGTATTACGCGACGACCGCAACTTTGACCCCCGCCATGCAAAACGACATAGCGAAATTAAAGCAAATGCTCCAAATGCTACCAGTCGACGGAAAAAGGGAAATGCAAATGGGTTTGACGAAGGCAATACATGAATGAAATCAACTTCAACAAGAATATGAGTACAACCACATTAAAGAATGCCTCGACGACGACTCAGAGAGATTTTTTCTTTGGTTTTAGCCCCAAAAACAAACGAGACCTTTGTTTAACAAAAGTGTTGCCTACTTTTTGGCATCGACATTTTTACGTTTCTCTTGGCAACGCACTATGGTCCGGATGACGATCTTTTAGGAATAAATTAATAACTCGAGAACGAGCAATGTTTTTTTGGTCTAGCCTTTTGTATTGGGCCTATTATATAAATACGCAAATGGCCTAGAAAAGTGGGCGTGGTCCCGCCTTTATTTCAGATTCTGCGATATGTAAATTTTTTGTTTTTCAAGCTATCAGGACCAAACTTACAGGTTAGGCGTGTTACTATGAACGTAACGTATTGCCAAAATTTTATCCAAATTGGACAACAATATCATGGACAACTATATCATTTTTTGTAAAAACGCTATTTTTTTCCAAAATATTTGACCAAACTGATCGTATATATGTGATATTATGCTCCTCACATTCGGGCTAACATATATCAAGATCGGAATACTATCATTTATAATATCATATTGCTCAAATTATTAAAATCGGTCGTGAACTGACTTTTTGTATGAAACAAGAAATTTCTATTTTTTGTCGATTGTAAAGATTTAACATGTATTCAATACGTAAACACAAGTTTTTGTAATATTCGCCAATGCGCCCAATAAAATAAGCCAAAAAATCATACCATATCGGTACTTTGAACATGTTTATAAAATGACTTTATTCCTAAAAAATCTTCATCCGGACCATAGTGCAACGCTTGTTTATTAGGCCGAAGGCAACACAATTTTTATTGCCTACTTTTGGGCAGCTGCGTAGGTTGCCGCAAATTCTTTTGCATGATTAAAGAAGAAGTTAAGGCTTAAACTCAGTAAAAAAAAAATAAATACAAGAAATGAAGAAAGAAATTTAAGGAAAGCTAATGTGTGCTTCTGAATCTGGAAATATGATGAGAATTTGAGACCTTCTCATTTGGCAAGTAGTTAAGACGAGAGACATAACATTCGCCAAAAATTTAGTAAGTTTTATAGCAATGCATAAATTTGGTTTATGATGAGCTCTTTTCAAGAAGCACTTTGTTACCATTTTCCAAGGACTCACTCTATGAATTTGACTATAAAACAAAGCTGTTTTTGTTTTAAATTTACAACACTCGTATTACATATTATATTTTTTCGACATATTTCTTAACACACACTTTAAGCAAATGCTTTGTTGTTTGCTCAGTTTATGTGATAATATATATAAAGTGAACAAGGCTGCAAACCTCCAACATTTTGTTAAAGGTTCGGTTCGGCGGTTCGAAATATAGAGCAAGACATCGGTTCGGTTCGCGAATTGGTTTATAGGTGAGGTTCGAACCTTGGTTAAATTTCATACAAAAAAATATTTTTTTTTTATTGTTATACATTTTTCTCTACATTTAAACTAAATAAATTGTTGTTAAAAGAAATCAAATTTAGATGATATTTTTAAATTTATTGGAAGATTTAAATATGACTAATTTTAATCCGAAGTCTCAAATAATTGCGTAATTTTAGAAAACCATAAAATTTATGCAATTAATTTCTTTACGAACCGAACCTTTTATTTTAGAAAGCGGTTCGGTTTATATTCGGGTTCGCAAAGTAAATAATTTCAAGGGTTCGGTTCATGGTCCGGTTCAAGCTGCTTAAAAAGCCGAGGTTCGGTTTAGAACCGGTTTGCAGCCTTGAAAATGAATGACTTTTCCTTTTACCAAAAATAACTTTGTTGTTTTTATCATCAGCTAAAATAAGTATATGATACTTATGCTGTTGTTATCGCACTCTAGCTTAAAAATGTCATATATACCTATCCACCTCGGTTATTTAAAAATCATTAAAATTTTGATTGGTTTTATTGAAACTCTGGCAATGTTGAAGTGAAATTTAAATGTATCTTTTGAATCTTAATGAACGGTCTATATTTGTCTCATTCAATATCTTTTAATTTTGGATTCGACTTTTACTTAATCGTGCATTAAACGCGTATGTTGGCTTCTGAGCCTCCACAAATCAATGGATTCATTTGCATCTCTGTTCTTGCAACAGTTGATTGCATGCAGCAAGGATGTTGATATTTGTCCTGTCATCCACTTCCATTTCGAGTTCTCTCCATCTGTTCGCCCATTCAAATTAACGTTTTATTTTTGCAATTTTCTGAAGACAAATTAATTAAGTTATCAATTGAACAGCTGCCCTGAGTGTGGGCAAGTTGATTGAAGCAGGGCGATTCCCATTTGCTTTTCTACTTAAATGCTCATTCCTGGACGACAGAAGACATGCTGCGGCGCAAATTAAATTCTCATTGAAGTCGCCGCAAACTCAGTGCCATAGGCAACATTTTCTACTTTTCTCCCTGCTTCAAAACGAGAGACATTTTGTGGCGGGAGGTCCGCTAAGACCTAAGCTTAGTGTACATATACTTAAATTATTTACGAATGACTTCGACGCTTTTATTTTGTTGTCCCCTCATCTTGTGTGACTAAAACCTAAGACTACTTTTCCACTTGAACTTGGCCATCGGACAATGGATTTAAGTTGCAATTTGATTATACCAATAATGCTCGTGTGGGGGAGCAAAAAAAGTTCGAGGGTAATCAATGATGCAAGCTCAGAATACATAAATAATATTTTATAACCCGTTTGTTGGGTATTTGGGATCTCTAGTATCCGTTGACACTGAAAATGCCTGTTGTTTATATTATTAACATACATATTATAGACTTGACAAATATCACAACTTGTCACACCACCCTCGTTTTACTTAGTTTAGCAATTTCAACTCTCTTTGTGGGCTCAGCTTAGAATTCCTCAACTAGTTGCAGTTTCTTCTTGCAATTGATTTTTGTTTGTTAAGTTTTAAACAAGTAAATCTGTTTGCCTCGAGGCTGAGCATTCTTTCAGCTTTTGTGCACACACATCCTTCGTCCTTTATGCTTTTACATGCCCATTCACGTCTTTCAGTTCTTAGTTCTTTTAAATATTCAGTGCCAAGTTCACGTTGGTTGGCCACTTGACTCAAGGATTTGGGTGCCACAAGAGATGCAACTGCCAATCGATAGAAACTTTAAAACTGTTTTCGTATTGCGTTTTCATATCCTATTTATAATTCTATTTCGACACGTGCGAATAAAGCTGAGAAAAATGAGTGCAGCCCTAGAAATCATCTACCCCTTGTGACCATATCCAAACTGGACCTTTTTCTTAAAAATGCATACAAAAATTGATGATAATACGTATATGAACATATATTTCGAATAATTATTTAATGTCAGCTTGAAAACATAATAAAAGAGTAATTAGCTTACTTGAATTTACTGTGTTATATAAAGTTTTTACAAGTTAAAGAAAAATAAACAGAAAAAGCAAAACACAATTAAGAAAATACAATTTTATTAAGCATTAAATTAAAAAAAGGTTCAAACTATATCAGTGAAATTCAACTTAGTAAATATTTGAATATTAAGAGCGGAGCTTTCCAGCATATAGTGAATATCGAGCATGTTCTCGACTTTCTAAACATTCTACCCTTTCCAGTAAATCCCTTGCTTTTTTTTTCTTAAATGCAATGTCCATAAATTTGTTCTTTCTATTTCTGGCTGACAGCGTTGATGTTACTTGTTTTCTTTCCTCTGCGTGTTTTGGAACATGGGACTGCATTAATTACGTCCTCGTCATGCCCACAAGCCATTCACAAGTCGTACACCATTCACCATAGACATACACCCTTCCTCCCTTTCAACCCTTGAGTGCCACTGGTCTAATGTTGTTGATCTGCAGCGCACGTTTCGTGTTGATAGTTTTGCAATTTCAATTGAATTTTGCCCTAGCACACATGCCACTTGTTGTTGCGCATTTCAGGGGAATCGAAGCAATGCACCCATATTTTATTGGTTGACCACCAGAGGCTGACAAACTTCGCAATTAGTTGGGTAACAGTCAACTCGAACAATTCATGTTCCATTTTGTTGGCCATTTCATTACATTTCACGTTGGACTGCCCAATTAAATTGTTGTCACACTGTAATTAACCGTTAGTTGATGCATTGGACATTAACATGGCCGCATTTGGTGGTTTTTTTGAAATTAAAAATTTTACTCAGGTGTTTCAGAGCTAAGTCATTCATGAGTAAATCACTCCTCAAACAGAACCTTGGACTTCCTAAGTTGAATATTAGTACATGATAAGAAATGTCTACAATCAAATGAATTAAATTTACATCCATTGTATCTTCTCTCAAAATCCGTCAATTGAATTTCCCCTGCATCAGATCAAACTACGGAATTGAAATACGGTCACCCTAAGAGAGACAGAGAGAGAGAGAGAGAGAGCGTTTGTTTCGAAAAGAGAACGAGCAGCACAGCCGGCTAAATTCACAACTAGTTCAAGTTCAATGCAATAACAAAATACGAAACCTACCACAACAAACGAACTGCTAACAGTTTAGTTGCCTTACTGTTAAGCGCTAACAGTGTTGACATCTGTTAACGGTCGCAGTTGCTGCTGACACTGATATGTTAATTTGCACTTCGTTAACAGTCGGGCTGCTGCTACGTCAATGCCGATGTCGACTTTCCTGTGTCCATTTAGTCTGCCGCGGGAACTCTATCGAATCAGATGCGAGATCTGGAAAAGCTCTCTCAGCGAGGATCATGTTCATTCTTCTGATATAGAAATTAAACAGTATTGTGTTCGAAGAATACAACGTATTTGAGTGGAATTGTATCAAAGAAAATAAAATGTAAATTAATGATAATAATAAAGATATTCAGACAAATACAAATTGTTCAATAACTAAAATAAATAATGCCCAATCTATCTGATGAATGTTGTGAATTAGTGTTCTTAAAAAAATATTCATCCATTTATAGATTAAAAATCTAACACACAAATTGACTTATACTTAATACATTTAAAAAAAAAACAAGGTACGATTCAATGAGCAGCTGGATTTGTTTTAAACAATTTCGAAATAAAAGCAGCAAATGTAAAATTACATAAATAAAATGTACAGAGCTAAATAAAATAAATATGAATAAGCTTTTAAAACATATGTCATATAAGCAGAGCATAAATTTAAATAATGACAGTAATATTATAAATATAAATAAACATATAAAATTAAAATAACTTTTTTAAATTTTAATCAAAATTTTAATGTTACTTAAACTCTTGCTATAAAGTGTGGTTTGAAATTTATTGAAAATAATTTGTGCTTGGCTCAATCGATTTTTAAGGTTCGGTGGCTGACTGCTAATTAAAACCAAAAAGAATTTAGTATGTCAATTTGCAGCTTACATCTGGATAAATTGTTTAAATGTTATTTGTATGTGCGGGTATAACATATACATATTACTCATATATCTGTGCAACATTGCCGAGGGCGTGTAAGAGAATATACATTTGAATTTTATCTGATATATGATTTTTGTACTTATATTTTGGATACAAACAGTGCAAAAAGTAAAGCAAAAAAAATATTTCAATATCGAACTAAAATAAACAATTTTAACGCTTGAATGCAGTAAAAGTTTAATTGAATTGTTTTATATCGCAAATGCATAACTCAATCAGGCGCGGACAAGTAATAGAAAATTCAAAATTAATATGTATTTATCCAAAATATTATCAAATGTTAATCTAAGTATTACACTTAAGACATTCTCGATTAATAGTGCTTAAATAATCAAAAGAGTTTCGTTAAGTCAAAGTTCGAGGAAAACTAAGTGAAAGTGAACAAAGTTAAAAGTATTCCATGCATAAAACTCTTGTGAAATTGCGCTTTGCATGTTTAACCATGTAAAAAACTAGCTATTTCAAGTTCTTGAGGAGCAAAAGGGAGTGCATAACAAGAAATAAAGGAAATTCAGAAGCTTTAGTCAGCTTCTATGCAGGACTTTGCTGTCACAATAAAAAAAAGGAGAGTCAACTAACCTAGTCAAAAAGTGGAATCTTCAGGAGTCAAGGGACAAACGAGAAAGAAGCACACTCGACAAGTAACTTAAGCGTGTAACTGAAACCTGTCAGGAGCAACCGAAGGACTACTTCAAAAAATCACTTTACTAGGTAAGTGAATATCTTTAAATTTGAATAAAACATATAAGAATTCGGCTCAAGAGTTTTTCAATTAATTTGTACAAATTATGTTTATGAAAATGTGCTGTCATTTTGTAAACGAAACTCGTAAAGCCTAAGAGTTTTCACATCATTTTCAATTGTTAGGTAAAAATGTCATAGCTGACGATGAGCTTAAAATTATTTTCCCACAAAATTCACATTTTGTGTGATTTCCCCACAAACAAATTGCCAACACTTCACGTTCCTCTCACGTCTGCAACAACAAACAATAAATGAGGGAACCTGCGACAGGTGTAACTTCTTCTTCTTCCCCCTTCTCCTCTTCTGACTTGTGTGCGTGTTTAGATTAACAAATTTTTGATATTTGCTTAAAACACAAGCCACAGCCACGAAACAGCCGTCGGTTCATTTAAGCTTTTTGGTTTATTCCAAATCATATTTGCGGCTTTTCGCACTTGTTTACAAATCCTCCACAAAGGTGGAACAGCTCGGCACTATCTTCATTAAACGTGTTTAATTTGAAAATAAATATTTTATTTTTTAAATAAAGATAAACAAAAATAATTTAAAACATAAATGTTTCTCATACGCCTGAGTAAATCAGACTTTGGTGAAACATAACTCTAGAGAACTATATTGTTATACAATTGTAAATTTTGATTCAATATATATACCCCTTTATAAACAAAAATGAGATAAATGTAATTAAAAAGGAATTATTTAAATAGCATTTAGAAATGAAATTAAGTTGTTTTCACGAACATACAATTTCAAAATATTTCTTAAAGGATATAAAAATGTCTGTAAATGCGTTTAACATTTGCTTCCCACGTTTTGATTCCCATGAATTTCTTAGAAATGCCTTTATCTCAAATCTATTAGACACGTGGGAGTTTTGCAAGAATTTCATATTTGCAAGAATTTCATACTGTCATCCAAAGCCTCACAACATTTTGTGGATATTCGCTAAGTAGTCGTGATATAATCGGCTTTATATCAATTAATAATAGCTTTTAATGTATCATATATTTTCATAAGCAGCAACGTTAAGATAAAATTGTTCAATTGACAACTAGAAAATTCCATAGTATGCGTTAAATTTTTAAATGTGTGAAAACGTTTTACAAGGCCATAAAATTGAATGGTATATTTAAGTGCTTCTAGCCAAAGGCCACATTTCCGCCAATTTCCTGTGCAGGACGCGTAGTTTCTGATATTCTTGTTCAGACCATATCCTGCCCATTGACAGTGTTTTTTTGTGATTTAAGACTCCTTTGGATTAAACCAAATGTAGCGTACATGAAAACAATGTCAACTTGGTAGTTGTTTCATTTTTACTCTGATTAGATTCTCTTAGCATCATGATTTGCTTTTAATGAAACTCTTCATTATTCGCTTCGTACAAGAAATTGACTCATTCATTATATATTTCGCATTTTACCACACCTTTACAACTGTTGCGCATTTTCCCAATGGCACCGAAATCAAATTGCCACCGTTCCCCATCAAAGTAGGCACTTGTGTTAATTTGCTTAAGGAAAGTGCAATTAATTTACATAGCCGAGATTTTCGGTTTGCAATTAAATGGCGAATTTATCTTGGGACTACGTGGAAAGCAAAACACGGTTGAATGTTCTATCAAAAATCCACAGTGTCGCTTAGAAAATACAAACAAAGATATTAACTATATAGATAGTGCTTAGTTTTGATTCACAGTAACTAAGAATTTATTTTATTATTTTTTAAAAATGAAAAATGAAAATATAAATAAAGTAATTTGGAAAATGAAATGGTTAAATATTGTCGGGATTGGAGTTTATCAGATGCAGAATACTTTAATAAAACATGTTCTATTTCTTAGTAAGACTTGTTTTTAAGTTTTGCTTAAATATTTTGTACCTTGTTGTATTGATTTGTTCTGCAAATATATGCACAGCAAATTGAGCCAACCAGAACCGAAAACTCATCGAATCGAATCTATTGTAAATAGTTTTTGGGAACCGTTTGAGCAATAGGAAATGGAATCTGTGCCTGTTTTCGACAAGAGACTGTCTGCGTTTGAAGAATTTTTAATATTACTCTCTCTCTCTCTCTCTCCCTCTCTCTCCCTCACTATCTCTGGTACAATAGGCACTCAATGCCAAGTTCAACTATCCAGGGCCATTTTCCGACCAGAAGCAGCACTCAAAATGGTCTCAGATTCCACTAGTTGTTTCATAGTTGAGGCTAGCGATAAACATGAGAGGGGGTAATAAGATGAATTGACTGAAAATATTTTTGATACTTGAGTTGGCCATAAAGGCGAAGCAGCAGCTCAACTTAGCACTGTGTGGAGCACTCCGAATTGAGCTCGTCGTGTTTGGTATCTACACAACTCAATATGGCATTGCAGCCATAACAACGCATTTCCGTTTCCGCATTTAGTGCCGGATTTTTGTGGCAATAAATGGCTTTTGCCTCCAGTTGCTCTTCTAAATTATTCGTTGGCATATATTCACTTAGTTTCGAAAGTGTACATACTATCAATTTTTTTGTTTATAATTATATTTAATGATTTGCTTGTAAAATTAAATTGGTTAACTCTACGATTACTGTAATAGTTTTGGAACAATTTTTTTTTTAATGAGGAATTTGTTTGTTTATTCGATTAATTTACTTAATGTCAAACAAATAATTTTTTCACTAAATTGCCGAAAAAAAAGTGTTCGACAGTGTAAAATTGGTCAAGATGCATTTGTCATTAGATTCGTAATAGTTGGAATTTAAACAAATGAAAGAAGCTCCATTTGTTTTTTTGTTATACCCGTTACTTAAAAAACAAGTAAATGGGTGTATTGTGTTCGTTGGAATGTAAGTAACAGGGAGAAGAAGGCATCTCCAACCCCATAAAGTATATATGATCTCGATCAGCATCAACAACCGAGTCGATATAGTCATGTGTGTCTGTCCGTCCGTCCGACCAACCGTCTGTCCGTCTGAGTGAGCGCCTAGATCTCAGAGTTTATAAGAGATAGAGATACCAAACATTCACACACAGACTTCGAAAGCGTTGGAGCAGGTCAAGTTTTTTGAAATTTTTTGACACGCTCCCTTCCGCCCCCACAAATCGCGAAAAGCCACCACACCTACGGTTTTTAAGATAATACAGCTTTTATGGTAATTAATTAATACAGTATAGATAATACAGTTTTTATGGTAGTTAACGTTATCTATTTATATTATCTATAATATCACTTAACCGCAGCAAGATCGGACAAGAAGAACGGGAGTTATAGCTAGCCAAAGTTATTAATTCTGTTATTATTTCAATACAATCACCTTAAAGTATGCAGTACTTTTTATTAGGTCGTAATTTCTTTAATGTACTTTTATATATATCGAAATAAGTAACGGGTATCCTATGGTCGGGATCTTGTTTTTTCTGTACATTATGTTATATTGGTTTAATGGGAAAACTTTACTAAATATGTATATCAGTTCAGCAAGTGGATGCAGTCAACCCGTTGTTATGGTTTAGCCACAGAACTTTTAGCTAACAAATGTGCTAAAGTAGAATAACATTTTCATATTATTAACTTGAGGCTATTGCATATATCTGTCGTAAATTATTCGCATGGGAGAATCTTATGTATGTGCACTTATGTGTGCACACGACCCCAAGGAAAGGGTACTCCAAACTTATGCTCGTGATTTGCATATGTTTTGCATTGCAATTTGGCTTTGATGCGGACCGAATTTCGTTCCGTCTCTGTCTCACACACTCTTTTTCTCTTTCACTGTCTCTGCTTCATATCGGTCAACATACCTGAACTATAATCCATTTCAATTTCTTGAGTATTATCGCCCGAATTAAATCAGTTCACGTTTGGTGACTTTTGGCCAACTGTTTGCCTCAATTTGACCTAAAGCTGCTAACCCAACTTTTTGAGCTTCGAATGTCAACAATTTATCATATTTGCAGTTCTTCCCCTTCCTTTCCTATTTGTATAATGACCCGAATAAATATTTGTATAGTTGTTATTTCTGTGCTTCTGGTTTTCTGCCTAGTTAGGCTTTTAGTCAATGGCCAACTGTCCGAGTGTATGCTATAATTTCATGTCACTTGCATATTAATGAGTACTTGTCTGCCTCTTTTTCTATCTCTCTGTTCACAAGTATGAGTGGCAGGTTGTCTGGGCCATAGAAATCACAGTTTGTAAGCTTTTTTATGTCTATTCATTTGATTGATTTTTGACTTCCCCCCTATTATTATTTAATCTAACCTATAATTGTCTTGACCCTCTCTATGTTATTAACTTATTTCACTTTGGATATTAATATTCTCACAATTAGCCGTTTTTCCTTTTCCCTTTGGGTTTCTGCATGCATCTCCTTAAATTCGCTTAATGTTTGATTAGGTGTTTGACTGACAAATTGATATTTTATTGACTTTTTTTGTGTTTGTGTTTACTTACCAACCCAAATTTTACTTAGTATCAATTTAATCTTCGCATGCTTACCCACATGGCGTATACGTAACAAAATTAGAAAGTCAACTGTGAATGCGCTTATTATATGAATTTCCATGTTCATTATTTCTTGACAATGTCAGTATTCTTTAGCCTTGCAGAAAAGTCAATTTATTTTACCTTGAACCACTAACCATGTAAATCGTTTGTCAACATGGCCTGAACTTTTGACTTGGCCAGAAAAGCACATCCAACTTGAACTCTGAATCTGCTTGACTTCATGCAATGTTATCACGCAATTCTGTCTACAGCTTGGCAAAATGTATTTTGCGCAATGCATTTCATTAAGACCTTCTTTTATTTTTTGCGTAATTTCAAAGGCATTTGCATGTCTGGCAGTTTGGGTCTTTTAGTCTTTTAGCCCTAATTAAGTTGTAGTTGTTGGTTATCCTGCATGCAACAAGCGCAGTGCAGTCAACAGAAATTTTACCATTGTTGGTGATACAAATGTTGATTATGAAACTTGGGAAACACAGAGAAAACCGCAAAAGAAGTCAACACAACAAATTCACAGCAAAATATTAAGTTGTGGCATACAACAACAAGTTTTGGTGTAGGGGCGTGGTGGGATGGGCGGATATGGCAAATCGGTAGGGTTATCAACCACAACAAACGTCAAAGCAATTTCCGGCAGCCCAAAGTCGACAACATTACGGCGCAATTTTGTTATGTCAGAAAGTCGGCTATTGTTGCCTTTTTTATTTGGCTGAAAGCTTACCGTAGTTGGCCAAAAGACAAAAGTTTTGTGGACGGTTCTCTTTTGATGTTAAAAATAAATCGTTAAGAAACAAAGGAGCAAATTCGAAAATAAAAAACGTATTCAATAATCTTTTGATTACTTAGTAGCAAGTGTAAATTTGTTATTTACATTTATTTAATTTAAATGTATTTTCTTGCATGACATTATAAGAAGGATTGAATCACATTTTATCAATTTATGTTATCTTACTAAATAATAAATACTTTTTATACTCCACATAATAAACAGAGCATTCACAGGATACAAAGTCTTTAAATTTCTATTTCATATGAAATGTTTTTCAAAATTCAGAATCCGAAACAAAACTATATTTATGGGCCATTATTTTAATAAACCTTTTATTTATTCCATAAGTTACTTTTAAATTTCTTCAACTTAATTAAATGTTATTCGTAAAATCCTATAAGAACACGAATCCACACACAGCTATGATTTTTTATTAATTGATTTCATATTTAATTGTGCAAATTAAAGATTTCATTAGCTTCAATCCATAAAATCATACACAGGAGTGAGAAACAAATTTCTTAAATGGAGAAAGAAAAATCAATAGTCATATATGGTTTGAATATTATTTAAATTAATATTTTCTTGTAAGCTACAGAAATCTTTTCATTTCTATGGGATCAAATTGGAATAAATCATAGATGAATTGATAAGCATCAGTATCTATAAAACAATTTATACTCTCTTTTATCTGTAATGTAATTAAATAATTATTATTATTAGCAGATGAGTTGTCAGATAGTTAGTTGTTATATACTAAACTAATAAAGTAAAATGTGCTTTACAAATATTCCTTATAATATCGATTGTTCATACCTTAGAGTTGCCAAGCCAATTATCAGGTAAGGCTTCCCTCTTTAATGCTGTTAAAATCAGAAGTGTATGTTTAAGTGTCTGAGTTGTAGTTAATACCCAATGGCAGGCTTGAAAGCAAGACACACACCCACCACAAATTGGCGTTCGGGCAGCCGGAAACGGAAACTTCACACACACACACACACACACACAGACATAAGCACAGCGTTGCCTCGTGAAGGGCCAAAACCAAACTCGGTAATGGGCTAAAAGTTTGGTATCAGCTGAACATCAAACATGGCCCAAAGAATGGGCAAACTGTTATGGTAGTTTTGGTAGTTTCCGAGAAGCGATTACAGCGCACAGGTAATAACAAGAATTTATACTGACAGAATGCCTAATTGCAACAGTTTCATTGTGAAAAACAATATTTTTTAAAGAAAATGTGGGAAAATAAATGGGTAAATGAGGTTGAAAAGTGATTAACAAATTTATAGATGCTTCAATCATTTGTAATATATTTATATATTTTTACCTTAAAGACAATTTAATTTTATTTAGGTAAGTTTAGTTGAGTATTAAAGAGATCCTTTCCTCAAATTATCTTAAGCTTGATTCCTGAGCTGGTTGGCATAATTGACAGCTTAAATTTATATAGTTAATAGCTCAATCAATTGAGTTTATGACTAAGTTATTAGATAGCTTCTTGAGATGCTTTTGCCTTAATATACAATTAAGTAAATTATTCACATTGTTATGCTAGACTTACAGCTCAGTCGACTGAGTGCTCAAATTTATTAAACAATTCGAACGTAATTCGATCGTTAAACCAAATAACCTATAATGAAAGCGACAATTAGGCGTGTTATATGACTCTTGAGCAATCGAGACAGGCTTAAATTCCCGCCTTTCATATACTCACCTTATCCCTTGATTGTGTTTAACAGTCTGTCAGTGAGAAATGAAATTGCTGTTACTTTTTAATTTGATTAACTATAAATATTTACCAGCACAATCCCTCAACAGAGACTGAGATGAAAGGGACAAGTGTCCAATGCGTTCATTATATCGTGAATTTCAGCCGAAAAGCAATTTTCAGCTACATTGTGCAGAGACTTTTCCCACTTGTGACATCTCTGCAAACGTTGGCAGCTTTAATTCGATTTTTAATTAAAATCATGCATGAAACTTACAGTTGACAGACGCCAATTTTAAATTTTGTATTCGAAAAACTTTGAAATTGGTTTGGGATCAAGCACTTTTGTAATTCTCCGAGTGCTTTGTCAGACATAAAAATACGAGTATACCTGGAAGGGAAGGAACCGTGTCTCCCATACCATAAAAGAGACAAATGTTGGGCTATAAATTTCGATGCTCTTATACAAGCTCATAAATTTCGGTTAGTAAAACAAAGAAAAAAATCATCGAAAAAGTGAAAAGACAACAAAGTGGCTATCATAAACCCAGCGGGTAAATCACATTTTTCGTTGTGGCTTGAAGTCTCCGGGTGCATAAATTAAATTTAACGTTAAAATGCAAAAGACGAAGGAAATTTCATACACGAAAGAAAATCAATTTTCCCTCCAGTGAAGTTACTACTAACAGTTTAACTGAAATTCCCAAAAGATGGCGCTAAACTGATAAAGCCATGGGTGGAATATATAAATGTATATATGCATATGTATGTGTGTGTGTGTGTGTGTGTGTGTGTGTGTGTGTGTGTCTGAATGTGGCACCTGGTTAAAGGTGATGACTGCAGGATATGCCGGAGGTGATATATCTGCGGTCGCAGTAATAGTAATGGTGGATTTGACACCTTGACAAAACGAAAATCCCTGGGACGAATCTGTGCTTGACAGGTGATGACAAACAAGCAGATATACTAGCCTGATGCCCTATAGCTTGATCCTCCAGTTTGATTAAAAAATGAATTAAATGCAGGACTTTTAATTAACCCTTTTAAAAATAATTAAACGTGACAACTTGATTAAATACGTCAAACATGCTCCTCTTGTTGTCTTGTCCCTACAGGGTATACATAGATTTGTCATTCGTAAAGTGTTTGATGGTTGAAAAGAATCTAAATCTAATTGAATCGGATTCAAAAGCTATGTGGTTTTGTGGCTTACTAAATGTCAGCTCAAATGGAGTGTGAAAACTTGACAACACTGAAGGGTTAACGTTGGTATCTCTGCTTGTCCCTGTGTCGGAAAATCCTTGAATGCTGCCAATGCTCAGACATTGCATGCTTGTCAATCAAACTTGTTCTTATCGTTGGGGCAACAGTCATATCTTCATCGGTCTCATCACAGTTTTATCGCATATATGCGAGACTTTGTCTTTGTGCAAATTGTTTGGCATTAATGTGCGGCCATTGCAATTGATTTGATTAGCGCCAAGGACTCGACAACACGTCCTCTAGTCCTTGAATTCTACTGGCAACGACTTTGTTACGGGTTTTATGGATTTCGTCTCAACTCGTCTCGTCAAAGTTCGTGCAAAGTTGCAGACGTCGATTAATGAATGAACAACACAGCTCAGTACTGTTTGATTAATTTGTTAGCGAATACTCGCAAAACTTATTCCATCTGGTCATCATTGTGATCATAATTATATTGTAATATTTTTGCAGCCGCTGAACGAAACCAAAGCCAAAACCCAAACCAAACCCAGGACGAGGACCTGAACCAGAAACTTGAGCCTGATAAATGGCCCTCGACAGTATTCAAGGTCCGACGGTCATTGCTTGTGCCTAATTAATGAGCATCATATTTCATTCAATGGCTAACACGCCTATTAATATGCTAGACAATAGTTTTATCCTTCTTATTGTGTTATGGCCAAGGGCAGACGTTGTGAACAGCATCACTTGAGTACTACATGCCGAAGAGGATGTTAAATGTCGTGTGTTTCGTGTATTTTCTTTATTCAGAAATTTCTTATGTACATATTTACATGTTACTTATTTACTGCATATTGAGTTATTGCTGTAACTTTGATTAGGTCTGAGCCAGGGAATCAAACCGAAACAAATATAGGTTACGGTTTCGATTTGGTTCGTCCCGAAATGACTATTTCGAAATAGGTTCTATTTCAGTTTTTTGCTTTTGGTTTCGGTATCAGTACCGGTACGTTACGGTACACCAAATAAATTTTGAATCATTTTAAAATGACAGCCACTTTACTAGTCCAAATTTATGTTAAATTTCACATAATTTTTTACAAAAAAATTAAACGTCTCAGAATCAAGAAAAAAGTATTGTTTTATACTATTTTTTATAAGGAGTTGATTAAAAATGAAAACTTGAGATTTAAAATTTTGAATTTTCGAAAGTTTAAAGGGGGGACCCTTAGCACCGAAATAAATATCTAGTAGAATCTAGAGGAAATTTTTTTTAAGAATTTAATAAAATTTGAATGCAGAATGAATAAAGATGCCAAATAAAGACCAAAATGACATTCCACTTGAAAATCGGTTCAGTTTTGATCAAGTAATGACAGTTTGAAGTTTGTCAGACTTCGGATTTAACCACTTTACAAGTCAAAATTTTTAGCCGATTCTTCATGATATTTTACAAAAAAATTAAAGGTTTAAGAATCAAGTTTAAAGTGTTGTTATATATTAATTACGATATAAGGAGTTGATTAAAAGTGAAGACTAGAAATTAAAAATTTTGAATTTTCGAAATTTCAAAGGGGGACCCTTACCATCAAAATCGAATCTTGGTCGAAAATAATTAAATTCTACATGAACAAAAATTGAATACAGTAAGAATTTAGAGGCCGAATCTTGATCAAAGTGATATTCCGTTTTAAAATCTGTTCAGTTTTAATCAAGTTATGACAGTTTGAAGTTGGACAATTCTTGACAGAGAATTTTCATTCGGTTACGTTTTCAGATCCGGTACTAAAAATGAAACGGATACTTTCGGTTAACGGTTTCGGTACCGGTTCCGGTGTTATTCCCTGGTCTGAACTAACATAGGTTATTCGGACTAATCCATGAATACGTTTGATCCCTTTGAAATTTTACTTAAATATTTAGAACTGTGATGTACAGCAATTTCTATTTAAGGACCAATATACTTTCTAAGTAACTTTCAAGAGGTTTTGATATAAATTTGGGTTTGGCGTTGAAT
Source organism: Drosophila innubila (assembly GCF_004354385.1). Lineage (NCBI taxonomy): Eukaryota > Metazoa > Arthropoda > Insecta > Diptera > Drosophilidae > Drosophila > Drosophila innubila. The sequence continues at coordinate 13,944,823 of NW_022995372.1, read as the reverse complement.
GACTAGAAATTAATGTTGTCTTTAAAAATAATTCTATAATAAAATTTATCGTGACTATGAAAAAGCGGAGCGAAGAAATTTACTTACTTCTGTTATTATTTTATTAGTAATACTTTAACATTTTTAAAATGAATTTAAATAAATTGGACATAAGGCTTAGCGTTGGAAATTATGCTAGAGGTTTTAAAAACTACCTAGAATCGTTCACATGCAGTAAATAAAAAGTTGAGATATCCAGCAAATTCTGATTTGGTTGAGAAAACTTTCTCGCCATTTTTGACCAATACATTAGTAAGTTATGGTCATTTATGGCCATTTTGTTCTGCACAGCTTACTCTCCCGTTCCACTTTACACCAAAGAGAATAAATGTGTGTGCATGACTAAAAGTAGAAAGTGTGAATTTCGAATGCATCTGCAAAGTATTTGTGTGCTGGCTCATTTTTTGATACACATATGTAATGGTGAAAGGCAAAGCAAGATTTATATCGAGGGTCATGGCTTGAGGTCATATGCGATCGACCCGACCCGTTGCCCATTTTAATTATCCAGTGTTGAGCTGCTGGGGGCAATGTCACGACACTCACTCACACACACACACACTCACACACACTCACACTCGCTCACTCACTTAAAAGGCTGAGATTGTATCCCCATCCCAATGGAATTCTTCTGTCCTGACAATTGCTGACACTTTCCTTGTCCTTTTGTTTACGCAAATAGCAGAAAGTGGCAGATGTCTAGCGCTTTTCTTTGTTATCGTTGCTGTCTCAGTTTTGTGGTCTTTGAAAATTTACCATCCCATTGCAATTAAATTGCTGTGGTCTAAAGCAACTTGACGACGCGTTCATGTCCTGTTAAAAGACTTCCAGACAAGCTTTACAAATATTTACAGTCCTTGTTATCATCAATTAAAATGTTAATGAATGTAGCAGGATAATAAGATTAAAGACCTGTTGGCTCTCCTTTAAATTCACACCATTTCTTACCAAATCCAATATTAATATTTCTAATGTGTCTTGTTCTTATTTTGTACTCTATACATAAGGTTATCCATTATCCTGAACTCGACATATGTGTAAAAATAATTTTTTTTTTCCTTATTTTATATTCATCCGCATGGTATTATTTATTTATAATTATGAAGAGTGTCACATACAAACGATTGTTATTAAGCCAATGTTAATTTTTAGGGCTTTCTACATTTTCCTCTTTTTACTTTTAATGTTCTGCTGTTTGAAAGCCACTTGCCTGTCAAATCCAAAAAAAAGTTATTTTAATAAAAATTTCTCAACTCAGGAGTTCCGTGAATTTTTGGGGGCGACTGCGGCATAAAAGCGTCGAAACTTTATGTAATTCCCAGCAGGATATTTCGCCAGAGTTAAAATGGGAAAGGGTGTAATATAAAATTAAAGTGAACAGTAAATTTCATAGAAACTTAACAAAAATTGTCGACTAAGACGTTTGACAAATGCCGTTTGGTATTTGAGCCATATAAATTGCAATTGGCCCCATAAATATGCAACACGAGCAGTGGCTCCGACTTCGACACTTATGCCGTTGGCATTTGCAATGCCAATGCACAAATTGGGCTAACGATGGTGGAACCGCTTGTCAATTTGCTGGCCAAGTTCTCTGGCTAAATTGGCATCCAACTGCACTCGCATTTGCCCTCGTATTTGCACTTGTATTCGCACTCGTATTCGCACTTTTATTCAGACTCGCAACCCATTGTTGCTGCAGACAAACAGTTTTTTTTTGTGGCATATTTTTTGTCATCGAACTTTTATTAGAGAAAAAATCATCGTTTTGAGAAGTATTTAAAAGCCTTGGGAGAGTCCTTCGATATTATTTGAGGATTTTGCTTGAAAAACTTTAATCTGATAATTCAATTGCCAGCAAATGCCAATGAGCCTTAACAATAATAAATATGCTTAATAAGAAATACCACAGAATTATCCAGACAATCATTAAGAATATTTTTAGTTGGATTATTATAGTCATTCCAATTTTAACAAAATTAAGTAAACTCACTTATTATTTGCTTTGAACACAAAAAAAAATTGGAATTGGAGCATTATTATAAAATGTTTTCTATTTTTAATTCAGTTATCAAGGTTAACATGAACAAATATAAAAACCACATATACAATCAATATTGTTTTAAATAAATTATTAGCTAACTTTTAAAATCTACATTTATTAAGAACACTTGGAATTTCAATAGCCTTAGGAACCCCTCCAGAATGTTTTACTTCCAGCGAGACAGAATGATATTTGAAAAATATTATATACCTTGACGTATGCTAATTTTAGAAAACTTTTTAATCGATTTTCAGCTTTAACGATTTTTCTAAAAATTGTGTACCTATTTGACTGTAAACATAAAACATAAAATTGAAGAGAGCCCCGAGTAGAGTGACAGATTTTGTTTTGTTCCTGTATTTTTTATAAAACTCATTTGAATAAAATGCATATGAGGATGGTTGACTGCCAGCAATCGGATTTCATTTTGGTTGGTAGCCAAAAAAACGCCAACATAAATCATAGTTTTCAGGAAGGACTCCAATCCACAGACCCCGCCCAAAGCCCACAGCCAAAGTCCACTTTTACTTCACATGTCAAGTCACTTTTTTTTTTTTTTTTTTTTTGCAGCAGATTTTACATGGTACGGGCACACTGAACACTCAATTACCACTTAATGTCCTTACTTCAGCACAATTTACGCAAACATGGCGAACGGCAAGATACATTTGAGGGCTGTTGAAGGGGATCTGGGGTAACTGAGGAAACTCGGGGAAATGGGGGCAACTGGGTGCAACAACTACCAAACACATTGCACAATTTGTAATGACTTGTTTTTTGTTGACCGACGAGATGGCACAAGAAAATTGCACAAGTTGTTGCAGTTTTTCAGTTGCCGTTTTGCGTGATTTTTGTGCATTAAAAGTCAACGAAATTACAGTGAAGACAAGTATAAATTTTTATGAAATTGAATTGAAAAATTAACTTGCAAAACGTTATAGTTTGAGCTTAATCATTTAAAATATGATAACAAAAATTGATTAATATTTTAAACATTTTTATTAATATATTGAAGCTCTCTAAGTAAATGACAATCTATACTATAGATTCTATAGTATGGAGAGTTTACTGTACACACAGCAAATGCCTTTAATTTAAATTCAAGCTTGTTGTCAGTATACAATGAAAATATGTGTGAGTTCCTTTTCAGTTACAACTCCCATTAAAAATTGTCTTCTTTAGTGACTCTAATTAATCCTATCGCTTTAAAGTTCTTTCAGAGACTGACATGATTTATGTTATGTATACATTTCAGACTCTTGGGAGACAGTCAACCGGAGATAAAACCAATTCCAAGTTGAAGCAAGTTTTCATTGCACTTGCAGCTGGCTTTTAATTATATCAAAATCAGCCAAATCACTTTGGTTCTTGAAGTCTGACAACGTCACTTTCAAGTTGCCAAGAAGCTTTGTTGCCAGGATTCCCCTCATTACCCCTTCCCCGCTCTTCACTGAATTACCTCACAGTCAGTTAGTCAATGCCTAGTGCCACTTGGCTCATTAAAGCGCCAGACAATTTCCGCTGCGGAAGTTGTTGCCATAGACAAACTATTTAATTTAGCTAGGTGCTTGAAATGCAGCTTAGTTTGAGCTGTCAGTGGCATCGCCAGGGCATCGTGATTACTCGCATCCTGCCACTCCGAATTAGTCGTAGACTTGAAGGCTTGTCGCTTGCTTCTGTCGGATGAAAACTTGCGTAGGGAGAACTTTGAAATGTCTCAGGGAATTAGTTGAAGGTGTGCATAAAATGTATCTCTTACTTTGGTAAGCCTTTTAGCCAGCATGCATATGTGTTTTGCATTTACAGCCATAGCAAAAACAATCACTGAAACGACAATGGCTGTTAAACTTCAGACACACATAAGCTAACAATTTGCGGAAAACATCCATTTGACATTTCAACTAATTGTAATGCTCAGTAAGATACAAAAACAAGCACGCACAGATACAGACACGGAAATACATTCAACTAGGTGTGTAGAATGTGAAACAATTGCGCAGACATCAACAAATGGAGAGCATCAACAGAACAATCGAAAGTAAGTTTTAAAGTTGCTCAACTAGGAGATACTCATTCAAAAAATTTCGTTTAAATTATTTTGTTTTTACTCAAATAAATGGTCTGTAAATTTAACGATACTTGACAGACTTTATTATAGTTATTTTTTGCAGTTTGTTAACTTAAGTGCTGATTTTGTTTATTGACAGATGTCTTTCTATATTTTTAAAACACTAATTATTAAATCAACGTCTAAAAAAACGATAAAAATTTAAAACATTGCGGATCTATAATAAATATATAATAAATTTAATACTGTAGTGAAAATATTAAGGTTTTGAAAATGGCTTTTATCAGCAATATAAAATGTAACTTAAAACTTAAATTTAAACATGTTTATTAAATCTTTAAATGCTAATTATTGTAATAGTATAAAATAAAAAAAAGATTCAAGCTACAATTTAAAAGATAAGGAAAATTTTAACTAAATGTATTACTTGAAACTTATTACATCAGCTATGAATATGGAATATATAGAGTTTATATTTAATTTTATTATCCTACATTCTAATGCTATAAGTATCTTATTATAAATGAATGTACTAGAATATTATGGAGCATCTGATGGAAAACAAGACATTTAAAAAAATACTTCCGTAATTGTGAAAAGTTAATTATTAGTATTGTCATCAATAAACTTGTTATTCAATTAAATTCTCCGCAACCAAATAGCTGAACACTTCTTTAATATGTTATGAAATTCAAGGTTTTTCGGTTGCCGCTTTTTATTTATAACACACACATTTCGCAATGTTTTTGCACATTTCAGAATGCAGCTCGACAATTTGCATTTGCATGTGAATGGTGTAAAATCGCAATTAAATAGTAAATTGGCAGCCATTGCATGTAAAGTTTTTTTTTTGTACAACTGTTAGACAAGGGCAGAGATATTCAAAAAGTTCACACAGAATGAACAAAATATGTTTTCAGACTGCAATATTTTTACAAAGTATTCCAATTTGTAAAATATTTAAAATAAATAAATTTAAGATAGATACAAAAAATTGATATATTTATTTGTTTTTTTGTTCCTCAATTTTCCAAATAATGTTCAAGTGCAATTGCCATAGAAAGTGTCAGAAGTAAAATCCATGCATCATTAAATTCAGTGCAGTTCAATAACAGGTTGCAAGTTGGAAGTTGAAAGTCGCTAGTTTCAAGGTGTAGGGTGAAAATGGCATGATGACTGCCACCTGGTGGCAAACTAATCCCGACATCTGCCACTGTCAACTGCAATCGTGACTCTTTCACAAGCTCAAACAACTTGTGAAATGAAAGAGTTGGACTCATAGCTGGGCCAAAGTTATGTAGGGCTTTTGTTGCTACCTTTCCTCAGCGTCTGTGTTTGACATAAGTTGACAATTTTGTTTAGTGCAGGAAGATTTCAGCTAAGTCTCCAGGCAAACATTGATGTGATAACTGCAGCTATTTGGCATTTTCATGTTTATCGAATGACGTTGTCATGCTTCAACCAGCACATTGTAATTCTCATCTTTGGTACGATTCAACAGAGCATTGAGTCAAACAAAAGACCACTGGAGTTTGCATTGCCTGCATCACATATTATTCAATTCAAGACGTGCTATCATTAGTACTCGGCAGAGCACGAATAACATACTCAATCTTTATTTAAGAGTGGGTGTTTATCTAGAAGACGTTTCGAATGGATTGCAAATTGTATTCAAAGATACAAAGCTGTCAGATTACAGAAAAGGTCAAATATTAAGAATTTTGCCTTAAGACTGTGACTATTTTGCAAATATTATTTAAAAATTGAGAAAAAACTTAGATTGCACCATCCCTTTATTTAATTTATGTTCATGTCCTTTTTGAAAATTTCTCTGAAAGTTTTTTTTATCGTTAAAATAGTTATTTCAGGCAATATTCTAGTGTCTTCACTTCTAGATTGCAACAATCTCTATGATTTCTCTGGTTATCTCAGAGTTTATCATATTTGTTTGCTAAGATTTCATCTCTTATTATTTTCCGCTACTCAGAATTCGAACTATTACGATCATATCCACAATGTCAGTAGATGCCTTTTAGTCTTTTAAATAAATTTAATTAATTAATTTTTGTTTATTTTTTTGCTTGCCATAATTATTCAATAATACGATTCCATCATGCTAGTTCAAAGTTTGTTGACCCAACTTTTAAAACAATTACTAATCCTACCCCAATTGAATTTCTGGCAATATGAGTTTTTTTAATGGCGCCGAAGTAATAATGTTGTTGGCCGCTTTCTACTTGACCGGCCTCATTAATTATAATTTCAGGCAATTAAGTGTTACCTGTAATGTCAGTTCTTTCTGCTTGACCCACATCCTTGGACTAACTGACTGACCGAGCTTTCCACAGACAGGGGATTTGGAGACTTTTAGCGGCATTGCAATGGAACTCTTGAAATTGCCGACAATGGTCGTGACTGAGAAAACTTTGTTTTTCACGCTTCATTCTGTATTTGATTGCCACTTGGGGCTATTGTTTTATGCTTGTGCTTTCCATTTGCTTGTTGTTTTTCCAGTCTTTCATTTGCTATTTCATATTTCCGACTTTAATTGTGCACGGCAAATAAAAACTTTCAATGACATTTATGATTATTTATTAAAGTTTTTCAAAGAACTCCTTGAATTTTCCCTCGGAGCTTAGTGATTTTCCTTGTTGGAAGAGGATAATAAATGAAAATAGACTGTTAACTTGAGTAACTTTGACTTTTCTTCCTAAGATAATCTAATTTTAATGTTAATAATTTAAATAATAAATAATTTTAATTATTTGACATATCAAATACAACACGTTTCCTCATATTATTCTGGCTTACAAATGTATTTGAAATATTCAGTTTAAATATAAATATAACTTAAATTTTTTATGGACTTGGATACTGGTAATATTTGAACCATTTGGCAGAAAATTTGTAGTTATTAATGTGCGACACGTTTTGTTGCTCATTATGCGAGTGCATCATCTGCAGGATCTTCGTTCGATTCCGCCGCATTGTCATCACTTTGGCTTCCTGAACGATGCTTTGATTATTTGCCACTTCAATGTTTGTCCCCGTCTGTGTACAAGTACGTGCTCTAATTAATAAGGACTCGTGTACTTTTCCACTCGTAAATGAACACGAATTCAAACACACACTCGCACACACTCACACACACTAAAACACACAGCAAATAGCTATCAAGTAATTAAAGTGCTGTTGAATCGTCATGCATATCAAACACGCACGACTTTCTGCTGTATAATATGTATGTGCAATGTACAATGCAAATATTATACTTCGGAAATGGTGGGGGAACATATTTAAATGCCAACATCAAAAATTAGCAAACAACACTCACAAAATGTCACAAAAACATTTTCACAGTTGGATTTTAGTTTTAATAGCCATTGCTAAAAGTGTACAAATAGTCATAATTTGTTGTTTAAGTGTTTCATATACAGGGTTCGCTGCTTGTGGACTTTTTGACAAAGAGAATGCTTATTATGTGATTTAATCTCAAAAACCGTGTTGATCTGACAGATTGTTAACATTAAATTTAGTCGGATTAGATTATCAATTTATATACACATTTTGCTAGAAAATTCGCAAAACTGTGGAGATCATAGGAAAATTTATATTACAAAAATATGTGTGTATAATATTATATAAATATAAAGTTAATCTAAACCGTTGGGATGATCTCTATTAGCAGTAATAAGATCTAAAATTAATTATTTATATTATAATTTGACTTTACATTTCCCCACTAAATAAAATAAAAATTTGTGTGAGCATATATTAACATATATTTACATATATTTAAACTGCAAAACTTCGTATACGTAATTTGAGTTTACAATTAACTACGAACAAGGAGAAACACTAATTCATAGTGGCTTCAGTAAATTTTAATTACAGTTAAGTGCTCTACGGTTTCCGTGGTTTCCTCTGGCAACTGATTATCACTAACTATTATGCAGCTCGTTGTGTTCATATCTGTATCTCTCCATCCTTCATGCACTTAATATTCATCTCTCTTATTCTCTGTCTCATTTTGTGTTTTGTTGCAGTTGCAGCGCATTATCACAACTATGAGCGCCCGAATCCTGCAATGGACGTCATCATCCTGGCAACGACAACAACGACAACAACAACAACAACGACAACGTCAGCAGCGACGGCAATGGCGGCGCCGTCGACAGGAAACGGAAGCAGCGCAGAGACGAGAACATAAACAACTGCTTCAAAATGGCAGTACAAACATATCAGCAGCTTATGATGATGATAACGATGATGATGAGAATGAAAACGAGCCACATAATCAAAGCAGTCTAAACAACAATAACATCAGCAGAAGCTTGTTTTCAACAACATCAAGTTATAGCATTTCCGGCTTATGCGAGTGGAAGCAACAGCAACAACCGCAACAACAGCGAAAACAACATCAAGAAAAGGCTGTAGAATCCACAGCTTACACACACACCCGCAGATTTCCGTTACTCTTGCCACTTCCGATGCCCCTCTCAATACTGCTCCTTCTATTAGTAGACTGCTCTTTGGCCAGGACTGGAAATTACTCCTTCCGTGCAGTCAATTTAAGCGACTCGGAAGTCGGACTGCTATTTAATGAGTCAAGCACCGCTGCAGTTGCACCACCAACCACCGCCGTGACGGTCAGTCAGGACAGCAGCAAAGAACTGGCCGTGGATGATGATGACGGAGATAACACCAGTGAATATATCTTTGATCGCACCGATGTCCGCATTATATTTATTACGCTCTATTCCATTGTCTTCTGCTGCTGTTTTTTTGGTGAGTACAAAAGATTAAGGAAATAGAATTATCATCAATATAGAGAGTGTACCCAACTGGTCGAGACTTAGCTTTTAAATAAATCAATGTTGACTGCAGCATTTCACAAGTTTGTCCAACTTTTCGTCTAATTCCTTTTCTTCTCGGGACACGGCTATAAACACTGCCTGCTATAAATTCCAGCTCCTGTGCATCTATTTTGTTTGCTCCATATTGGGAAATTGGTCATCACATGTCCTTTCATTGATCCTGGTCCCTTGTTTCTTGTTTTTGTCAAGAACTGCCTTTTGTTCTTCTTGGTGTCTCTGTTAACTGCCGACTTGCCAATTACTCAAAGCCTTATTCCTTTTCATAAAAAATGGCAACAGTTACGGATAGAAGGCACTCTTGTGGCTTGACCGTTTGACCGACTTTCAGCTTTTTCAGCTTACAAGCTTTGCGGTTTTGTTCAGGGTTCTTAACTCTAAAGCTGTTCATGTGCGGCTTTTGTGGCCTGAAAACCTGTTGGCTGACTGCAATTCAGTTTACTTTTCCCAATAAGGAAAACAAATCTCTTTACTATTATTTCCTTCAACATTGTCACTCTACATTACTGAGTCTGATTATAAAAGGGGCATCTAAAAGAAATTTATCCGAGTAAGAATTTAAGCTAAATTTAAATTATATGTAATTTACTTTAAAATTGAGTTTTTCTCTTTTTCTATTGAAATTGAGTTTTTCTCTTTTTCTATTATTTTCTGAAACAATTGAAGATTCCAAGTCAACTACTGAACATTTATATTTTATTAAAAAGAATGCTCCTTAAAGGATCTTAATATTTAATAACGAGTACCTCATACATAAATGGTTGCAGCTGCGTCGCAGTGGGGCAGCAATTAGTGGCACAAGGAAACACCCACACACGTACACAGACAAACACAAACACACACCGAGACACATGGGAAAGCTTATCCGCCTCCTAATGCTAAACGGCAAAAGCTAAAGGGCAATAAGGGACAGCAAAACAAACTGCGAACGTGACTGCAACTTGCAAATTTTATAGATTAGTGTTTTACATGTTGGCCAATATCAACAGTCCAGTTGGCCATTTTGCATTCTTGACTAAACGTATATCTGTCTTGAAGAAAGTGCGTTCTTGTTAGTTGCTTACACATTGCAATTTTATGTCTGCTTGGGAAGTTTTGTAATGTTTTGTGGCGCAGTTGTCAATGTCTGAAATGCTCCCCAAAAATGAATAGTTGATTTTAGCAGCCATTTGGCAAAACATAATATTTGTTGAAATAAAATAGAGCATGTCAAATTAAAGTGTCTGAAATTAAGTATAGATAAAGCAAATGCCTAATGACTAATTGATTTACATGACTGCCACATGGGGCGTATACGCGATGCGTGTGAAAACCAAAGTTCAAGGTCATTAAAGACAGTTAAATTACCAAATTATTTAATTGTGAGTTAGCTTGAGTTCAATAGGACAGAATATAACAGTGTTCCCTTTACTATTGAAAAGTTTTCTAGTAAATTGCTTGAACTTCAATTACAGAACGCTTAAACAACCGCACATAGCGTCAGTTAAAAAGACACTCACACATGTCAAGCTGTCAGCTAACACGTATGTCTATCACGCAAATATATTTCACCGCAACCATCCACATTTGGCCACCAATTGTGGTCCAAAGCGTTGCAGTCCTGGCTGCTGCAAAGTTAACTAAGGAAAATTGCGTCAGTTTGCCAGCATTTTAAGCTCTTTTTAAGCTCATTTTATTTAACATTTATTTAGGTGTTAAATTACATTGGAGACACGTGCTGTTTACTACCAAAATAAATTATTTATAATAATATAAATTATTATTCTCTTTTTCACTACCGCATGCTCTTGGTATACATTGCGGTCAGTCAGGCTCAAAAATAAATTATAATGTAAATTTCAAACGATTTATAACTACAAGCTTTGGACCCAAAATTAATTAGAGCTCGGTCAAAAAGTGCATTATGTGCTTTGCCACATCTTTTGGGCACATGAGACAAAATAATGTGTATTATTTATTTTCGTTTCCTTCCACAAATATGTTATTAAAATTATTATTTGTTGCTTCGCGCATATTTCATGCGAAACTTTTTTAATTACTTTAAACAGGCGAAGCGAACAATTGCAAACTCGCAGTGAACAAAAGCAAAGTGGAACAAATTGGAAATGTGTTGCAAGGCTGAGAGTCCTCTCAAAGAGTCATCTGTAGAAAAGAAGATGAAACGTCCTCCTGCTTGTTACATATGTTGGGACAACTTTTTTGTTTGTTCTTCTGTCATTCGTTAAGCCATACATATGTATCCATTTAAGTATTTAAAATTTGTGAAAATGCCTTAATAAATCTGGAATACAGTTATGTCCGTCTGTCTTGTTTTAACCACAATCTACTTTTGGGTCAAAACAAATTGGACTTGTGTCCCTTTTTCTGCTAGTTCACAAAGCCATGTGTAAATCATGAGCTTCAATTTTACACTTTTAGTTCTTAGACGAGACCACATTTGAACAATTAGCTCAACTTGCTGCACATTCTATTCAATTGAAACCCACACGTCATAAGCCCTTAAAGCACTCGACAGCACTCGCAAATATATGTGCATATAGTATATGTACATTAATTTACAGTTGTGGCATGAACAAAACCCCTAATTAAAATAAACTTTCAACGCAACATTAAACCCAAAGTCGAGGGAATGCCACAAAAACTGTCATCCAAAATGTATACTGACTGCAGAAAGTTATTGCTCCCAGTGCAAACAGTGCTCAGTGCTCAGTCCTCAGTTGTCTGTCGCCTAAACTTTTTGGCCTAGTCTGAAATAAGAGCTGAATTTCTCTGGCTTGTCTCAGTTGCCAAAATATTTGGCTAACATTTTAATATCTCCCAGCTGAGTTGCAATGTTCTCGCCAGCTTTTGTTTTGCAATTGTTGCCGAATTTAATAGACGTTTTGATATCTGATCTCAGTCGCTCTCTAATACTTAATCTGTCTGTCTCTCATTTTATATCTATTTCTTTTCAGGCAATCTACTTGTGATATTGGTGGTCACCTTGTCGCGTCGTTTGCGCTCCATAACCAATTTTTTTCTGGCCAACTTGGCGTTTGCCGACTTTTGTGTGGGTCTCTTTTGTGTGATGCAAAATCTGTCCATCTATCTCATCGACAGGTGAATATATTTAATTAATGTGCAAGCAGACCGCTGCGAAAGCAAAAAAAAAAAAGCATTAAAAATTTGCATACTACATGCTCTTTAAAAAAATTGATTTTTTTTGTAGAATTTGTTATCCCACACAATTATTAATTGTTTTAAAAAATATCTCGTATGTTTTAGCGTTAGCCGAATTAATTTGGCTTTATCGACAATAAAAATGACTGCCAAAATTATAGTTGATAGTGTGAGAGGCATGTAGTGTAAACTGAATTCGACTTTGGCATTATTTAAGCAGCTTTAGTGACTAACGAAGCTGTCATGGAGTATGCCACGCCCAGAAGCATGAAACACTAAATTCAAAAACAAAAAGCGCAGCACAAACAAGTGACAGTTTTGCACAGTCTGTGTTAAGGCGTGACACGCCCCCTTCTTCCCACTACACCATCATAGTGTGTGTTTTTATTTGCACGCACACACACATTTGCAATTGCACAAATAAAGCTCTTGGCAACGGGTGAAGAACGAAAAAAAAAGGTCAGGTTGCAATAGGAAGCTGAGAATGAGTCGACAATGGTCAGCAGGAATAGTTGTGTTGCGAGATGTTTGCATAAACTAAACTAACAAGTGCCATACATACTCCCACTGCAGATACCCTGTAAATATTTTAAGAAAATTGCTTGAGTGCAATTTTACTATCCAAAATGTGGCCTATAAACATTTTTTGTTTCTGTTTCCCTTAAAGGCAGTAAATAAGTATCCCTTTTACGTGTATATGTCCTTTGACGGTTTAGTGCAGGCAGATGACAAAACTCCCAGGGACATACCCAAATGTGCGCATATTAAATGCACCTGGCGACAGGTGACCGAGACAGGTCATGCATGCAGCTCGCTTTGCCGGTTGCCTTCTGTTAATGTGGCACAACGTGGCGTATGCGCAACATTTGCTGACCATGCTAGACATTTGTTATGCACACTTCATATATGTACGTGCGAGCACAAGTATACATGAAGAAGTATCGTTGTATTTGTGTAAGTTTACCAGACCAACTAAATGAAAATTACTTTTTTGGACGAAAAATGACATATAAGATGCAATAGTTGCTTGTATTTTAATAATTGTTGACTTTTAATTGTTGATTTTTAAAATTTGAATAAAATTGGTTGTATGCTGTTATAGCTGAAATAATATTTGCATTGAAATTTAAACTGCTGCAAATGCAAAAAAATACCTGCTTCCTTAAAAAAATGTGCAACATTTTTCAGCATAATTTGAAGTCAAGTAAACAAACACAAACGCAAATACAATAATACTACGTTCTGTAAAAACCCCAAATATTTTAAGTTATAGGTCAATTAAGTTGACAGTAATTTTCGATTGCTCTACAATTTAGAGTCCAAACTAAATAAAATAATTAAATGATCTGCCAATGAATCATTATATATTTTTAAGTTTGTGTTATATTTAGTAGACAGGTTTGTCAATGTCTGTTTCAGGGATTCTTTTAAAATGAATTTATAAGCTATTCGATATAAAGGAAAAATATAGATTTTATGTTTTCCTGAATTATTTACCTGCGGATAACAACTCTTTTATAATAACTCAGATAATAAAAGAACATCAAAATTAAGAGTGTTAATCAAATCGGGTATTTCTTATAACTCACGTCACCCTCGAATAATAATGAAATGCTCTACTTGTGCAAGTATATCAACGAATACGTAATGTAAATGTTCATGTTTTGTTTTCCGCAATTTTGTTTTATTATTGCTGTTTTAATATTTCGTGTTTCACGCTCGAGGCACATAAGTCAACAATCGACATATATAAAATAATAAACAAAGACAAGCGAATATACATTTTCCATATACTATATTTTATAAGAATTGCATTTGGAATGAACTTGTGTTTTAGGTCGGAAATTTGTGTTGACTTTCTCATATATTAATCAAATGCATTTTTCAGATGTAAATAAAATTGCAAAAAAATACATTTTAAATTGAAGTCAATTAAAGTCATATGCATACACGAACATAATATTCAATGAGCTTACTTTTATACCAAATAATTTATAAATTTTATATTTTTGCATAATTTGAAATTGATTATTTACTCGGATCTTTTATGGTGCATTTTCACCTTTTTCTACTTGTGCATTGTTGAATTTCAAATTATTCTGTTAAAGCCCTGTGCTCATTACAAATTAGGTTTGTATAATTAGTCTAAAATTAACGTAGTATTGGCTAGGCGAAAAAATCTTTAACCCATAAAATGCTTATTCTTATTACTTATTGTTCTACTTTTGATTAAATACTTGAGGCTTCTCTGTATTTATCAACATCTTTCTTTTTTCAAACCAATACAAATTTAATATAAAATAAATTGGACTTTCAAATGAAATATAAAAGGTTATTTTGTGTATAAATTTTACTACAACTCAATGCCACTTAATTATCATATTAAAAGGCCAATATATGACTTTATAATTTAATAAATTTATGCATAACTTGTAAAAATATCATAAAGGACTTTCTTTGAAAGCAAATAACACTGACAGACAAAATTATTTTGAAAATTTACTTTACTATTTAAATAAGCCAGTTGTTAAGTAGGTTGGGATGTTATCCCGACAGTAATATACATTTTTAAATTATCAAATTTATATGATAATTTTCATATTCCTGCATAAATTTATAAGTTTTAAAAAGTGTATTTATTATTGCCATGCATTATTTGATCCATCGTTTGTATATATACTTCTTTGTTTTTATACAAATAATAAATAAATGCAAATTGTTAATCAGAACTATAAAATCTTTCTTTAAAGCAAATGTGGCTATAAATTTCTAAGCTTACACCATGTGAAATATGTTCATCCTACTATCTGCCACTAATTTATTGATATCTTAAACTGCATTTATTTTAATGTAAATACTGTTGGAATCTGTGGTTAGACTTTTATTTTTCGGCTTTAGCTTAAATCGCGAATCGAAATCAATACTTTTGGGGTTAAATTCTATTGTTAAAACCTAATAGATGAAATGCTCCGTGTACCTGTAATCTAAGAGAATTCTTTCACTAAATCAGGTAATATTCCATGCTTTCACATTTAAGTGCCTGAACATTTGCCTTTCGCTTGTAACATAAAACGCAGACCAAATTCAATACAGCTGGCGACAGGGCAATAATTTTTAATGCGGAGGACAACAACAAACATAACCCAAAATATCGTAACTGCAGCCAAACGGCAAAAGCACAACAATTTCCATTTACTGGAGGGTATTGCAGGGTTTTCCCCATAGCCTGCCCCTCTGTCCAGCCACAAAATAGCATTACGTGTTAATCCTCAAACACAATGATCCTAAGGCTGAAATTTCAGAACGAAAATATAATGCAATAATAAAAAAGAAAAGTGCGAAACATAAAATACACCGGCTAATGATGCTTTTAATGCGTATTAGTTTGCGGTGGGCGTGCCATAAGGTTTTATGTGTCCCAGCCAGGACTCACATGGCCATGGGAATGGCCTTTTGGCCAAAATCAATGAGAGCTCTCTTCTTTTCCCGAACATAGATGAAAACTAAATATATTTGTAATTTTCTGGAATATTTACAGCTGGGTCTTTGGCGAGTTCCTCTGTCGCATGTATCAATTTGTCCACTCGCTGAGCTACACGGCCTCAATATTTATACTTGTTGTCATCTGCATGGAACGTTACTTTGCCATTGTCCATCCAATAACGTGTAAACAAATTCTGACTGCGGCACGCTTAAGGGTAAGTTGAATGCAATTTTAATTCCCAATGACTTCCATTTCGAACTCATTGTTGCATGATTAATTTGTATTGCCACGCACAATAACGAAAATAGACATTGCCAATGAAAATGTCGATTGTATTGAACTGAAGTACTAAAAATGTAAACTGAATTAAATGAATTGTTTGTGATGCTATAAATAAATTATTTTTGTTTGCGTCACGACATCGACAGCTTTTTAAATCGATTAACTAATATAAAGTGTGTGAGCAAAATTGTCAAAATAACTGGAAATTATCTTAATTATCGAATTGAAATGACTAAAGTATTGAGAAACAATTAACAATTGTAAAACAATTAAGGGGTAATTAATAAGTTTAAAATTTATTGGTTGAATCAAAATTTAATCATTTTTTATTGAAATAAAATGTCTTTTGAAAAAAAATTATTAAATTTTTAGCCAATAGGGAAACATTTTGTGGGGAGGTATTTTATGAATTTGTTATTATGTTTTACGATAAGGAACACTTAAAAACATTCAATGAAGGATTCATTCACTAAATATTTAAAACGCCATTATTTAGTTTGTTCCAATTGGCTTTAAATTAATTTCCACAATATGTTTCTATATTCTAATTGCATTCTATATAAAAATTAATTAGTTGGCAATTTGAGAATCTTATAAGAAATGCATTTGCAAATAATTGCGAATTTTTCGCTGTTCATTAAATGTATTAATTTTAATAACTTTGTTACCCATTTTGACCGCAATTTGCACGCTAATGGAACTTATTAAACTGAGTCCCAAAAGTTATTGCGGGTCGAGCTACCCAAAGGGCTCAACAAGCCGTGGCAGCCAAAAGTTTGTTGAGAGTAAAAGTCAAAGTTCTTTCGAGTGCCAGGGGCTATAGGAGGCGACCTATCTCTGAGTATAAGTGTCTCGGGGGGTGGAGTTTACTCATAGATTCGAGTATTTGCCCCATTTTGTGTCCTATAATTGCCCATGAAGACGAAAACTTGTGTCTATCGCCGGACAAATGAAACAATTTACAACAAAATATGCATTTGTTAATGCTAATTGCGGCAATTAAAGTACGGCTTACACAGTCCGAGACATAAAGACGCCCAAATGGTTAGACAACATGGCAATTTGTGTGCTTGTGTGTAATTAAACAAATTGTTGGCGTGTTTGAAATATATTCCCGTATCCATCATATTTGTTGTAACCAACTACCTCAACCCTTGCAGATGGTGATTGTCACTGTGTGGATAACATCGGCGGTTTATTCAACGCCCAAATTTGTCTTCAGCAAAACCATCAAAAACATTCACACCGAGGACGGGCAGGAGGAGGAGATTTGTGTTTTGGATCGTGAGATGTTTAATTCCAAATTGCTCGATATAATTAATTTTGTGCTGCTCTACGTGATGCCGTTGCTGGTCATGACGGTGAGTATTAATACAAATGAGCATGGTGATTTTATGAGTATATAAGTATTTTATTTATTATTTGGTTTATTTATTTATTAGAGAAAATTGGAAATATTAGTAAACTAAACCGGGACAAGCTAAAACTAAAAAAAATTTTTAAAAAAGCAACATAACTATTAAATAAATGAAACTTTCTTAAATAAAATTTAATTTCAATTGCTTATAACATTTTTAAATTTAATTATAAGCACTACAGCTAATAACGTTTTTCTTGCCAGTCAAAACTTTTCTATGCTGTGAAATTAATATCAGTATTATTTTCTTTTTTAAGTGTTCGAAAAGATAAAAATGTAATTAAATTATTTGCGCATTTGACAGGTGTTGTATAGCAAGATAGCCATCGCATTGTGGCGCAGCTCGCGGGGATTCACCTCCCATGTACCCCAGCAGCATCAGAACCATCAGCAGCATGGCCAGGAGACAAGCATGAGCCTGCACAATAGCATGTACCATCACCATCCCCATCCCCATCAACACGCCCATCATCATCAACTTCATCAGTTGCCAGCGGGCGCAGGAACAACGACGGCAGCGGCAGGAGGAGGAGCAGGAGGAGGAGGAGGAGCGGCGCTTGCTTCCGGCAGCAGCTCCGCGTCCTTGTCACGTAAACTTAGTAGTAAATATGAAAAGCGTGGCGTCAGCATCACTGAGAGCCAGGTGAGTCAGCCAGGCTATCACAGGGAAAGTCAAAAAAAAAAAAAACAGTTCCCTCGAGCAAAGTGTGCAAATATGCAAAAGGAAAGTAAAGTTAAATAAATAAACATATCCTGCTTATACTATATTCTTAGGATGGATCAACCTGCTTTGGCAATTATTCGTGGCACTCAGATTTAAAGGAAACCAAAAAACTATAGATCTGCTAATTTTCAGCACTCTTCTTGTAAATTGCTTATGCTTAGCTGCACTTTATCAGCTCAAACTAAAGAGTTTTAAATGTTGGCAGTTAAAAAGTTCACCATCTCTCATAATAGTTAATATTTACTGAAGTGGACAAGTTTCACTAGAAATTCGTTTCACCAGAAACTTGGCCAAGTGGCCTCCACAGTTGGCCATTACCTGGCGGCGACTACAGCAGGTGTCAAAGCGCATTATAACTATCAGTATATAGTTTACAGTTTTGTTTCGAAGAAACTTAAGTAAGCCACTCACTCAACTGCAAAAGAACCGAAAGACCAAGTGAAATAGTTTGACCAGCTGCATTTTCAGTATTCAGCAGACAACGCGGCGTATGTGCAACATTTCAACTTGCCACTTAGAAAACACGCTTCTCAGCCTCAATTGAACGTCAGTCGTGTAAGCTATAGATAACAATAGACATAAATATAAAAATTATTACTTTTGAGTCATTCGGATATTAGTCATCCATCAATCGACTTGTTTGGCATTCGAGGTAGGGCAAATAAAATGAAAAATGTGAACTTTTTCCGAGAAATGACCTAGATATGAGTATCTACTTATGTGCTGTAATGATTTATGAACTTCAGTTGGCATAGAAATTTAATCTATGGGAAAGATTAGAAAATAAAGCTGCGAACATTTGAAGAGTAGGTATCGCAATCGGTATCTCTGGTCGAGCAATTATATTGATTTTATGCTTCTAATCAGAGAAGAGTTATAGAACTTTACTTTCTTAGTATAGACTATTCCTTAATTGCGCAATTGTGCAACCAATTAAAATATCTTATCTGTATGATTTTTTTTTCATTTTTTAAGAAATCAAAGATAACTTAATTCAGTAGCCAGGGAAAATTGATTCTCAAACAGGCGAATAGATTGACTGAAAGGGATAATAAGGGATGATAACAAGTTATTATTAATTAATATTAAGTTGTATACAAATATGTAGATAGACAGACATACAATTGATTAAAATGGAATATATGCGAGGATATACAACTTTATGAGCTGATAACTAATACGATAATAAGTAAACAAAATTATATAATCTTATCCCAATTATATATTATTTAGTGTACTACCTATGCTTACTTCTAACTTAAATTAAGAGCTAACTGTTTAACTATCTTTATGTTGAAATGTTTTTTCTCTTTCTTGTTTATGTTTCGAAATCCACACAATTTTGTTTGCCTTCTCTTCTCGTACTAACCAATCCAACAACTCCCAAACACAACAACGACACTAACAACAACAAACCACAACAACAACAAACAACAACACGAATCCTAAACTTAGCTTGATAATTGCAAGGTGGGTATGTCGGCTAGTCGATAAGTCAGTGTAAATTATCGAGTCGGGGTGATATGGATATTGCTATAACTCAATCCATTTGTCATTCAGGTCTCGCTGGAGGCGGATCGTCCCATTGTGAGTGCCTGTCGCAAAACGAGCTTCTATCATCACTCCCACACGCACAATCAGCGGGGAGGAGGCGCCAATGGCGGGGGAGGGACGGGAGGCGGTGCCACACACATGTCACATTCATCGAGCAATGTATTACGGGCTCGAAGGGGCGTGGTTCGCATGCTGATAATATTTGTGCTGACATTCGCGCTCTGCAATCTGCCGTATCATGCGCGTAAGATGTGGCAATACTGGTGAGTAAGAGTTGTGACAACCCTGCCGTCGTCATCATCGTCATCACTTTCATCATCATCGTCATTACTCTCATCATCTTCAACACTTACATTTTTTTATCTTATGCAAACAGTTGACAATCATTTGCATTTATTCACAACGAGTTCCAGCTGTCGATCCTGTGTTATTAACTGGGCTGGCAAACAATTAACTTGCCAATTGAGTTGCACCAAGTGACAGACTGATTGTCTCTCCATCTCTTTCTACATATTTTTTCCTATTATTATGCATAGCTTGTCTTTGCCTCGTTTTCGTTTCATTATTTGTTCATTTCCGTTTAATAAATCGACTGTTTTTCACACATCCTTAACGCCTTGAAGAGTTTTGGACTGAAATTAACATAAAGCCATTTCCTGGCGGAACATGGCTAACGAGGGCTTAAACCACAATCATATATATTTCACACATAACTGACTCAGTTTGATTAGCTTTTATACCCTTACTCATACTCTTACTTTGTCCACATGAAACCATTAAATCAGTATAATAACTTTGTCAACTGTGACATCTGTTAGCCAATAATTGTCAGCAATTTATTCCATGAGCAACAATTACCCGTTGTTCAACGAAGCTTTCGCTTCATATCACAAATATCCTAATAAAAAATTGACAAGGTCTCAATATGAAGTCTCCTATTGTAACAGGTTCACTCTCTCTCCCTCACTGAGATTGTCCTGTTGCTCTTCTTCTCTGTCTCTATTCAAACATTTCAATTTTGTGGTCATCTTGTTTTTATTTTCAGCCTTGGTCGGTTTTTTGAGTGTGTGTGTGCGTGTGTGTGTATTTGATTTGTCCATTATATGGCAGTTTATGGTCATTTGAAGTGAGGACCCAGAATGGTCAATGGATGGTTCTGTGATTGGCTGTCAAGTTAAGTAAGAGCAGCTGTCCCAGATATATGATTCGATATAAAAGTCTAACGCCCACAGAAAATACTTTGGCATTAATGTTTTTAAAGTCAAACATTACTTAATAAAAATTGAAATTGAAATGGAATTGTCAGACGATATTGAAATGCCAACAATTATGGTTTAGTCAGGGTCGAGACAAGAATAAATCTCAATTATTTTAGCTGACAATGGTATGAAAATACAATAAAATTGTTTTTGTTCTCACTTTGCAAAAATAAATATTATTTATTCGCTTCCAGCTAAGAAAAAGCAAGAAAAAAAACACAACATATTTCAAGTTTACATTTGTATAATGCTCTTAAAATTCTGCCGAGAAATGCATTTCAGCCATTTGTTTCACACATCCATTTAAATACAATAAGAAAAAAGTAGGATTATATGAATTAATATAAGCATTTTTGAGAAATTGCCCAGTCAGTCGAGCAAATCTGCGACGTTGCAAATAATAAATGAAATATTTCAGAATTATAAGTTATACATAGCGAAGGCAAGAATAATTTATTTTGAAAATACATCTTATAGATGGTATTACTCAATGTATTTGAGACAATAACAATCATAATTAATGGCCAGCAAATCCGAATAAAATTATGAATGAATAGCCATTAATCAATGGCAAACTTGAACATCTTGACACGCAGAGCTTAAGGACATTGAAATTGGGAGTCCTTTAAGCGTGTTTAGGTCTCTTAGAGATTAAGTTCAACAAGTCTCTGAATTATGTTTCTTGTAAATTCAACTTTAGGAGAATAAATTCATATTAATTGAGGATGTTAAAGCAATAGTGCTTTTAGAATCTGTTGAGGCTAAAAAAGTGTAAAATGCTATTATAATGGCATTAATAACAATTATTATTCTCCATAAACTACGATATTAAATTTAATTCTGAGAAATAGTATTTACAAAGAAATTTCAAGCTGGAATATTTAAATGGTACTCGAGCTAGTTTGAATTAATTAATGACTTTTTTTGAAAATAACGTGTTTCTATGAAGAAAGCAGCTTCATTAGCTGCATTACTATTTTGGAACTTACCATTTAAGCTGTATACTTTTTATATGTGTTTCAATTTATGATTCTTCTGAAATCAACCTTAATTATAAGTTCCAGTCTATACAGAACACAAGCTTTTATGAATAATAAGAAGCTTAACAATATTTTTTTGAGCGTAAGCTAGAACTGTCTATGGAAAGTGAGAAGGGGAGAGCTTTAATGAAGTGACCATTATGTGATTTGAGCATTAGACTCATTCAATGTTACCATGCGTCATCAATTGGTGCCACAGCGTGTTGCTAGTGTGGCACGTGCTCGTTATTTGCACTGGACAAGGCTTTGAGAATTAGGCCAGACGAGAAATTCAAGGAATTTCAGCTTCCCGACAGCGATAACAACTCAGCGGGCAACTGTTGTACTGCGCCTAATGTAAGCTTATTATATAAGAGAAGATTGTCCAGTGTCACCAAATGACCATCCAACTACCCACCACATTGGGGCAAGCTGTCTCACAGATGCTTTCGATTCGACATTGAAGTACTAATTTATTTTTAGACACATTTCGTATTCGGCATTTCTGAATTTACCTTTAAAATTTGCAATCCAATTGCAGAAACCACTTGGAAACTCAAGAAGCGCGAAAAGCGGCAACAAAGCAAAGCCCATCAGTTAGCCACGCCCACTCTTCACCGCGCCCCCTTTTTGTTGACTCCCGAGTCAGTTGCAAGTGCAGCGCAAATTGTCAAACTAACAAACAACAACAAAAAAACATTTATACTGTGGGAAAAGAAAACTTTTTGCTTGCCCGGTTCAGAAAACAAATCTTTACATACACCAGACATTGGGTAGAGACTACAAGATACCCTATAAGATATCCATGCATTCAAAAATTATTGCTAAAATACAAATTAAAATGTTGTACCTATATCTTCATCTAATTGTTTTTTTAGAAATAAATGTTTGTAAGCTGCATGTATGCTTTATGCATTGCTTTAGTACAGGGTATAATTGCCTGCCAAAGTGTCCTAGTTAGTTATGCTCCATACTTCAAGGCGGCGGAAAACTTTGCTCTTGTGAAAACTTAAGCGAGCCAATGTCGATTCTCAGCAGGAAACTTCATCAGCTTGAGAGCTAAGGTGAAAATCTGTTGAAATCTCTAGCGAGTAGTGACAACACGGGTAAATATATACTGTCTACTTGTGCGTATACTTAATATAGAGAAAATGTAAAGGCATTGCTGACTTCAGGAGAAGAAACTGAGAAAGTCAGGCATGGAGTTAGTTCACCAATATGTTCTTGGTAGATTTATGTACCTTTACAGCATCAGATAGAGAAAAGAGTTGAAGATCTCTTTAAATAGAGAGTACGAAAAAATATATATCAAAAAGTGAAGTGGATGAGTTTACTAGAATAGGTTTAATTGTATATTTATCTTTTTAATGCAAATTATAAAATTAGATGCTTCATCAATTTACGAACGACAAATATGTGACGATAGACTAGATCCCTATCTATCATGACATACTGGAAATCTCCTTTTTGTTCTACTCTCATTTACATGGCGGAACATAAATGTTAACTGATTTTATCCAATATTTAAACATTTACAGGTCACGTTCGTATCGCGGTGATTCCAATTTTAATGCGCTGCTAACGCCGCTCACCTTTCTGGTCACGTACTTCAATTCGGGCGTTAATCCCCTGCTTTATGCTTTTCTTAGCCGCAATTTTCGCAAGGGGATGAAGGAGCTGCTGCTGTGCTCCTGGAAGAAGGGCAAGGGAAAGTCATCGTCCAACTCTTCGATGCATCACAAGCGCAAGGCATTGCAGGTGAGTTTACCCACTCTGCCAGCGACAGATCTGTGAACTCTTAACCCGTTTAACCCCCAGACTCACTCCCTGCCCACGGATACCACGCACATTGGCAATGAGCAGCTATGATGGCCAAGTTGCTGGATTTCACAGATGAGGTCCTTCGGTCGTCGCTCATAGAACCCTTTGGAGCACAGCACCCACTTTTAGCCAACTCCAATTAGTCGTACTCGTAGTCATAGCTAAATGTAATTTTATTGTGATTTTTTAAGAAGCCCGTTGCTTGGTTGGATTAGCAATTAAAATCTATACATAATCGTACATGTATTAACCATAGTTTTAATTCTCATTATTGTCAAGTTGTACTACAATTACGCCAATTTTGAATAACCAGCTAACTAAATCGTAACTCGTATTGTATTTGAATATTTCCTTGTCTAAGGACACGGTGCATGTGCATTATGAGTCCTCATTTTATTATTAGTCATATTTTAAAGTGATCTGAAAGATACGAATAAATTATCTAACGATACAAATTTGTTGTTTTTCTTGGGTATATTGTGTTTGGCAGATGGTACGTAACAAACAGATGGGTGCGTGGCAGACCCCCCAAAGTTTATATATTCTTGATCAGGATCAACAGTCTGTCCGTCTGTATGTCCGTCCGTCCGTCCGTCTGTTTGAACGCGTTGATTTCAGAGACCATAAGAGCTAGAGACTTCAATATTGGTATGTGGGTTCCTGGATACCGTAGGAAGATCAAATTTGTTTTTATTTTTGGATCGGACCACTATATCATATAGCTGACATAGGAACGATACATAGAACATGAAATTTTAGTATAAAAAAATGTGTTTTGTTGAGATATCAGAACAAAACTAACAGAATATGCATCTGTGCTGGTATTATACATCCTGCCCAAATTTGGTTCAAATCGGTCCACCGCATCATATAGCTGCAAAAGAGACGCTCAATCAAAAATTATGTCTTAGTATGAAAAACTTTTTTTTTTTTGAGATATCTTAATCAAACTGATAGAACATGCTTTTTGCTTGGTTTTGTCCATCCTGACCGAAGTTCGTTTAAACCGGTCCACTATATCGTATAGCTGTTATAGGACCGATCAGTAGAAAATCAAGTTTTAGTATGAAAAGGTTTTTTGTTTTTTTAAGACATCCTAACAAAACTGATAGAATATGCATTAATGTTGGTTTTGTACATTCTGACCAGATTTGGTTCAAATCGGTTCCATATATCATATAGCTGCCATAGGAACAATTGGTCGAAAATCAACTTTTATAAAAGAGTACCTGGGTTCAAATTTAGGTTGCCACACTTGGTCGCGTGGATTTTAATTCGGCCAGAGCTACTTACAGACTCTTAGGATAACAAAGAGAACAGTGCTAATGTAATGTAATGTTATTAATGTAATCTTAAGGGTAATTCCAATTATCATGAATCAACAACAGATTTCATAACAGACTGTTGATGTAAAGAGACTTAAGAAGCTTGACTGAAATAATTTTAGTTCTCATTACAACAAGAAAGCAATTCAGATCACACAACCAACAGGTTTTAACTGGAAACATTTATGAATAATTACTATTCTAGGGGGCAGAAAGAAATTTCAGGAAATGGATACAAATTCCATCTAAATTTAATAATGCTGATTAACCAAAGTACGCCTGTTATCCCAACGACTTCAATTTTTCGACAAAGAAAAATTATTTCAACGAATTCGTTGTATGTGTTTAGAAGCAACTTTCATAAAAATCAACAGCAAACGAGCGTAAATAAAAGCGTAAAAGCTAAAAGCATTGAGTAAGTCCTTGTAACAATTTTTTAAACAAACACCATATGACGATAAAATGTTATTGCAGTACACACTTTCCCAATCCCTAATGCCATCCCCAACAGTATTTCCATTTACCATTCACCATCAATCACTCAAATATTGCAATTCACGCGCCGAATGTAAACAAACTGAGCTTTAATTGGCGAAATTTGAATTGGATTTCTAATCGATGTGGAAGGGAGATTCCAATTTTGCCATATCAGCAAGCCGCGATTGCGATTTAAATTTATTTAAGAATATCTATAAATATTCCTAGAAATATGTGATGACAATGATTTTATGGTTAGATGCAGGACACGCGTTGTTGCGGCTGCCAAATTACAAAGCACTTGATTGTTGGTTGATTTTTAGTGCTAAGCGCAGCGTTTTCTTAAATTCTTCAATATTTCAAGTTTGTCATTTGTCGTGCAACCCAAAGACTCGAGAGTAAATCCTTAAGTGTGGCAAGGCACAAAGAGATCCGAGAAAAACTCAATTATAAGACGGCGCAGATTAAAAATCAAAAATCAACTCAAAATTGAAGAGAAAACGAAACAAAAGAGACCAAAGCTGGCCAAAAGCTCACTTAAGTCTCTTGAATTTTTTTTTTTTTAAGATTGGTTATGCTGTGTTGCAAGGCCTTTGTTATGCAAAAAGTGACCATAAATTGTGTCAAGTGGCGCCTCGAAAAGGATCTCAACATCGGGCAGTCAGTCGAGCCTGCAATTTCTCATAATTAAAAGCAACTTGAGAGTCGGCGTATTGACATAAATCATGGTTATATGTAGTCGGCGAATGTCATTTAAGATAAGGCTGCCTGATTTATGAAATCATCATATGTGGCCGTATGGGCGTGTCGAGCGCCAGTCCGAGTCAATAACTTAATAAAACTAATGCAAACAAACAGCAGCCCGCATCAATCATCGTATGCAGCAAGCAACATGTTAAACATCCCAACATGTTCAACCCCCAACCCCTTTGTGGCCATCCTCCGCACCAAAACAAACAAAAAATTGCCAAAAAATATCAGAAATTAAAAAATGCAAGTATCAGGCGAACAGCCTACGACAGCAGCTCGACCAAATGTCGAAACAGTGCAGTCAAAAAGTATACGGAAACTGATGAAAAATGTTGGCCATGTCTAACAGTATGTGCAATGCATGTGTGTGTGTGTGTGTGTGTGTGTGTGTGTGTGTGTGTGTGTGTGTGTGTGTGTGTGTGTGTGTGTGTGTATTTGTGTGTATAAGATGCAAGCTTAAGCAAGTTCTTTATATGAAGCACTTCTTGAAAGGGAATGAATGTGAGCTACCCTATACTGCTTAAAATGTATTCGCATGCAACCAGAAAATGACTTTATTATTTAATATCTTAATTATATTGACTCGTAGTACAAATATGTGTATCTTGAAATCAATTCATCAATTCATAATATTTTCTAAGCAAGACTCAGATTAAAATAAATATTATGAACATCGTAATCATTAAAAATATAGTTATACTATATTCAGAAGAATAAAGACTATTGATATTTGTTAATCTTTTATAGTTAAGTCCAATATTTTTAAACTTTATTAACCATCAGCAGCTAATATTAAACAAGAAAATATAAAAGATACTGTAAAGCGTAATTTATTTCATCGTAAAATTTAGTGTAGGAATTTTAATCATTGTGTATTTCCTATACTTATATTAACTCTTATTCAATACAAATAAATAAAACAAATATTAGATGAACAATGAGTGCACATCCTTCCCATAGGTACAGGGTATAAGAAGAGAAAACTTTTTTGGCAATGCAAGTCAAGTTCAACTAAAATGGCAATAAAGAAAACTCTGTTGAGCATTGAAACTAGCAAACAGCAAGAGAAACAAGGAAATTCAGAGAGATGCAAGCAATTGAAATTGAAGATACAAAACAAAACGAATCGAAGCGGAAATAAACTATTTCAGGGGGCTTTTGAGGATTTTTGAAATTCTGATACAAATACCTATGGTTTATGAAACAATTAATCGATTCGGCAGAAAAGATAGTTGTAATTGATGTAGTTTATTTGGGCTGAAGAAGATTTGTGCTTGTGGTTTGTATATGTCTTGTTTTATGTCTATTAAATGTTATATTAAATGCAAATCTAGTGGAAACAAGGGATACAATTATGGACACAGCTGTTGCATGTTGCAAACACTTTCATGATGTTGCAAAGCATATATAATTAACATGCAAAAAGTACTTATTTTTTAATATCGTAGATAATTATAGCAGCGGGATGAAATTTTTCACTTGTAGCCAAATATGGAAAATTAATAAGCTGCACCAGCGACGGATTAAAAATTATGCAAGTGAAAAACTCGCCAGCTAAAGAAGTCAATTACAAACTGAAAAGTGCAACAATGGCAACAATGCCAACAATGCCAACAATGCCATAACTGGGGGCGTTTGGAGTCTCAATTCAGTTCGATGATGGTGGGAGAGGGGAGGAGCTACTAAGCCGATTAGTTGTGTAAAAACAAAGCACGCAGAACCAATTCAATGGCAAACTAGTGAAAAAACCGTGTGCAAATTTACTTTACGGATTATGGCAATTAGTTGAGCGAGTTACAAAACGAGCTTAGCTCGATTTTATGCAAGTTACGTGGGTCTTCCATATGCCCACACAGCTCGTTGCCTTCGGAATACGTAAGAAATCCGCTTTAATATTGCCGAAAAAGTTATTCAAAGCTCAAATTAATTTCGATTTCGATATTTAATAAAAATATATAAGGATTGTTCAATGCATAGCATGTTGCATACTTTTATGCGCTAGATCTAATTGAAAATATTCAACTTGATTATTAGACTTGTTAAATTTTACTGCATAGTTTTAGGCAATAATTTAATTTATGTGTAAAAATTAATCGAGCATGTTGGCAGCACTTACATAATTATTTTATTGCATACTTATGCTTGAAATTATATTAAAAAAAAAATTAATTTTTTGGTATTCCTGAAAATCTGTTCGCTCATTAATTTATTGTTTGGAAAATGGCTGAGCTAATCATCAGTAGAGAATATAGAATTGCCAAAAACGGAAAGAGAAATATGCTCTGGACTGTGCTCGAGTAACAGGCGCACAGAAAACAATTTTGGGTCGATATAAGCAAGTTCTTTTGGGAGGCAACAACTTTGTAAAGTTACCAATTACAAGCTACTCCCACATGCACACTGTTCCCGTTTTCATAGCACCCACACATCGACACATGCACAGTTATCTTGAATGCAGCATTCACAGCAGTTGCAGTTGCACTTTTTGGCACTTGGCCAGGCTCAGAGCTAAACTTAACTTAAGAAGTGTTTTAGTTATTATGTTGGGTGGACTGCTTAGCATTTTCGTTTCCGTTTGCACAGCTGCCACTTGAATTCCTATTCGCATTTAATTTCCCAATCCGATTTCCATTCCCTTTCATGTGGAGATACTGACTGACTGCGTATCTTGCATTTTTGATAAGACTTTCGCAATGCAATTTAAAGGCGAACTTAATGCTTAACAACGCCCAAGATCTGCCAAAAAAATAAAAACAAGACATTAACAAGAAATAAACGTTAGCCAAACAAAATCGCAGTAACCAAAACTTTGAACGTAACCCTAAAATGAATCCCTTCGTCGTGGGCAAGCTGAGTTATTATTTTAGGCCGAGGCAAATTGGATTTTATTGGCAATTTGTTTATTTTTAATTCCATCGTCCAGCACCCGACGACCTTTCTTAATAAATTAGTGTGCTGATGCTTCTGTTGCTGACCCTCAAAAAAGGTCACTAATGGGTCTACAAAATCTTGATAATGTGTGTAATTTGAGTGGCTGCGTTGTCTGATTAACGGAACAAGTCCGAAGTCTGCTCTTTGAGTTTTCCACTCACATGCAGACTTAAAAAACCCTTTCTGTCTTTATTTTTGTTAAAGTTCGAAAAACAGGCAAGCGATGCGAGCAGTCATGCAAATTGCGTATACGCCACGTAAATCATTCAAGTAAAGCTCCATGACTGGCGTTCAATAATGGTTGGATTTTAAATACAAATTGAGCGGCTGACCACATTAATTGCAGCCTATTTGAATGGCTGATTGCCTTCAGTTTAATTCTCCCCTCAATATGTTGCACGTTGCATCCTCTTCGCAATATGCCACAGTATTCCCGACATCAGTTAAAATGTTGCAAACAGTATTCAGTTTTTTTTTGTTTTTTGGTTTTTATGTGTGTATAATTGTGTTATTATGACAATATCTTTTGGTTTCTATACGTATTCTTATATGGTAATTGGTTAGGTGCCTGGATCTTGGACTTAGTTTAGCTTTAGCTACGCGACTAAAGCCTTAAGCTCTAGACTCCTTTTGATATATACTCCTCCTCTTACTCCTTTAGCTTTCCTCTGGGGAATTGCCAAAGGATGTCTCGACAGTTTCCTAACTATTATATTTACATTTTTCACTTAGCCTACAAATGCATCTTTGGTCCAAACGGTACTCGTTTTTGGGGGATTTCCTTACGTCTCGGCTTACGTAATTCAACTAAGCCTAATCCTCTTACTGATCTTATTGCTCTATGTACAAGTCGCAACTTGACTAGTTGCCGGCTTCGGTTACAAATAGACAAAGTGTCCAAGTCCTTTGGCCGGATTGTTGTTAACAGCTTCCGCCGTTGCTGTTGCATTCGCATTTAAATCGAGGCAACTACCGGTGTCCACCTCGGCAACGGGCAGGAGGCGACTGTAGACTCCCGTGGGCGCATAGCGGGCATTCATGTGGATGTCCAGCAGCTTCTTGTCCTTGCCCAGCGAGGAGAACGAGTGCGATGCCGTGCGAATCTCTCGGATGTTGTAGACGGGACTGTAGGCGCGAGCTGGAGGAGATGCCGAGTTGCCACTGCTGCTGTTGCTGTTGCTGTTGCTGCTGGATTGGACACTGGGGGAGGTAGCGGGACTTGAGGTGGGTCGCTGATAGAAGTCACGATGCAGGGCACACTCGGTGGAGTTGTCCGAGGAGCCGGAACTGCTGGCGCATTCATCATCCTCGGCATCCTCGTTGCTGCTGCAGCTGCGCAGATCCTCGGAGAGCGACAGCTCCGACTCCAGAGACATCTCGAGAAGACTGACGGAATCTGTATCCTCCACATTGGCACTGGACGCAGTGCTCTGATTGATAGCCTCGTTGAGATTGGCCAACAGCTGACGACGCCGAGCATAGTTGGGAGTCCGACGCACCAGAAAGTGACAACTCTCGCCTCGACGCAGGCGCTCCGACTGGGCACGAAGTGGCAGATCGTCGGGATGCAGCTTGCGCTGGCACTCCTGCCCCGGACACACCTCGTACAGCGAGAAGTTCTCAACGGGCTCCAAGGAACTGTAGCAGCCCAGCAAGAGCTGCAACAACTCATCGCAGTTCGTCTCCTCGCTGATCACCAGCGATTTGTACTGGGAGCTCGGCTGCAGTGCCGAAGTGTGCACCCGAATCAATCCGCCGGGCTTGAGTTGCAGACAGAATCGCGACTCGCCCTTGGGATGACAAGCCTGGAGTATAGCCGGTCGCGTGTCCTCGTCGAGCACCAGAATAGTCTTCACTCCGGCACGTCTCACGGCCACCTCCATGGAGAGGTAGAATAGGCGAGGATCGCGATGACGCATCTTCAGGCTGTAAATTAAAAGTCAATCCTTAGTAAATCCTCTCTAACGGAGTAGCACTGTATCACTTACCGTCTCAGCAGCTGTGTTATCACCTCCTTGCTGGTAGTGTCCCACTGTATGCCCAGCGTCTTGTATTCAATGTCGATCTTCAGGCAGTTTGTGTAGACTTTGATCGTGGTCTGTAAGATACAGATGGAGTATTAATCTCTGTCTTGATTCGGCATGAAATTTAGTATTAAATTACTATAATGCTTCCTACAAGAATTCGCTTATAAGTTGTTAAAATATTAAAAATAATTTAGCTATCTATGTATTAATAAGTATTACTATCAGTGAATTACACCGGAACCGGTACCGGAACCGTTAACCGAAACTAACCGTTTCATTTTTAGTGCCGAAAATTATCTGTCAAGAACCGAATACCGAAACGTTTGCACCGGTACGGTAGAAAGAGTTGTCCAACTTCCAACTATCATAACTTGTTCAAAACTTAATAGATTTTCAAACGGAATGTCATTTTGATCATGATTTGGCAACTCAATTCATTCTGTATTCAATTTTCGTTCATTTAGAAAATTTAATTATTTTCGACCAAGATTCGATTTTGATGGTAAGGGTCCCCCCTTTAAAATTTCGAAAATTCAAAATTTTTAATCTCAAGTTTTCACTTTTAATCAACTCCTTATATCGTAATTAGTATAAAACAACACTTTAAACTTGATTCTGAGACCTTTCATTTTTTTGTAAAAAATCATGTAAAATTTAACAAAAATTTTGACTTGTAAAGTGGCTAAATCCGCAGTCTGACCAACTTCAAACTGTCATAACTTGATCAAAACTTAGCCGATTTTCAAGCGGAATGTCATTTTGATTATGATTTGGCCTCTTAATACATTTTCTGCATTCAAATATTTTTATATTCGTTTAATAAATTTTTTTTTTGCTCTAGGTCTGTTTATTTCGATGTCATATTTATTATAAAACGCCATCTTAAGACTTTAAAATGTTTAAAAATGGAAAACAAATCTGGAACAGAACCTTTTACCGAAATAGTTATT
Source organism: Drosophila innubila (assembly GCF_004354385.1). NCBI lineage: Eukaryota > Metazoa > Arthropoda > Insecta > Diptera > Drosophilidae > Drosophila > Drosophila innubila. The sequence continues at coordinate 13,912,619 of NW_022995372.1, read as the reverse complement.
TCGGACGTACCTTTATTTGTTTCGGTTTGATTCCCTGATTCCTATTATACATTTATTTTATTTTTGTATAGTTTAATGACTATGGTTTTACCTGTGGCAACTGTTCATTGAGACTGGAGTAGCTGGAGGCCCGCGAGGGAGTTCGCTGCATATCCGTTGGCGGTTCCGGGCTGCCGCACATGGAACTGGCGCAAGAAGAAGCATTGCTCGAGGAGCGCAAAGAGACAGAATCCGAACGATTGCGCAGCGGCGAAATTTGTACGTGTTTCAGCATCTGTAATGGAGAAGGCAAAGGTAAGAAAGAGATCAATTGAGATTCAGTTATATTGGTGTGAAAGTGACAAAACTAGAGCAGAGTATGCCAATTTGCAGACACATTCCACAAGTGAGTTTTATAAAAACATCCACAGCAATACTAGCAAAATTAAAACTATTTGCGTTCAGCGTCTCGACTCGAAGCAGCGCAATTGCTGTGCTTAAGCTGCTAAGCTGAGAAAACGTTCGCTCTTAAAGAAGCAGTGAGCCCAAGTGAATGTCTACAACTATTCAAGGAACCAGTGAGCCCAATAACGGATTTAATCTATTCAAATATGTCTTCGAAAGCCCAAGAAAGTCACTTTACGTAGTATGAGTTATCTGCACTGCTTAAGCACTGACCCATGAGCCGGCGATTCTTTGCAACATTTGCCGCTAATTGCATGAAGAGCGAAGAGCGAAGAGAGAGAGAGAGAGAGAGAGAGAGAGAGAGAGGGGCAGAAAGAGATGCTGCCCAGTCACCCGTCACCTCATTCCTCCCGTCGCCTTTTCCTGCCCATCATCCATATGCATCGGTTTTCGTATCGCGGAGTGCATTGCTTCAATGCCCGCTTGAATTTTGTGCTGGTTCGTCATGGTTCGCTTGCTGCTCCACTTGGGTCTCAGTCGCAGTGGGGTTCCCCCTGCTCAGGCTGCATTTTTGCCGGCGTATTCTAATTAATCGTGCGAAAGTCGCGTAATAATTTTTGCTCTTCTTTTGCTGTTATAGTTTGAACATTTTAATTAACGTTGCTGCATTGGAGCCAGAGGCTGATGGGGAGCCAGATCCCTTCGCCTGGCTCCCTGTTAATGCAGATAATTAAGCGAAAACATACTTGCCATATACAGTACGTCAAGTAAGTGTTTTGACAAAAAGGAATCTTGGTGTTTTTTGATGCAACTATAATAAAAATGGGAAAAATCAAACTAAAATAAAAGAAACTAATTTTAATTTGTCAAAACAATTACTTGACTAACTGTGCGGTCTTTCATGGCGGCAATTAACAGATGCGAACGCCCACACACACACACAGCGAATATCGGCATGAGGAGTTCTAGATGGGGAGCTGAGGAGGGGTGTGGCTTCGGGCCGGATGTTGAGAGCCCGTAGTTGTAGCCCTGGTGGTGGCCCAGTCAGCAACTTCCGCTTAGAAGCGCTTTACAATGCGGCACGCCTCGATCTCAATGGTTTATGGAACCGGCTGGGCATTCAATCAATTGTCAGCGAATTTCCCTCTTGACGTAGGTGAGCAGCCGTTGCCTCTAGGAAGAGCACAGCTAGGCTCTCAGCTATTCCTCTCCCCTCCACTCCCCTTCCCGTCGCTCTGCCCCACTTCATGGGGCGTTCATGGCTCATTGTCAACGCGACGCGGCGTTTCGTGTTCCATGACGTGCCCAGCCGTGCCCTTTTATTAATTTCAATACATCAGCCGCCCGCACACACACACACACACACACACACTGAGACACACAATCAGCTCATTCAGTTGAGGGCACTTCAACGAGACGTCCCCTTCCCACTGTTGCCCCTTCTTAGCATGCTTCACTGCGGCAACATTCGTCAGGCAGCAACGCTTTCAATGATCAACCCCTTGTGGCAGGGTCTGATGAGGGAGGGGGAGAGGGATCGGTTGAGGGGAGGTCACAGGTTATCTGTGCCCACATTTCTGCCCAATTCGCAGGCAGCGCCTCAATGAGCCGGATGTGGCAACTTCATTACCGATTAACAGTTGGGCAACGCTAAAATTACTGTTGAAGCATCTTCAACTGGCACTGAAAAGAGAGCGGGGGGAAGAAGACACCCAAAAGCCGAACAAATTGAAATGCAAATCAAATAAATTAATTTTTCACACAAGCCAACAACAATAAGAACAGCAAATGCGAAAGCAAAACACACAAACATCACAGAAATCAAGAAAAAAATATCGTTAAAATGAAATTGAATTAGAAAAATCGCATAAAATTTGAAAGCACGCACGTGGCTGGTCATAAAAGCGTAGGAGAGAAGAGAGTGTAAGAGAGAGGCAACAAATTCGTACAAAAACAGAGAGAGAGAGAGAGAGAGAGAGAGAGAGAGAGAGAGAGAGCTGAGACAAAGTCGACTTTGAAAACTCATCATAGATAATCAGTCGAAAATTCAAATTCTCGTTAAGTCCAGTTGGAAAACTCGCATTGAGTTTTGATTGGTGCCAGACCTAGTCTGGCATCGATAGTATCGAACTTTTCCAATTATGCCAACCATAACACTGCAGACCTAACGCCAACAATGTCCTGCCCCTATCTTCCCCCCTCCCCACCACTCTTGCTAGTGTTGCAAAGTCGCATAAATTCCAAAAGACAATAAGACACAACAACAGTAACAGCAACTGCAAAAGAAAGAGAGAGAGAGAGAGAGAGAGAGGGAGAGAGAGAGAGAGAGGCTAAAGCTACAATTGCTGACAACTGGCGACAACAGTAAAAAGAACAAGTAAGAACGTTCTAGTCGAGTTTCCAACTAAGAGATACCCGGTAGTCAATTTATGCATATATTCTCTTAGTATCTAGAAATTTATAACTCTGGAAATTTGAAAAACTTAAAACAGCCTTAACTTTCAACAATGTGTATTCGATAACGATACGTTTATTGAAAATAATAAAAAGGATAATTTAATCTTTGATATCCAGTTGTTTAATAGACGGGCAAACAGATGGGCAAACCCGATTTACGGGTATATAAAGTGAAGAACTGCAGAGTTTGAGAACTTAAGAACGAGAGAGCAAATGGAGACTCAAAGAACAAAACTAAGCAATTGCTTGGACAATCATAAGAAAAGTAATAAAAGCTGACTTTTTTTTTGGAGCTTGTAAGGAATGTTTTAATTTCAAGTTTCGTCGGCTGCTTGACTGCACGCACTGTTGAGATTTATCAGAAGACGGCGGAGTGATAAAAGCTCCTACCGTGACATTTTCGGCTGACAATGTCCTTGAACTTGTTCCTGTTGCTGCTGCCGCTGCTAAGAAAGTAAATCAGAGACTGTTGTTTGTACTTGTAGTTGGACTGGCATCCTTTATCAATTTCACACACTCGACGACAATGTCAACGGCATTATAGATTGAATAACAAGAAGCCGCACCAGAAATTTAGGAACCCTGAAATCGAGAAAAGTAAAGAGGAACAAGACGAACCGGACGAAATATTTTCATGGTCAGCAGACCAGAAAAAAGGACATTGTATCAAAAAGGGTAGAAACTTCTCCGAGCTCTCTGCCATTTGGCATATCAAAGCCGTGACTTAAATTTAAGAATTTTCAAATTTAACGCACTTTACTGTGTGCTTAGGGCGCTAACATGAAAATACACTCTGGCCGAAACAAATGTGTTTTGTGTTATACCCTCTCATCTCGGAGTGGATTGAGTCTGATAAGACTAGACGGTTTCCCTGCCTCTGAATCAGATGATGATTCAATGTCATTTTGATCTACATCAGAAATTGAATTTTACTTGCCACAGGCAAATGAGATGGAGTTCACAAATGCAGCTGAGGGATATCTTTTGGGAGAGACTGTACCAAAAGTCGACAGTAGCATACACATTATAAAGCAAGACTTACAGCTCGATATGCGGATCATAATCCTCTGTTTTATATTCATGACCCGTTTAACTTTTGCGGTCATCGCCAAATCGGCAAGTCCGCAGAAGCCCAGCATTAAACATTTTCAGCTGCTAAAAATAAGCCATAAGGAGGGAAATCCACTAAAAAAAACAGAATATAAAAAACGAGACGCGCTTAAATTAAGCGTATAGCGAAACATCAAAAATCACTCAACTAAGAATGCAGAGTAAATGAAAAATTAACAACAACAAAAACCAAACAAAAATAAGAAGTTAAAGAAAAAGGCAAAAAATACTTATGCAATGCTTCGCTGCACATTGAGGCAAAAGTTAGCTAGAACAATGCAAAAATAAAGAAAGAAAATACACAAATAAATAAGCAGCAAGAAGACCTCCAATAAATCATGATACTTTTAACAACAGTTATGAAAATTGGCCTTTTGATAATGAGTCAATAAACTGCAGTTGATCTACAGCTCACTTAAAGTTTCTAATTATTACATTAAATCAATCAACAATAATATTCCCAATCCACGCTATTTTAGACGCACTTCCGGCACAAAACTTTAATATATTTTTTCATTTCAATTTGATTTATTAAATGAAATTGACAACAGATTATCAGTTTCGAGTGTTAGCTGCATTTAAGTTTACTATTGTTATTTTTTTTTTTTTTGAAATATGTGTAAAAATTCTTTTTCATTTAACAATAAGAGCATTACCGAATTATTGCAAAAAAAAAAATTTATTTGAAAAAAATTATTATAAATGTCGGTTACAGTCCATAAAGTGCAAACCAATTTTAATATCAGAAATATTTATAAACCATTTTTTTTCAGTTCTTCCCGCCAGTTCAAGTAAAATAGTGATGACAAAAAAATTTATAGCAAAAAAGTCGAAGCGGAAATACTCTTACAAGCAGATACATATGTTAAATATTTGAAAATTATGAAATGACAATAAATTAAATTCACAATAATTGTTTCGAAAAAATAAAAACATTATGGATTGAAGAAATTCGAAAGAAATCTGTTGCTCTCTGAGAGAATGAATAAGTTTACATAAGAAAGGCAGCAAAACGGGGCAGAAAAATCCTTAAAAAAAACCGACTGAAAAAAGAGAGTGCAAAAGTGACTAACTAACATTTACTTGTATAATTTACTAATATTTTTATCCACGGCAATTTTTTGGTTTGAAATTTTCAAGTCATTTTTTTTTTTGCAGACAGACAAGTTTATTGCATTGGCCTTTTTGTAAGCCGCTTAGGCGACGCTTGGCCATCGTTGCTGTTGGCCAATTTGATACGCAATTAAAAAATTGTTGCATAGCAAAAAGCGCAAAGCCACAGAGACGAAAGGAGGCGGGCCCAATCAATTAAAAATAAAAAGAAGAACAACAAAAAAAGACACTAAATTAACTGTTGTTTAGCGAAAATTAAACATGTATTTTTTCTAAGCCTATTCTCCAGTTTTTCTCTCTCCAGTGCGATGCGAATTTCAATGCGGTTGAAGTTGCCACTATCACTAGTACTGACCCCAGTCCAAAGTGTTTTCCTCATTTCCCCGTTTTTGCCTTGGTAAGTGCTTTCAGCCCGCACATTAACTGCTTTTTAATTGCAAGGCAAAAAGTGGCTGGTCGAAAGCACCTTAAGCTTCTCGAGTTTATTTTTAAGCCACGAGCTTTGTTTAATGTAAAATGAAAAGGCATTGACAAACACATTGCATTAGGCCTTGTTTGAGACGCGTTTTGCAGTGCGAAGCATCATGGCCAAAAGGAGAAAGAGCTGCTCATTAAAACAGCCCAAGTCGGAGACAATTCAAACCGTAAATAGGTTAGGTTAAAGAATGTGGGTATGCTAGAGATACCCTGCAATTTTTTAAATTTAATAATGTACTATTAAAGTTGGAAAATTTTGTTTTGAAGATACCACCTGATGCCAGTTTCAACCCCTTTTCGGTAATTTCTTTAACTACAGGGTGTAAATTAAGTGGTGAGCACAAGGTAAGCCCACAGCTGCTAAGGCAAGCGTTAAGACTGGCGTAAAGACGGCAAAAGTCGGACAAAGAAAACGGCCAAGAAAACGGCCAAGAAAACGGCCAAGAAAACGGCGAGAAAATAGAAAAATGTAAAGCAGCTAAATCATTGAAATTTTAAAGAGACAAAAGGAAAATCAACAAAAAAGAAAAACATTTTTAAACTTTCAGCACTTAAATAGACATCAACTAGAGTTTAAAGTGAAAATCCCTCAAATGGAGCAATTTTCCTCCATGACCATGACAGCAGGAGTTGAATCGTTTTCCATAACTTTCAATTCTGCTTGTCATTATGTAAAACAAGAGCTCAGATTAACAATAAACTTACCGCCACGCCCACTTTATGTGGCGTGCCACAAAAATGAAAATTACTTTTTATACTCGTACCGTTGCTCAAAAGGGGTGGATAGGGAATGAAGGTCACAGGGTGCAAACTGTTCTCAGATCTCAAGTGATAATTCTGACTAAAGACAAGTTTTCTACGTTGATTGATGCATGATTGATTGATTGATGAATTATATAAAGTCAATTCAAATTATGAAACAGTTACGGGTATCCCCAAGTCAGTAACTTAAGCGGAAGCCATTACTTCGAAAGGCTTTAACCGTACAAATACTCATCACGTATACGCAGCGTGTGGCGCCATGAGCGTACATTGTGAGATAATATGCAGGCGCCAAACTCGACTGACTGCCGGAAATGTCGGGAAAAGCGACGGAGTGACAGGTGTTGTCAGAATGTCAGTTGTTGATGCTGGTGTAGGCGACAAAATTGCATAAGTGGCGCCTCGTGTGGCAGTTAACAAAAACAAAACCAAAGGAGAATAAGCTGCAGGTAGAGTGAAAAAGGAAAAGGATAGGTATAGAGTGAGAGAGAGATAGCGGCAAGTATATGCTGTCAATCAGGGATGCAAAACCGCTGCCCCGAAGTGCAGTTGCAGTTACATTTTGCGTTTTTGTGGCCGTTAATAACATGAGCATATTAAGTGGTAACTGCGGCCAACGCGAGGACGAAGGTGGCAAGAGGTAAGAAGAGACAGGAGGTTGCCACATGTCACAGGATGACAGCACAAATAAATTGCAATTATTTAGAGCATGCTTTTAGGCTTCGTCCACCGCTCTACTCCCCTCCATTCAGCACTCGAACGAAACAACTGCAATTCTCCAGAGCAAATGTCACTTTCAAATTTTGTGGTCAACAAATGGCAATGGCTTTCGTTTGTTGTTTATCTCCATCAACATGTGCGTGTGTGTTCGAGTGTGTGTAAATGTGAGCGTTGCATGTACGTGTTTATGCGATTTGTCACCTAATCATTTACATATATTGGTAAATTGTATTTTAGTTACAGCACAGTTTTCCCAACGTTAGTTGTGAATAATTTAAATTTTTTTCAAAAATAAAACAAGCAAATTCTCCAACATAAAAAGAAAACAATAACATCGCAATTAAAATAATATTGATCATTTTTGAAATTTGATCGTAGTAGTAGTGAAATTTTAAGAATTATGAAAAAATTGCTTGAAGCGTAAACTACATTTTCTGTTATTTTGGTAATCATCATAGTTTAAAATAATATAAATGGAAATTAAATAAATTGACGTGACTAGTTTTAGTTGAAAACCAATCATTTATAAATTTACCAAGGATGTTTATGAGTTTACTTTAAAAGAAAGCTCTGTTGTATTGCAGCTAAATTCCAGAAATGTTGAGAACAGTTGTTCGGTAAAAGAAAATAAAGAAATGTTGATGCTGAATCAACATATTGTGCACCGGATTTTTGCTATTTGTTAATATTCTTAATGCGCTTTTCTGCTCCATAATGGGAAAATATCATGAAATAGGTGCAATAATGATATGCCCCTGCACACAAATTTTACCATTTCGACGCAGTGGCAAAAGCAAACATTGCCACGCCCCTTCCCCTGATGCTAGCAGGTTGCAGGTAAAATGCCACTTGGTTGGCAGCTTCCATAAATTGCATATTTTAAAAGTGCCGTAAATTTTGCGTAGGTGCGAGAGCCAACTATGAAATTGAATCGAATGCAGCAGGCACACACAAAGAAAAACACCCTTGCACACATACACTCCATACACACACACACACACACACACACACACAGGCATTTAAAATGACTATGGTCCGGATGAGGATTTTTTTTGGAATAAAGTCATTATTTAAAGTTGTTCAAATTAACGATTTTTTGATGGCGATGCATTCAAAATACTTCCAATTCAAATGTTGCATAGCCAAAGTTTTAACATTTTCCAGAGTTGATTTGAACAAAGAGCAAATTTCTTGTTTCATACAAAAAGTCGGTTAACGACCGATTTTTATAACGTGAACATTATGATATTAAATAGTATAGTATTCTGATCTTCTATATACCATAGGCCCAATGCAAAAAGCTAGACCCAAAAAACCAAAAAAACCGTCATCCGGACCATAGTGCAACTCAGAGTCAAGCGTACTCCAATTTGGCATTGCATACTTTAGGGCGCAAAGTTTTTGGCGGAGCGCCGTAAATTGTAAAGTCAAGTCGTGCAACACATGTTTGCGTGGCATGTTGCAGGCGTGGCACGGTGGCAAGGTGGAAAGACGGTAGAACTTATACTTAGACTATAAGCTTTCGTAATAATTGGATATGATTTTATGGCACGACGACATGTAAAGTTGCTCCGGAAATCAACTAGCGTTAGAGACACGCACTTAAAGTATCTTTAAGACACTCGTGCAACACTCGACGCAGCGTGACAATCATCAATTAAAGCCGAGCCGTGCCCCGAGGCATATCTGTAGACAGAGACATCGAAATTAAGTGCATCCTTTGGCGGGGCACAGTCAAGACAAGACAGGAAGTCAAATTGGAAGAAATCACTTCCTATGCGAAACTCATTAGCCGAGACAGAGGGATAGAGGGGGGAGATAGATACATAGTATCGACTTCTAAGATACACCAAGTGTGTGTCGACTTCCGTTGGCAACTTGTTGCCCCAGTCAACAGACTAAAACATGTTTGCCCCATGCCACACGAACTGAGGAATTTGCCTGCTGCATAAATTCTTTCGATATGATTTATACCTCGACTGGGAGATTTTTTCTCTTTATGCAGTGCCCAGTCCATGTCACAAAACTGGTTCAAATCGCATTCGGCATCCGGTAGCACGTTGAATGCTGAGGGAAAAACTGTGGAAAACTAACGCTACCCGGCGTGTTGCAAATGTTTAAGCATTTAAATTGTCTATGGACATCTACTTACATTCTTCTAGAAACGGTTGTCTCTTATTTGAGTTATGTTGGGGCGTGTTTCGGTATGCTAAGCACAAGTTTCGTCACAATCAGCGCTGGATAATTGCGGTTCTCCATTGAAGTATGTCAGCTTCTAACTTAAGCTCACACTTCATCAATCCCAGAGAGTGTGACGAGCCTCACCTCACGTAATGCTGGCACTCCGCAATCTGTCAAATCATCAAATCATTCGCATTTCCAACTCCGAAACACGCCCTAATTGTCAAGCATAGAAAGGGGAGCAACCCCCACGTTTTATCCCCCATTGAACTTTCTTCCATTTGCACATTTGCAACCCCAAACATTTGTAGATGGCTCCAAAGTAGATGGCTAATAAGTTTTCTCAACTCCAGCTCAGGGTCTTCGTTAGAGTTGGCCACACCTTGACACGGCATAACATTACATTTGAGGTTGGGAAATAAAAGAACATGGGTGTGTGCGTATGTGCACAACAGGAAATGTAAACCTTAATAGCAAAGAGGGGAAATTCAATTACGCAGCGAAAATAAGAGGAAAAATATTCAATTTTTGTGTGCCACATAAAAATTGAAATAGTCCAAACTTATTTCTGTTCTATGCATTTAGAAAGTAGATGGTCCCGACTATGCTTATCTTTTCCTCAACTCTAATCTTGCTTTTTTCGTTCTATTTGTTGTCAAATTATTTGCTCGGGAATTTAAGACTATTAAAATAAAAAAAGGAGAAGGACAACAGTTTCGGGCGTTGTCGCTGCATTACGCAAAATATTTTTAAAAATACAATACACTGAGAGAAATTGTGAAAATCAGGACTTTTAACAACGAAATTAAGGTAAAGAAAAACTTGAATAAAATAGTTTACCACAAAATAAAAATTATAATTATAATATATGTATTATATATGCATATTTTAATGTATTTTCTCGCAGTGTATGTGTGTGTATAGGGACTAAACACATAGTCGTAACGGCGGCGTGCGCACAAAATCAACAAAGGCTTTACAAAGACAAACCTCAGCCGAAAGGTAAACAAAAGCCGCCAAAGGGACACGAACACGAATCAGGCCAAAAGAGGAGCAGGAGAACTCGGCCCAGGGACAGGTCGAGACCAAGTCCAAGTCCAAGTTCGAGTTTGAGTTTGAGTTCGCGTCTCGCCAGCCAGCTATTAAGTTTTATTTGTCTTGTCATTTAAAGAATTCCACACAGAAGTTGCCCTGCCTGTTGCTAAGCAAGCTCGAATTACCTTATAAATAGTTTGTCGGGTAGTAAAAGTCGCTGACAACTTGCGGATGCGATGATGAGATACTCGTAGTCGCTTCAGATGATGCCAAGGCTTACCTGCAACAAGCCAGACAGACACAGAGAGAGAGAGAGAGAGAGAGAGAGAGAGAGAGAGAGAAGGAATGAGTGAGACGGTAAGCATACAGTTGACTAATTGTTAGATGAGCTAACAACAAATTAACCTGAAGAACTCCCAAGCAATTGCGCAAAAAAGTAAATACCAACTAACTATTCAAAAGAACAACAAAACAATCTAGTGTTAAATTGCTGTGTATTTATAAGTCAAGCTCACAATAAGTTAAGAAGTAATTAATTTAGGAATATATATTTAAGTTTAACTAAACTGCTATTTTGACAAATTTAAGTGACAACAAAATGTATTAATATTTAAACTATGTAGATTTGTACTAAATTTTCGCGATATGACAGTTAATTAGGATTTTTTAAATTTAGTATTTTAATTAAGCATTTTAGTATTTAAATTAGTAAATTGACCTTGTCAACATCATGGTGATTTTGCTGTTGTCTATTTGGCATATTCTTATTGCTTAATTATTTTTTTAAAATACATGGGATTATTTTATTTAATTTATCAATATTTGTGATACTAATTTATTTAAATTCTTTTTATTAGATATTTAAATTTTACTGACTATTTAAAGCTTGGAAAAACGTTTATATGTTGCTAATATATCTTTTTATAGTTATTAGAATAAAAATAATTAAATATATTTTCAGCATGACTACTTTGAGGTTTCGACAATATTTTGTCTTACATAAATAATTCGCAAAGTAAATGTAACATTTGGTCAATCATTATTTAAAATATTACAGTTTTTATTAATACATTTTTTGATAAAAGTGCAGTATACATCTTTTATTTATTACGGGCATTTGTCTGAGAACAGAGGGTTCAGTCAGCAAGTGTCTGCCAAGTATCATAAACTCGTTGCTCTCACAGTTGTCTGTTGTTTTCCACCCACACGCATTTTCAGTGCAACTGTTTAGTTTCCCAGGCCCCGCGAGACGTCCACGCGACAGCTGCCACAGCGCAGAAAATATGAAAAACCATATGGGAAAATGTGCCAAAAGCAAAAGGAAGAGAATAACAACATACGAGTATGAAGACTGCTCAGCAACAACAATCTGGCCACGCACATATGCTTTGAGTGCAGCGCATTTCTCAGATACGAATGATGATGTATCTCAGATGCACTTGATACACGCAGCAGCAGCAACGCTGCAGCGTTGCAACGAGGCAGCTGACTTGCATCCTTGGCCATATCCATAGATAGCGACTGTGGGAATCTCTGGCTATGAGAAATCCGAGTCGAACTGGAAGCCAGCTGCTGTTGTTGTTGTTGTTGTTGTTGTTGTGGCTGCTTCACATGATGCGATCTATGAGGTAGCAGGTAGGTAGATACTCAGAGGAAATGTGCGTGCACAACATGTGGAAATGTGCATGAAAATGGAATTGGAAATGGAAATGGAATTTGGATATCAAAATGCAGCGAGGGATGCATTTGTGGATGCCAAAGTGATGCCAACCCTAGTCCTCTAGTCGACAAATCAAAGTCAATGCCGCACGAATGTGGAGCAGTTCCGAAAATGGATATTTTTTTACGTTTGCCTGCTGCTATTTCCATAGGTTTCCGGTTCCAATTCTTTTATTAGTATTTTCGATTGTGGAGCGGATGTTGGAGCAGCGGCACTTTCCCGGAGTTCATAGGTCAGCTGGCAGCATGCAACGTTAAAGAGATGCGCTCTTAACGCAATTGTTCAACCTTTGTTTCAGGCTAACGCCCACAATTAGGAAACAACACGGGGAACCTCTTTCTGGGTTGTGTAGGTGTGAAAAGTGTTGGTGTTTTTCTTTGTCTTTGTCTTTATTTTTCCAGGTATGGGCTCTTGTTGTCATCATATTGTTTGGGCCCAAGATTGATGCATGCTCACGATAACAGCGTGTGCAATAAAGGGGATTTGAAAATTGTCTTTCCACTGTTGACAAGTTGAGCTGCAGCTTAGAGCTTGTGTTGATGTTGCATAAGACTCTGAAGAGTGTCCCAGAAATGCACATGACTTAAAGAGCTTCTAGAGATTTACTTGAATGCCAAGAAAGAGTTTAAATCTAAAAACTAATAATAATTATTATTTTAAATGTCCATACTATTGTAAAGATAATTGCATTGACTTTATTTATTAATTTAAAAATTAATACAAATTTAAAACAAATTTCTAAAAATTCACATGACTTGCAGAGCTTCTATAGGATTTTTAAAGACAATAAAATAAATAAATAAATCTATAAATTATTAATGTTGAATTTAATTATTTAAAAAAAAATTAGAATGTTATTACTTATTAGATCTAATTACGTTGCACAAAATTATAAATTAAATAAGTGCGAAGCTGAAATAAGTTTAAATTAAACAGAACTCAAAAAAACCAATCAAAGCATATATAATTTTATCTAGATTTAATTTCATCAAATGTTTTCCTTTCTCTCTATTTTAAAAAGCAAGTTCTTTCGAATTCCTGCGAGTTTCATGAAACTTTGTAGCTTGACCAGCTCATAACAATGTGATTGTATACTTTGTTTCGTTTGATCATCATTTATCTGCAGTTAGCACTAATTCTATTATGTCTAGATTGTCCAACTATTCATGTCCCTGTGGAATTTCCTTGATGTCATTGCCCATACAAACTGTTGTTATCCTTGGAATCTTGCCTTCGCTTTTATGCCAATCATTTTTTCATTTTCTTGCCCTCTTTTCTCACTTCTCTATTCTCGGTCATTAAATAGCTGCTTCAATCAAATCCCATACGCAATTCGATGGATTCAGGTGCACACTTCCTGTATTAAAAATATTTCTATCGAAATTTCTACTCAATTCTGCATAAAGAAAATGTGTCAAACTTTTGTCATTGATGGCAAGGCGTAAAATTTATGAGCCCTTAAAAAAATGAGAACTGTGATAATTTATCAAGTCAACTCAAATTTGTGGGCATGAATGAGCAACAATTTTGATATGGCAGGAAGTTGATTTTGATGGCGGCAGAAATATGTTTTTGTTTAACGTCTATTTCTATTTGTATGGTCATAAATAAGAAGATGTTGTTGCCCCCAGAGAGAACCAAAAAAAAAAAAGACAAAAACTAAATACATAATAAGAAGAATCTACGCCACATTATAATGGGCCTTTTTGCTCATTTCTTAGGAATTACTCGTTCTGCTGGCCAACTGCGAATTAAACTAAACTAGTTTTCAGTTTTCCGAGCTGAAAGGCAAAAACACAAATTCTTATTTCCATTTTTTGTTTCTTTTAGCCAGGCTAACCGAAATGAAGTACAAATGAAATTACACAATTTGTTTTAGTCGTTGTTGTTAATGTTGTCAAGTCTAAGTTTTGACTGTGGCTGCGGCTTTCTGCTAATGGCCAAGTTCTTTCGGCTTTGACTCTGGAGTCTACGACGAAAACTTTGCTGCTGTGTAAATATAATTATAAATTTGTAATTTTTTTACTTTGTTGTTATTTTGGTAGCTCTTTTCTTGTCTTCTTTTTCTGGATAATTGTTTGAGTTTGCATCTGCTGCTTATCTGCGGCTTAACAGTTACATAAGCAAATAAGTTATTTAAATATTTGGCCAGCAACAAGTTTCGGTCAACGACTGCAACAAAGAATTTATGCATAAAATGTTGCTCAACATGCGCGAAGGCTGCGAAGCTGCTGACTGAGTGCAAGTGAGTACGCAAGCAGAGAAGAAGTGGAAGAAGAAGTAGTAGTACAGCAGCAACAACAAAAATGACAACATTCAGCTATTTGTCGCTGTCGCTGTCTCTGCCGCTGTCTCTGCCGCTGTCATCGTCATTGTCGCTGGGCTGTCAATGTAGCACGCGTCGTCGTCTTCGTCGTCGTCGTCAACGTTGTCAGTTAGTCATTCATTTATGTATGTATGGCTGCACTTGTTGTTGCTGTTGTTGCTGTCGGTCTTTGACTTTACTGCGCTTTTCCGCGTTTGTCAACAAAGTTTCTATGCAGTCCTCTGTTGTTGCTGTTGCTGTTGTTGCTCTGACCGTAGCTAATTGTTGCTGACTCTCTGGGATGATGTTGCTAAGGTGAGTGGCCGTTGCTGTTTTGTTGCCATTACGTTGGCAAATCGCTTTCAACTTGTTGACGTCTCTGCAATTCCTGTCGACTCCCTGGGCAAAAAATAAACAACAACTTGCAACTGGTATTTAGTGCAAAATGTTAATGTATTAACTGTTAATGCGCTTAACGTTGCTTTTCCTGCATTGAAAATTGTCGGAAAAACAAATTAAATCTGCGCACAGGCTCCGAATCTGAAAAGCCTTAAAAGCTGCACACTTGTCGCACTCAATTAAGCTCAATTGTTGTCAATTAATTAATCAATTATTATTAATATAAAATGTTTGTAATTTTTTTTCATTTTTTACTTCATGATTTATTTAATAAAATGCTCTTAATTATATTATTTTATTATTTTCGTAGATACAATTAATGCACTTGACAGATTTTTACACCACAATTAAAACGTGTGTATGTATGTGTGAGCTTTATTCAATTGGTTCTTAATACTCTACATACTTAATTTTTATGTATGTATTTATGCGCACACAGCACACCAATAGATATCATAGCTGTGAAAGTATCTGTCAGATTGAAAAGTATCTAGGGTAAGGATTGTGCTCATCTGTCCACACAATTCGCCGCGATTTCAGCTTAAGTTTAAAAAACACTGGACTCAACAACGCATTGTCGAAATTAATTAAATGTTGTTCTTAAATTATGCACAACATTTGCACTGCATTTCCAATTTTCAACGCAGTTCGTCAATTTAAAGAGCTGCTGCGGTTTAATGTTTTCATTTTTTTCCTGGCACTGCACCAAAAACCGAGTCATAAATTTATCGAAAGCCTGTCATATTTTATGGCTAACTTTTGCCGCCCCATAAATTAAAAATAAAAAAATAATAAAAAATAAAGAAATATATAAATATAAAAGTCTCGACGAAAAAAGCTTTTAGTTTTCAGCGGAAATTATAAATTCAGAGCAAAAGTTTTCGGTGCACACAATTACAAAAGCCAACGAACATTTTCATTTCGCTTTCGATTTCTATAGAAAAGCGAGGTATTGTTTTACAATTGTTTGCATTTGTTAATAAATGATTACAACATACTCTCAAGTAGAACACATCACAGGAAAAACCAAATGTAAATTTACATACATTTCTATTTTTGGACTTCATTTGACGGACTTGATATTGCAGTTCTTTGGAAAATTCAATTGAAAAACGCTTTGTTCAGTTTTCGTTCCCATAGTTAAAAGTTAAACGCTGAGTTGGCATTGACAAGGTCGTTTATTGTCCCCAAACAAATTGCACATTTGAGCAGATAAATCAACAGATGAACAAACAGCGATTTCACATTTAAAAACATTTTTCCTTAATGCCTTTCAAAGTCAAAACACGAAACATAAAATACGATTTAATGCACGGCCTTTAAAAGCATTGAAAATATTTATAACTTGCAACTGCAACAACAATACACATACATATATGTATATATGTGTATGCTCATATGTCTACCAACATACATAAGTGCTTAAAAAACAAAGAGAATTCCAAGAAAGAACAGAAAAACAAAAACACACATACAGCGCTGATCTTAATGAAGTTATGAGCGAAGGGGAAACTGAAGATTCTCGTCTGCCTGCTAGTCTGTCGATTCTTCCCTTCAGAGAAGGGAAGGGCAAATCTTCGGCAAATAAATAATGTATCTATACATAAATATCTATACTTTTCTTATAGAATATATACTCAAGTGTAGGGACTGCTTTTCCACTTAAGCGCCCACAATTAATTTTTCTCATTTTGTTTATGAATGTGTCGATTAAGTTGTTTTTATTTTAAGACAGCATAACTCTTGCTAGGAAACACATAAACTATTTCTGGCTGATAAAGCGGCATGTGGCAAGCTGATTCATTTGTGGGGCAGCAGCAACAACGAGTCGACTTTCAAGGCGTTCTACATGCCAATAATATCTGCAATTATGTATGTTATTGCAACCTCAACTGCAGCTGATAAGAGCGAAAAGCCTTGGCTTTAGTACAGAGTACAGTCGAGAGTACAGAGTTTTTTTCATTTCAGTTAAACAAAGTTCATGAAAGCCCCAAAAATGTGTGACCAAAACTGAAGAAAAGTAAACGAAAAGTGGAATCAAAGAGTTTCTCATGCAAATTGGCCAAGTACGCACAATTAACTCGTCTGGGAGTTGGCCTGAAGTGGCCAAAAGGTTGTTGCAGCCTGTCCAGCTAAACGTTTCCTGCTGTTGCCCTTTCCCTCTTCCCTTTTCCCTTGCCAATTTACACTTCTCCCCTTCCCCTTTCCCCCTCGTTCATATGCAATGCCAACGAAGACGTCAACTTGTCAACTTGGCTGCAGCTCAGCCAGTAGCTTTTGACTTGGCTAATTTGTCAAAGAGTGAGAGAAAGGAATAAAAGAGAGAAGAGTATAACAGTAATCGAAGACTGGGGCCACACCGCAGCAGCAAATACTCTTAGAAATCGGGTGTTTCTAAGCTGATGACTTATGGAATATACACCATTGACAAGATATAACAAAAATGAGGTGTACTCTTAGAAATACACACTATGTATTTTGTTCCTCAAAATTTAAAATAGCTGAGAACTATTTTTCTTCTGCTTTGGAATATTACTTTTCAATAAGAAAACGACATTGAAAGAGAAGGAGACAAATACAAACTACAATTTGTAATTAAGTTTTTACTTAACTTACTGAAAGACTTAAAGAACTAATGACAATTTTAAAAAATTTAATCAAATTTGATATTTAAAAAGTTTGATCAATTTATTAGTGTAAATTGTTACATCTGCGTCAAGTTAACAACAAAACAGTGAAACCCACTATAAAAGTTCATGTCTCTTGACGAAAAAAATGCAATTGCTGTAGTTGCTTTTTATGTTTTTTATGAGCTCGGCGTCTGGGCCAAGTGTTTGTGCATTTAGCCGCCTGGCAGAGACTGATGTACGTAAATTAATCACGCTCAAATAGAGCGCCAAATGGCCAAAAGTATTTTTTTGCTGCTTTTTTCAGTTTTCTGATTTGTTTTACTTTTTTATATTTCTTTCTTTTTTTTTTCTTTTTTTTTTGTGTGTGTTGGGGCGTTTACAGCGGCTTTAAACTGGGGCGCTTCCGGTCTTAACCCTTTAGGCCGACGGGTGTTAAGGTTTCGCCAACTGCACACGCATATCGATTACGACAGATAGTGAGAGAGAGAGAGAGAGAGAGAGAGAGAGAGAGAGAGAGAGAGAGAGAGAGAGCGAGAGAGGAGGGAGGGAGAGGGAGAGTGAGAGTGAGAGAGGGAGTTTAGTTGCAGTTAATGAATCCCAGAGTTGGAAAAAGAGAAAAAAAAAATGCAAGTCAATCAAGTTATGTGTCAGGCATTCCCACAGTGCATTAAAGTCAAGGCAACAGCACATTCCAGGATTGGAGCTGGGAACCAATGCACAACTCCACCACCGCACCACCGCACAACTGCACCACCGCACCACAGTGTTCGCATTTTGCGGTTTACTTTTACGGCAACACTGCGAAAACAGCAACAAACAACAGACAGTTCAACTTTATTTATTGTTGTTGTTGTTGTTGTTGTTACCGTTGACATTGGGCGTGAGAATGTGCCGCCCACTTTTTTGTGGGGAAGGGGGAGATGTGTGCGGCACGTGTTGCACACGAAAATGCCACATAAAAAGCGTAGAAAGTAAATTTACAATGGATTTTCAGACTTGATAAGCAAACTGTGAGATACATTTGCCGACTGCAGTTGAATGCTTTACGAGTCTTAAAAGTGAAGGCAGATCAGCTTTATGCACACAGCTAAGCTACTAGATGATACTTGACCCTAATGGGGATCAGCTAAGACAAGAGTGGCATTAAAAGAATGACAGACAGACTGAAAGAAAACGCGAGTAGTTTTGACAGAAGAAAGTTCAAGTGGTTGCAGTTGATTAACCATAAAAGATGAGATCTAGAAAGTCACGGAAAAGTCTTTTGCTTTTGTTACGACAGCAAAAGAGTGAGAAAAATTGTTTAATTCTCAGTTTCTCACATTAAAGTCAATACAATTTGAAGTAAAATACAAGTAAAATGAAGCATCAACTTTGCAGATTAAGTAATCTATTTAAAATGCCATTAATATCCTTCTATCTATTTTTAATGAATTAGAAAAACAGACTATGATGAGGTCTGAAGACTTTCACAAGTTCAAGATCTATTTTTTTTTTGCATATCAAAAAGCGCTGTCAAGAAGCTGCTAATCCTATTATTAGATCTCCATAAATCGCCATAATTGTTTTATAGCACGCCATTTAGCGTATTATTTCACAGTTGTGTTGCCAAATAGACAGCAAACAGACATTTGCAGTTCGTTAATTAATTGTTAACAAAACAGCTCGTCAACAAAAAAGGTAATACAAAAAGGCCAACAACAACTCAGCAATTCAGCAACTGAGACGAATTTCAGCGCCAACAAAATCAAGTTGATAATTTTGCTGACGCTTCCTCAACAATTTGCCATAAGATACGACTATTCATATCTCAATCTACGAAATGTCTGTGTTGTTGTTGCGATTTCTGTAGAGTCGTATAATTTGCGTTTTAAGATGCTGACTAAGCGCGTATTTAGCTGTAATTTAGCCAAGTTCGCGCGAAATACGCAAATACTGGTAAATAAATAAATACAAATGAATACAAAAATACCCATTTTTGGCCTGTTTTCAATTCAATTGAATACTTTGAATTTAGCTGTAAATTCCGTTGTCGTCTCGACTTTGACATCGATCACTTTGACTTGCAAATCAGTTATGAAACGCGTGACTTTCAACCACTGTGCGGTGGTGATGGCGGGGGAGGGGAATTTTAAATCAGATTTAGATATTTTCTTATTTGTTTTTTTTAATTTAAAAGATAATTAAAATAAATGCCATTATGGACATTTTTAGCTTGTTCTAATAATCAGAATCATTTAAAAATAACAGTTTTAATTTAAAAATAAATATGTGTTCTTTTTACTTTGTCAAAACAATTACTTTACTAACTGTATGTTGACTCGAATAAAGCAGAAATGCTTTTTGTTTATCAAGAAAATAATATATGATTATTTTATGAAGTCAAAACAATTACTTGACTAACTGTATTGTAAGTTGCTCAAATGTAGCTGAAAGTCTGTCAATCTGAGTATCTGAAATGAAAACATTCCCGGACATATGTCCATTGTACACATGCAAATGCCATGACAATTGTCTATTGTCTATTGTCTTACAATGTGCGGGTGTGTCTCCAATTTGTTGGTAGACAAAAGACATAAAAAGTATTGGTATAACCGTTTATGGTAAGCTAACAACTTCCTGGATACACTTCAGTAAATTGAGAGAAATCCAATCTTTAACTGAGAAATCTTCCCAGTTTTAATGTATACAGTGATCTTTGGCTAAAGATAACTACAAGTGGACATTGCCAGACCACCGAAATTAATAGCTATATTAATCAATACGCACCTTGGAGTATTTTTTGCTCTTAAACTGGAACTACTGAGTACGTGCTTGCCATTGCCAATATCGAAATTAAATGAGGCGCACATCCCAAAAAATAAAAAGACTGTCCATAGATCACGTTTTGCCATCCCCTAAGCCCAGTCTAAATAGCCGTAATAGACGTGGCTTAAGCTTCTACCTGAAAAGGCGCTAAACCGTAGCAAACCGCACTTGACAGTAGCCCTGTCTCTAGGGCAGGTAGAAGTCGATGCGACCCGCTATCACGTAGAAGAAGGACTTCTCAGGGTGAAGATCGGCGACCCCATGTCGTGTATTGTTCGCGTGCATTTCCTGATTTTTAATTAGCCAAAAGAAGGTTGTACAAAGACATTGTACAAATCGATAGGACCAACCTTTAAAGCCGGTCAACGTGAGCTGCATTTGGTAATCCTCAAATATCCAAGTGATTTTCAGGAGAAAACACGACAAGAGACAGGAAATTAATTCAATATCAATACCAATGTAACAATATTGTGTGTTGGGGCGACGAACCCAAAGTAAAAGACCGTCAAGACACCAAATTGCTTGAAAGTGAAGTGAAAACCACTTAGAGAGACCATCAACAACATCAGCAGCATCCCCAACACCATCTCCATCTCCATCCTCATCCTCATTTCAGTCTCCATCTCCATCCATGAGACTATTAACTTGACAAGTGCTTTCGCGAAAAATTTCATAATCAAGCCAAAGTGAGTTTCCAAGGTAATCAGCATTATCATTATCATCATCATCATCACCATCACAATTATTATATACGTAATGATTAAGGGAATTTATTTTGCTAAATTTCATTTGAATATGACAAATTAGTCAAAAACATTCTTGTGTCTAAATTGTTGTTGGTTTTTTATGGAAGTTTCATAAATACGCTAAGCGTTAATTAACCATCTAGATTCTCGAAGTTGGTAAGTAGATGAGCTCAACTGAAAGGAAATACTCGGATTTTCAGAGATGAATAATGAACTTGGCATATGTTTATGGGAACATTTTTTGTGGGAATCGAAAGCAAAAGTTGGCACTGATTTACGGCCAAAACGAGTTGATAACTCGATAAGAATTGTAGCCTAATGGAGCCCTTTCAAAAGTTGTCATTTAAATTAACTAATGATCTGTTAACTGATCTCAAATCAAATACGCATGTGAGGCGTGTGAAACATTTGAAAGAAACAAAAAAGAGTTTAACAATAATTTGTAATGTGGTCAATCTTGAGATATATTTACAGTTTGATTAAAGCATTTGGAAAAACAATTTATGTAAACTCTGTCGTCATTATCAAATCAAGTTTTATGTCTTTCATAAACATTTAACCAAGTCTGACTAATTAAGTGAGCATTTGATTGGAGTTACAAGCCAAGACTAATTTCCATAAAAATGTTTATGCATTTGTAAATAGTTGGGAAGGTCGTAGTCAACCTCTGTGTGTGGCACTTGTCGAGGAAACTTGAAATATCAATGGAAATTTGCATAAGAATGCTAAATATCCATTTCATTCAAAGAACCGACAATGACAATGACATAAGCAACTTTTGAAGAGCGTGCAAATTTTTGCATTATAATCGCCTCAAGATGATCTCTTCTCTTATTCTTCTCGCAGCTACTGTGATTCATAGACGTGAGGGAAAACGGAAATGAGTTGGTAGATAGAAAGAACCGTTGTAATCCCAAGTTCAATCAACTTTGCCTGATAAACAAGCAAACTCTCCGGAGCGTTGGGAAAAGCTAAACACAAATTTGTTTGTGTTTGGTGTCTTCATTAAAATAATGTCGAAATCCATTTGACTAGTGAAAATTCTAAACTTTCGCCAAACGAAAAAGAAAACCAGACCAAAGCTAACTACTTGCAAGTGGTGAACAAGTCTTTAGATAGCATCATCTGCCTTGTTTCAAACTCAGACTTAGACTTTCTAGCGGAAACCGAACAGAGCCAAGTGAATTATCGTTATAAATCAATTTCGAATTAGCCAACAGTCGAACTGGGCTAACAGCTTAAGAGCTGAAGATTACACTTAAGAACTTGGAAGAAAGAAGAAAGCTTTGGCGCTTACCTTTAAAATTCAGTTAGACTATGTATCCAAATATGTGTAATCCCAAAAATGTTATAGGCCGACTTTGATCGATTGCCAAGCACACAGAAAATAAAATACACTGAGAAATGCACAAGGCCGTTTTTCGTAGCTAAAGTTATTGTTGTCTTTATGTTATTTTTTTTGTAGCCCTTAGTTATCGTTAACTTATCATGCACTTCACTCAAAGAACACAACGCATTTTTATGCGTAGCCAAAGGCGCGTACGTGCCGCATAATGCGATTCCGACTGGGGCGCATCTGTTGCGGTTGGCAGGAAACAGGTGCAGCACCGATTTTAGTTTAGTTTTTTAGTTTCGAGGGGAATCTCAGAACGAGTATATTTATATCTGCACACACTCAATGATTTATCGTATTATTGTGTTGTCAAAATTCGCAATGCACTTTCGGTTTCGTATTGAAAGCCTTCGCATATGTTGATAAGCTTGAACTGTTAGCAAAAGCAACGATAAAACACACAACACGATAGACTGTCAACCGCACTCAACAATGTTTAGAGTACAACTGAAGTTTACATTCCGAACTGCAGCAACATCTCTGCCTGCCAGCCAGCCAGCAGCGAGGGCTAACCAGTCAGCCAAACAAGTCGCTCTCTCTTTCTCTCTCTCATTTCATTTGCTGAGCGCAGATCGAGCTAACACAGCAGACGGCGCAACAAAAACAACAGCCGGTAAAGCGTAGCGCACTTGGCAACATATGTTGCTACACAGACCAAAAAGTCAAAGAAAGTAAGTATTATATTTGTAATAGATATAACTACTATTTATACAAATTTATTTAAACTATTAAACAGTAATAAATGTTTACTCTTTTTTAAATTTAATACAACAAATAATACTGCTTGAAAACCTTATGGCTACAAATGCATTTTATGTTCACTGCCTTATGCTCGCTCTCTCGATGTTTCTCTCTTCGTGCTCGCTCTTCTACTAGCGTGGGTGCAAATCATATGTTGTTGTGCGCTCTCTGACCAGCGTTGGTGTATGTGTGACTGTGTGGGTCGTTCTCAAGTGTGTTGCTCAACTGTGGGCGATGTTGCCTGGGCGAACTAGTTCCACTTGCTGGCTGCTCACTTTTTCGAGTAGGTAGTGAGCGGCGCTGGAAAACTGGTTTCCAATTAGAATTGAGCGTTCGTCCGACATGTGGGTTTTTCTTAAAGGTTGACTTTGGGATGGGTACAAGTAATTGCGAGAGAACAAGCACAGAGGCACAGTGCGTGACGAGAGACACTGAGCGCCGGATGGGCTTGAAACTGTATAGCTTCACATACACATGTACAACATATGTGTTTTCGAGAGGAATCGACAGCAACATTTTCAGGCGCACATGTACTGCAACATTCTACGGCAACATGTTTCCCCAAGTAATTTTAAAGAATAAGAAACACTAAATTAGCAAATAATAAGTTCACATTAACTGGAAAAGTTGCGTTTCTACAGTTACTTATTTCCGTCTAGTTCAAAAGAACAGCAAAATGATGTTTTCACAAAGACTGCAACACGATGTGGCCAGCAACATGGGCTCCATAAGTTTCACTTAGAACTTCAAGTATTATGCGCACGTTTCTAGCCATTTATGGGTTAAAGACTATTACGGCAAATACAATAAACGAAGTTTAGACTCAGACCCGCTATTAAAGTTATGGCCACATAGCGTTAAAAGTTTGAACTTTGGTGCTTCACAACAGCGACAACAACAACAACAAAAGGTACCGAAAAGAAAGTCAAATGCCAAATGTAATTTTCTGTCAAGTTGACCATCATATTCAGTCATGATTTATTTACCAAAGAATACATAACAAAGCGAGCAAAAAATTAATTACTACAGAGTTCAAAAAGTCAAAAAAATTATTAATGAAAGTGAAAATTTGAACAACAGGGAAAGAGATCTTTTATCTTGTATTATCTTGTATCCCACTTCTCAGTTTATCTTGATTGTTTGCTAATTAAATAAAAAGACATCATAGGATTTTGTTAAATTGTTTCGATGACAAAACTTGAGCGAAAAATGCGGAATCAATTAACGAGTTTGCTTGTTTTTAGCAGTTAATTAAATTATCATAATTATGGCAAAGTTTTTGAAATAAAACAAACAAAAGAGAACTACAGATTGATGTCTTTGGTATGAAAAACGATGATGATAATGATCATGATGATTTGGTATGGAAAAATCTATTAAATAGTTGATTTTCAGTTTCAGTTATTCGATCGTATAAAACCGTTGATCTAATTATAGTTAAGCCTTGGAATGTTGGGCAGTTTCTTGAGTTCAGTTTGTATATAAATATGGTTGTATTATTTGCATGGCATTCTCAAGGTAAACAGTTAAATATTTGTTAAGAATGGAATCGTAGTCATATCATAGCACGCTTTTCACATAAGCGTGTGAAAAGCACACAATGAAAACTGCTCCACAACGAATATTCAACGAATACGAGTACATTCCGAGTTGGGGTGAATCTTGGGCAGCATGTGGAGCGTTCAATGCACCTTGGGTTATTATGAGGTACATTCGTGTACGTGTATGTATGTATGTATACAATGGATCTAAAGGCAGCTAGGCGTTGAGCTATGCCAGGAATGAGGCCGGAGGCAAACCTATGCATGCTCCAGTTACAACTCCAACTTCAAGTTGTGTAATCGAAGACGCAACTCTCTACAGCAGAAGCTGGGCTTCCTCTCCCCCTCTCTGTCTTTCCCCACTTACTGTTGTGGGGGGATTTGAGCCGGCTGCAAGTTAATAGCCATCGGTCAGCAGCTGCAGCAGCCCAAACAGACGTGCTCCAAATGTAAACAAAAGGCAGAAGTCGTTGCCGTTGCCGATGCCGTTGTCGATGTTCAAGTCAATGCAGATGCCACATTGCACTTGTTACCCATTACTTGAATTCGAGTTGCATCTGCCGAGACAAGTGGCAACTGACAACTGCCACTTCCCCCGGCGTATTCGTATTTTTGCGTGCTCCGCACATTTCCTATTAATACTCGTACTCATACGCGCAGTAGCTGTAAATCAAAAATGGAACAACAACTTGCATATCAAATGATGCTATCAATCAAGTTCTTTGAGATACAATTGTATCTCTAAGCGTCTTACATAATTGAGTTGACTGAGGCCTCTTTAAGTGAAGGCTTGTTAGAGATACTTACATACTTATGGCCATAGCCATCAGCAATGAATAGACAAATGAATTAAGTTAAATTTATGATCATTGTGCATTAGATTCAAACACCTCTATCAAAGATAACAACAATTGCATCTGACGGAGCACTTAAGTATGTATATTTAGCTATAGGAGATTCTTTTCACCAGCTCCATGAAAGTATCTTGTATATATTAAATTTTTCTGCTATTCTAATAAAGTCTAAAAGATATTCCACACATAAAAGTATCTGTATTTAAATTCAATTTATTTTGCAATTAATATGCTTTTCAGCTTAATTTTTCTGTCAAGAACCGAATAACGAAACGTTTGTACCGGTAAGGTTGTGGTAAAGTTGCTAGGTACAAGAGTTGTCCAACTTCCAACTGTTATAACTTGATCAAAACTGAATAGATTTTCAAACGGAATGTCATTTTGATCATGATTTTGCCTCTAAATTCATTCTGTATTCAATTTTTGTTCATTTAGAAAATTTATTCATTTAGAAAATTTTCGACTAAGATTCGATTTTGATGATAAGGGTTCCCCCTTTGAAATTTTGAAAATTCAAAATTTTTAATCTCAAGTTTTGACTTTTAATCAACTCCTTATATCGTAATTAGTACAAAACAACACTTTAAACTTGAATCTTACACCTTTTATTTTTTTGAAAAAAATCATGTGAAATTTAACAAAAATTTGGACTTGTAAAGTGGCTAAATCCGCAGTCTGACCAACTTCAAACTGTCATAACTTGATCAAAACTTAACCGATTTTCAAGCGGAATGTCATTTTGATCATGATTTGGCCTTTAAATACATTCCGCGTTCAAATATTTTTAAATTCGTTCAAACAAATTTATTTGTCCTAGATCTGTTTATTTCGATGTCATATCATTATCCTTATATCCATATAGCAATTAAAAAGACAAGAATTAACTAAACAAGTGATTTATAATGCGACAGACATTGCTACATTTATGGATTGTTTTTTCATAATTATTACCAACGTCAATTAAGAAAGCTCAACGGCATTGACTTAGCCAACCAGTTGACGAGCTAAGAACACTTAGAGAACAACAACGCTAACGACAAATCAACTTCAACTTCAACATAAACCTTAACTGCAATCTTAAGCACTGGCAGCTGATATCAATGCTGATGATGTTGTTGATTTCGAACGCCCAGGATGTTGCTAGACACCGTATCATAAACATGAACTTCCGATTGTGGCCAAGTGTCCGTCCAAGTGGCAAGTGCCACGAGCGGCTCAAAAGCCATTAAGGCATATAACCAAAAAAAAAAAGATCAACAAGGGAAAAAAAACTAAACTTGAGCAGCTGAACTTAAACAGCTTGTGCTGCTGATACTTGAAACAGGTGCCATCTGGTCAGTACCAAGCAAATGAAGAAGAAGAAGAAGAAGAGGAGCATATCCGCTCTCGCCGTCGTCGTCGTCGTCATGAGCTTAGTGGAGAGGCGTCAATGTGTCCAGCTTTGGGCCCAACTGCCTTCGACCTGGTTCAGTTGCCGTGACCTTCATGTGTTTTATGTTCTCGTATATCTGGTATCATTTGTAGACCATTTGTCTGACCCCGTCTACGGTGCGAACTTTTTGGCAAGCAAACACACAGCAGACAATGGAATTAGTCGAAATATCTCTGAATTAATTTGCATGCCGAGATGGGTGCTTACGAGTAAGCTCATAATTCTCAGAGCTTTATGATTTTCAACTTCATGGAACAGAAATTTACCCCTATAATTTTAAACAAAACAGAATGATCTTGCATATACATATATTCCTTCCTTTTATGGGTTTAAGCTGCCTTAACTCCGAGAGAATGTGGCATAACTGCAGACAAACGTAGATAAGCTTATTATATATATTATTTAAACTTGATTTTTTATTGAAAACCATTTTTGAAATAACTGTGTTTTTGTACCCATTGAAAATAAATTTAATTGGGCATAATAATTTTGTGACAGACAAAAAGAGGCAACTTTCAAATACATCAAATATTTCTGTTTATTTGTAACTTTTGAGATAAGTGATAATTTAAAGCCTTTGTTATACAATCTCTATAAAATCCACTCTACTTTTGCTGAAAGTTGCAAACATTCTTAGTATCCTGCCTATTTCTTCTACATCTCTTAATTATTTACATATAAATATATGATTGTTATTTAATCCCTGAGCTGGTCACAGGGTATTTCAGAGTCGAGCATACTCGACTGAAGTGTTTTTACTGTATTTTTGCTTACGTTTCCATAATTAAGATGATACATATATTAATGTGAAGTGATTTATTGTGCGAAACATTATTGCTGTTTTAAGCATTTTATTAAAACGAGTTTCTGCCAAGAACGTTTTTTATAAGCCCTAAGTCCAAACTGAAACCTCAACTCTTGGCCATGAGCATTGATCAAATTTCTCTTTCATAACGCTCTCTTGCGACTTCACCCCACCCACGCCCCATTAACTTTCAATCTTCAATTACATTTGAAACACTCACGACACATTCGCAATGCTTGTGTGAAATTATCTTACGGATTGCATACAATAAATCAGCATTAAATGCCAATTTAACGTAGTTGACAGTAGGAGGGCTAAGTGAGGGGAGCACTGCAGTCAGTGTAAAAAATTACCACGAAATTTGTGACAGCAGCAAACGCAACTTGGCGGATACATAGAAAACAGTTTTCTTTTTTAAGCAAATTTTTTCAAAAAAATAAAGTGAGAAAACCAATTCAGGAAAACGCTTTTTACTGCAAATTAATAAGCCCACAGAAAAAAGTCGCGTAAGGAGAGAATCTTAGGTTTTTTTTCCTGCAAAATGCATTATAAACTGTGGGGCAGTTTCAAAAGATCTAGGTCTAATTATAATCATACCTTAAGGAACACTTAATTGCCTAATTGATTACTTTCTCAATTAATTTAAAATATTTATTTTATAACGATTAAAAGAATCCGAATACTATGGCATTTCTCAGCCTATTGAAGGAATAAATTAAAAAAATAAATTTACTTTAATTTAGTGCAGTTTTATTTTAAAGCACTTTTAATATAACTAGTTTGAAAAATATCTCATTAGGCGAATAACTATTGTAACAAAA
This sequence comes from Drosophila innubila, assembly GCF_004354385.1. Taxonomy (NCBI): domain Eukaryota; kingdom Metazoa; phylum Arthropoda; class Insecta; order Diptera; family Drosophilidae; genus Drosophila; species Drosophila innubila. The sequence continues at coordinate 13,884,188 of NW_022995372.1, read as the reverse complement.
TAAAAAGAAAAGATAAGTAGATGGCTCACCATAAATACACCGCAATTGTTCAGATAACCGAAGAATATATTGTAGGGGGACATCAACGAATGGAAATCCGAAGGAAACCTCGTCGCAGTAGTCAATGCAACTTACAGATAAGCCCTCGCAAGACGCTTAACGAATGCTACACTTCATAAAAATACACACAGACTCCCGCTTGTGTTTCAGTGTTGCAAAACGTCTGCAGGCGCAATCGCCTCACTTTTCATTTAATTTCGATTTAAATAGAAAACGAATGCAATTGAAAAACGATTCGAGAGCGATTTACGCTAATGTCCAATTAAACGTAAATTGTGAAATTGTGCATGTAATTTGATTACAACATGTAATACTCAAAGAGCTTTGGTCAGCTTAATCTTTGGGTATTCGATATGTATGTATGTCAGCGGGTTGCTCAGTTAGTCACAAGTAACTGAATAACACCACCTGCTGCTCATATAGAGACCTAAACAATATCATTTACAAATCATTCACAGCTCAAACAGGCTTCTCACATTATATGTCTTCATATTTGTATTCCCAATGCATAACACACACAAATCAAAGAGCCATAAATGTCATCGAAATTTCTAAATAATGTTTGGGAAAACATAAAACCCAGTCATAACCCATTGAACTCACTCCGGAAAAGCAACCTGCTGAATTGAACAGGGGAAAAGAGAAAGAAGCTAAGAAAGTAGTACTTAAGAACTTTTTATATTTTCATTTTAATGAAGAGCTTTCGTGTATGTTGTAGTAGACACAAAAATTTTTATAAATATATCAAGACATACAAAATCATAATTTGCATAACTTATGTAATAGAATATACCGAGATTTCGTTTTAAATGATATTTCACTATATTCACTATTTAAGATTAACCTATCGTTATCCCATATTTCATACTTATATATTTAATTGGAATAAATAATTATATTTAGTATTATATCACTTCTTTCAATTCAAGCTAAGATAATCGATCTACACACTTCTATTACCCAAAGTATACCTGCAGTCTCATATCATTTTTTCTGGTTTTTCAGTAATCCGTAACTAATTCGATTGACTGAATCTTATGTAAGCTAAACAAAAATCGATAGAAATATGTTTAGCTAAGTTTAGTTTATCTGAAAATTGCGAACAACATGGTCATGATTCGAAACACTCTAGTCTGTGTGATCTGTAAGCATTTAGGCTAATTTAATTGAATAATAATTTAATATTCATTTTTATTTATCTTTCAACTATTTATTAGGTATCTGGTTCGTCTTACAAGTGACGGACGGCCAAGAACTTTCCGTTTTAGCCAAGACAGATAAGAAAAAAGCTTCAGCCGATTCAGATCCAGACCACTTCCTTGTCGATATTGGCGGACCGAATGTTGGCGATATCTGTATAGATTGTCAGGATCAGGCTCAGCTTCGTAACAAGTACAATGTAAAATCAGATTCTCAAATAATGCAAAAACATTAAAACTTGGTTTGTATATCCCTGAAAACATTGTCAGAAAAAATAATCTCAGAGTCTATTAATAAAACAACAATTTATTTGAATAAAGTTATCATTATGATAGTAGGTTCTGAAATATAAATATTCAATACTGATATTGATCAATACTTCGATACTGATGAAGAATATATTCAATTTTGGGTTTCTGCCACGCCTCCTTCTGCTTGTGACGTACATTTTCCCAAACTACATTATACCATTTTAAAAGGACACAGGGCATAAAAATCGTAAAAATACCGAAAAAAAAGCAATTAAGCAAATACCTTTCTTAACCTTTATACAAAATTAACTTTTTAAAATTGGTCTTAGCATTTTTAAAAGATTATAAAAAACTCTAAAAATGACAAAAAATAAAAAGAAATGTGTTTTTTTTTTCATATTTGGCAACATACGTAATAAAAGAGTGAGTTTGGTTTATGAATTCTGACATTTAGTAAGGAAAAGATTTTCTGTATGATAATGTTAAGGTGAACATTATATAATGAACCAAATCGAAATTGTTATATAAAAGTAAACTTTTCTGAAATCGCATTAACAATAGTTAAACAAGTGAACCATAACAATGTTAACTTAACTTAACTTAATCAACTGCAACTAATTCGATTGATTGTTGGTTATAAATGCTAGTCATAAAACTAGAAAGATTAGGAAGACGAAGTTCAAAAGGCAATAGAGTGTCAATATGGTGACAACGGATAGAACTCTTTTCATTGCGTGTTGTAAGTAGAGAATATTTCAATTTAGAACTACTCAAATATACAATATCTTATTACACTAGGCATTTGGATGGTGGTTTTTCCAAGATTTGTCTATAGCGATGTCTATAACCTTATACTTGGCAAGCAAATGAATGTTTATGGCAACCAAATGAACGTGAAAGATGTTTCCAATCCGAATCAGGCTCCAAGGGATGCTGAATGGCAGCGGTATGAGCAGATGAATAAATGGAGTCAACTCCAAGAAAAAGAGCCTCTTCTTGAAAACCCAATGCACTCAACTGTCATCAAGGCGGTACTTAATTGTAATAACAACGAAAGTCCTACAGAGCTTCAATCTCAGGAACAACCTATTATTCCGGATGGTCAGGATATTATTCCATTAATTATACTCGATTCTGACGAATCAAATCAACTGAATATTGATAGCTTTGGAAGTCCAATTGAACTACAAGACCCGGACAATTTGATCTGGCCGAATGAACTCGGGGAGAATCCGAGCGGGCTGATGAAGCTACTGGAAATTGTGAACTCGCGGCAGGAGATTCCGTTAGTTCCGATCTGGATGGAAGAGAATCAGAAGTATCTAAGATGGCAACAGAAGTATCAGCCAATTCTGAGCTTTGTAGAAGATAATAATGAGTATCCAAACTGGCTGATAAGGGTTCTGCAAATTCTAAGACAGCAGGATCAGCTAATTTCGAAGTGGCCGGAAGATAATCAAACGTATCCAACATGGCTGATGAGGATTCTGCAACTTCTTCAATGGCAACCGGAGAGTAAGCCAACGCCAAGTCCACCAAAAGAGAATCCGAACGATCCAATATTGCCGCAGAATAATCAGACAAGTTTGATCCCCCCGGATAAGAATCAGACTAATTCCTTATTGCCGCAGAATAATCAGACAAGTCCGATCGCACGGGAAGATAATCAGAAGATTCCAATCTGGCTCATGAAGATTCTGAAAATTCTGAATTGGCAACAGAAGGATCAGCCAGTTCTAAACTTAGTGGAAAATAATCAAAGGTATCCAAACTGGTTGATAGAGATTCTGCAAATTCTAACACAACGCGTGAATCAGCCACTTCCGAACTGGTCAGAACATAATCAAACGTACCCAACATTGCTTATAAAGATTCTGCAAATGCTTAATGGGCAGCTGGAGAAACAACCAAAGCCGAGCCCACCAAAAGAGAATCCGAATGATCCAAAATTGCCGCAGGATAATCAGACAAGTCTGATTCCCCCGGAAAAGAATCATACTGATCCCATATTGCCGCCGCAAAATCAGACAATTTTGAGCACACCGAAAGAGAATCAGAAGTACCCAATCTGGCTAATGGAGATTCTGCAAATTCTGAGATGGCAAATGAAGACTCAGCCAATTCTGAGCTCACTGGAAGATAGTCTGAAGTATCCAAGCTGGGTAATAAAGATTCTTTTAATTTTGAGATGGCATCCGGAGAATGAACCCGTTCCGGGCTGGCCGGAAGATAACCAGACATATCCAGTCTGGCTGATAAGAATTCTACAAATTCTAAAATGGCAGCAGGAGAATGAGCCAATTGTAAGCTCACCTGAAGAGAATCAGAAGTATCCAAGCTGGTTTATACAAATTCTGCACATTCTTAACTGGCAGCAGGAGAATGACCCAATTCCGACCTGGGTGGAAGACAATTCTAGATGGCAGCTGGAGAATCCGGAAAATCCGAGCTCGCCGGAAAAAGATCAGAAGTATCCAATCTGGCTGATTCAGATTTTGCAGATTCTGAAATTGCAACTTGAGAATCAGCCAATTTCGAGCTCTTCGGAAGAGAATAATATCTATCCAACATGGATAGTGAAGATTTTGCAAATTCTAAGTCGGCAACAAGAGAATGAGTCAATTGTACACTATCCATTAGAGAATCAGAATTATCCAATCTGGTTAATACAAATTCTACAAATTCTTAGATGGCAACAGGAGAATGAGCCAATTGTGAGATATCCGGTAGAGAATCAGAATTATCCAATCTGGCTGATAAAGATTATCCAAATTCTTAAATGGCAGCAGAAGAATGAACCAATTCCGATCTGGGTGGAAGACATTTCTAGCAGGCAGCAGGAGAATCCGCCAATTCCGAGCACGCTGGAAAAAAATCAAAAGTATCCTATCTGGCTGATGAAGTTCCTGCAAATTCTGAAATTGGAATTTGAGAATCAGTCAATTCCGAGCTCATCGGAAGAGAATAATATGTACCCAATATGGATAGTGAAGATTTTGCAAATAATAATTTTGGAACTGAAGAATGAGCCAATTAGCTTTTTGGCAGATAATCAGAATTATCCAATATGGCTGATAAAGATTCTGCAAATTCTAAGATGGCAACAGGAGAATGACCCAATTGTGAGCTATTCGGTAGAAAATCAGAATTATCCAATCTGGCTGGTGAATGTTATCCAAATCCTGAGCTGGCAGCAGAAATATCAGCCAATTCCAATCTGGGTGGATGATAACCAGGAGACCAGTTCCGCGGAGCATCCAAGTGAAGAAGACGTTGATGTATCAACTTTCGATTTCCAATGGAACTTTAATCTAGTTCCGTTATTGACCGATTCTCCAACAACTGAAGAACCGACAACGGCATTAACCACCACAAGAACCCCGTCTACGACAACAACCACTCCACCTCCCACAACAACACCACCAACTACTACTACAACACCACCAACTACTACTACAACAACAACTCCAGCTACAACAACAGTTATTATTCAAGCAATCCCTCAATTTGTATACACTACTCACGAAACTACGACCCGAGCTCCAATGGGAGCGGGATGTATTGAGGATTGTCCCTAAATTTTACATGCTAGTAATGTTAAGAACAGAAAATTCAATAAAACATTTAACCAATTTATTATTCAGGACACAGATTTTATTTTTTTGTATTTAGTATATAAGTATATTTAGTATATTTAGTATAACTATACTACAATCAGCACAATTTATCAACATAAGTTCGAAATCAATACATAGATTACAAAAGCATTATAAAATTATTCAAAATTTCGATTGGAACATTTATAATATTTTCTATTAATTTCGTCCGAATATTAGATTATAGTATATGCAAAACGATTGATAATGCATCAACATTAACATAAATAAATTTTTAGTTCAAAATATTTCATTCAATATGACGATGAAAACATTTTTTTCGCAAGAGCGACGGCAAAATCCTATTAGGATTTTAAAATTTCAAGATCGCCAAACTTTTGACACGGTTTGGGTTTGATTTTATCCCGAAAAAAAACATTTTTCATTAAGTATATATATTCACAAACATTTTTTTGCTTTATTTAATAAAATATTCTCTATATATATTTTATAAGCTATAGATAATACATACTATTTGTATTTAATAAAATTTATCTCAACCGTGTCATATAAGCTTGACGTTATTTCGAAATACCCGCAACTAATTATAATTTCTTCGCCATAATTCAAGACATAACGATGTAATCCTTAAACTTAGTTCGATAGTAAGACATCAGCAACATGGTTCTAACTAAAAATATTCTATTCATAGGGTTTTGTAAGTAAAAACAAAAATAATAATTAAAAGTTTTATTAATCTACAATTTATATATTAGGTCTGTGGTTGATTTTTGATCTAACCTACAGCAATGTGCAAATAATCCGACTGAAAGGCGATAAAAAATCGCAAAATATATTTATTAATATATCGGGCAGCAATACAGGCTCTATTTGTATAAGGTGTCGTCAACAGATTAAAATATTACTTAAACGACATCGAAATTTGTCAGATTTAAAAACTAATTCTTAAGCTTCATGTTCATTATTACCCCCATCCTTCAAATAAGTCTTACGAAATATGCTTAGATAAGTTCAACTTCAATAAATTAAATATAAATACTTAAAAAGTAGTTCCTAATGTAACAAAAATACTAACAAGGTATAAAAATCACAAAATTTATTTAGAATGCTATCTGAAACGAGACAAAAAAATTACACAATTGATATGACAATAAACAGAAGCACAACTCTAGTAAGTATTCGAAATTAACACTTATATATTAAGTCTTACCCAACCGACTGCAACCAACTTAATTACTCTGCTTGACACAAGGTCAGATGTACACTAATTTATATACAATATTAATATTATATTAGTTTTTAATGCACTATGAAAAGCATTTCAAAACCTTATATAAGATGAACCCTTATTAGACAGACTTTATATACATAACAACTTATCCAACTATCCGTATCGAATACTATTTCTCGGTCTGATCTGAAGCTTTCACAAAAGGCCTTGTACAGGCCCGGAAATATTTATTTCAATCTGAAATGCAATATGGTTAAAGTGAGAGCATTCCTGTTAATAGTTTGCTGTAAGTAAGACTTAGAAAAAATAGTGGTACCAAATAATAATTCGGAGCTCCAAATTTAGTTGTTTGGATTCTATTGGATGAAAGTCATGGCGAAATTCAAATATATAATCGAGATGCCGATGGAGATGGTCCCAGGAATATTTCGGTGAATATTCATGACTCTAACGCGGGAAACATTTGTATTGATTGCCAAAATCAAATACAAGTGGATGCTGGACTGATGAATGTAGATTCTATGGCAAACTACGCTGATATTCGGCGTTATCTGGGTCCAAATTTTCCACCTTTCATTTATATACAGTCTAGTTCCAACCAAAGACCAAGTCCAACTACAACTACAACTCTAGCTCCGACAACAACAACAACAACTACTACTACAACAACTACGACTGAAGCTCCTATCAGATATATTATTACGACCAAGGCTCCAAATTTGCTTGGTTGTATTGAGGATTGTCCCTAAATATTGCTTGAAATATACATATTGAAGTATACGTATTGAATAAAAAAGAGAGTCTCTCATGTAAAGTAAAAATATCTTTTTAATACTTATTAATATTTAGTTGATAGATGCTACATTAGTTCTTCATTACTTTTTGAAATCTGTGAAAGCTTAGAGAGATTTTAGGTTTGCTATAACTATTGGAGGTTGTATATTACAGGCTATAAATATAACCTTTGATTTACAGAAAATTGTACATTAGTGTTTAAAAAGTGTTAAGTGTTCTGTATTAAGCAATAATATACTTATTGTTATTCTGCAAAAAAGCTTGTGTCTTTAAATAAGACAAACACTTAGAGGGCCTATGAAAATCAACAGCTACTAAACCTTATGTGTATATGCCTAAATTATCTTACAACAAGTAAGATAATTTAGAAATTACAAAGAACAAGTTACTTAATCCACCGCAACAAAATAAATTACATTGCTTGACATAAGCTCAATATTAATATGGATAGGATTAATTATTTGCATTATCAAAACCTTATATAAGATACTTCCATTTCATTTGGACTATTAACGCATAGCAGGTTATCCAACTATCCGGAACAAATACTATTTCTCGGTATGATCTGAGTCTGTCACAAAAAGGCTTGTACAGGTTCGACAACGTTTATTTGATCCGAAAGACGCTATCAATATGGTTAAAGTGAGTGCTTTCCTGTTCGTAGTGTGCTGTAAGTAAAACTTAGAAGTACAAATAGTAAGTCATTAACAATTTTAGAATCTCATAATTAGTTGTGTGGATGATGTTTGATAAAGGCCATGGCGACGTGCAGATATATAATCGAGATATCGATGGCGATAGTCCCAGGAATATTTCGGTAAATATTCATGGCTCCAACGGGGGAAATATATGTATTGATTGCCAGAACCAAATACAAGTGGACGCTGGACTGGTGAATGAAGATTCTCTGGCAAACCTGCCTGATATGCAGCGTTTGCTGGGTCCAAATTCCGGTATTCCACCATTCTATTTTATGGACCCACCAATGAAGCAGTTGGGTTAGTTTAATTTCCATCAAGGATCTGCTGATTAACTATTATAATTTTGCAACAACTTTTTAATATTCAGTGATATCAGACAAAGCTGATCCTTTCGCTAGAACTGTGGTACCAGCTAATGATGATTCAGATGTCCAACAACTAACTTATGACTATCCTGACATTTTAATTGATGGATCTACCCAACTTCCTGATATCAATGATGTCAATATGCCTGCTGAGCTGGTCGGCGATGCATCCGAAATTATTCCAATAGATGCTTCTGGCCAACCTCTCTCCTAAGCCAAACATTAGGCATATATTTGAAATAATTTCCTTTTATTTGTATTCTAATATCATTATCTCACAAATATATGACAACAAATTGTTTCGCTAATGTTTATTACTATGTTTAAAAAAAATTCAAGTGATTTGCCAGCCTTTAAAATCTTTCACCTAAAGGGCAGTTTATGAACTTGGCTGTTAAAATGAACAACAATGAGCACTTGAAATGCGCTAAAAATGGCGAATCTAATAAAAGTATTGTAATAAAAATTTATTACAAAAACGAGAAGTGTTTCAATTGATTTTATAGCATCAACTTTTCATAAAAAGGCTATGAAAATGTTATATAAAGTGTAACGAGAACATTTTAAGAGCATTCGATGTTTTTATACTGTTGAAGTATGAAGTTCATATCGTTGGTCGTCGCTTCTTTTCGTGAGTAAAGTTGTGGCTTCATGTAAGATCCATAAAACTAAAATACATATTTCTTTTAGTTGCCCTTTTAAGCAAGCTGTCATATGATCAAACTTCAGCATTGGCCTCACCAGTGAATCAAACTAGTTTTCCATGGATGCACGAGGAAACAACCCATAGTCATGCCTATAAGATTTCTGGAGATATCTGAAAAGTTCGTTGAAATACACAATATCTATGCTCTGCATTTAGTCTTATGTCAATGAACAATAATAATAAAATATGAATAAGCCTAAATACGTTTTTGATTTAACTTAACTTGAATTTGATTAGATTAAATTTTTATTTTATTTTATTTAACGGTTATTTAAATCACCATATAGCTGCTCTATTTTATTTATACAAGGTCAAAATATGTGGAATATACTATAAATTAGAATCTTTTAGCTTGTTCTAGAAAATAATAATGAATTTATCAGATGATTATAGATATATATACGAAATATAAAGAACATTTATTATCGGATTTAAAGCATTCTCTATAGGAAATTGATATTGTATTGAGAATCTGGTAAAAATAAAAGTTATATATTTTTCTCGCATATTGCCTCTGTTATTATAGAATATTTGATATCGTACTTATTGAAATTGCCATAACCAAATGTACTTTGGAGAGGCTATTAAAATTACCTTATCATAATGATGGGCATCAATAAAAATTAATTGATTATTGCCACATCGTTGGGGCCAAGTTGCCCAAGTGGTATAAAAGCAATCATGGAATGGGCAGCCAGGTCAGTGAGAGGAACATGAAACTTATTTCGGCAATTCTATTTGCATGTGGTAAAGTAGAAAACTTGCACAATTCAACGTTAAAAAAAACTAAAAATAGTCTCCGTCATTCTCATAGTGGCGGCACTTGCTTTGCTGCACAGTGTCTACGGAACCACGTTGCCAGTTTCGGCATCAAATGCCGCTCCGGAACCAGAACCAGGCCCGGAACCTAAACTAATAACCGAGACATTTTCTGAGGCACAAGCAGCAACTGGAGTTGCATCCAATACGAGTGTAGGTGAAATGATAAGTGCAGTGCCGTTGGACAATGCGGCAGCAGCTGCCAGGAGTCCAGTTGTCATGCCGCTGGATTCCAATTTTGTGGAACTCTCGGCCAATCCAGATCCATTGGATACAGCTCCAGCTCCAGTCGAGCCCAATGCATTTGCTGGCTCGTTGGATAATATGGTACAAGATATGCCAGCTGAGCTATTGTCAACTTAAAAGTTGTAAAGATACAAAAGTATCTACATAATACAAGTATACACTTAATGTATCTTTGAGTCGAAAATGATTATATTCTGCATTCCGATCAGCATGGGCAAATAATAAATTGCATTGGAAAGACAAAAGTTTAAATTGAAAAATTTTTAAAACTATTAATAATTTTGAAATTGGACTTATTAAAAATTGAGACTAGTTCTCATATTCGCGTAACTGTTGTCAAGAAATTATAAAAGTAAATTTAATGCCCACAAGTTGTCGAAATTTGTGTGTTTGTCGTTACAATTAAAAAGAGATAATACACGTAAAAGGTCCCCAAACCTGATCGATATCTAGCTACTTCCCGAAACTGTTCACTGGGGCATGGCAGTCACATGATACCTCGTATCCACAACTACCAAGAGACCAAGCGAACAAACGACCGACCGACCGGATTTGTTTTTTATAAAACAAAATGCAAAACAAGTCAAAGAGACTGAAAAAATCACTTACAAAGAGGAAGCGACAGCTACAACAAGTTTTATCAATGAAGTTAAGAGTGTAGTGTAAGGTTGACGATGACAAAAAACCAAAACAAAACAAAGTTGGAAACAACAACCACAAAACAATGCCGACGACGGGAACGGCATAGACCACATAAAACCACACCACAAACTTCATTGACCGTGTGGATGGGTCTGGGTTGTATTTGTACATGTATCTCGGCTCCGCATCTGTATCTGTATCTGTATGTGTGCTGTGTCTGGTATCTGTGTCTGCATCATCCGCTTATCCGTTCGCAGGCATCATTACAGAGTTGATTTAAGTCGATTTAGTTTTTGTCTTCTTCGATTGTCGTTCGATCTTTACATATGTCCATCAATAAGGCACGTTTATGTATTTGTGTTCTTATAAATATCAATTTGCATGTTAACACATCGTGAGTATCTGAATGACTGACAAATTGGCAAAATGTAATGACTCTATTTAAATATGAAGAGTCATTGATACTTCCAAACAAAGCAAGTTGACTTTGTGGCCGATTACTCCAATAAGCTCTATGGGAAACCAAACTCAATAGAAGCCCATAGATCTTGTTTTTTTTCTGAAGACACAGTAGCAAAATTTATGACTCCCCTTCTAAAAGGTGTAGACAGAATTTGAAGCAATTTTTGAATCTAAATACAATGAAAAAGAAATATGTTGATCGCCAAGAAATCTAATAAATAGACTTCTCCTTAACAGCTTGCAAAGTTTCTTTAATTCAACTTTTTCTCGCATTGCAATGAATCTTGAAAGATACCACCTTTTATATATCACAGTAGCTTTTACCACTCATAAGTATTCAACGCACAAAGATCATTAGTCAAGCATTTTATTGGATCACTAAGGTATTAAAGTACAGGACCTATGACAGGCAGCGGCATTTTAGAATGAAAGTCGTACCATTTTCTCTCTGCTTTAACGAATCCCAGGTAAAGCACAATCGTATAAATAACTGAAAATTTAAAAAACCATTTGTTACTCAGAATATTATTTGCAAAGATATGAATAATTATACTTGTAGTTGAAGCCATTATCATTGTAAAATGAATATGAATATCACGTCTTAAAATGTGTGAGGTGAACAAATTATATAATTTCCGACATTAGTTACACATACCCATATTAACTATGGTGCCAAGAAAAAACGACATTGCATATAATCCAAACATCTTCGGTTTTTATAATATATTCTACATACAATAGTTTAGAAAAAAATTTTGGCTTATAAATTAAGTTAGAAACTAAAATTAAAACAAATTCGCAAGTAATCTGTTGAAGAATGTTAGCCGCTTTATCTGATAAGCTTTTTTTAAATCTATTTTAAATCTATTAACACTAGTTCAATTGCCGCAATTGATTGAGATTCGATAAATTGTCCCTAGCGATTATGTGCTCCACAAACCTCAATTTGTGAGACCACCAATTAGTGTTCATTATAATTTGCAGTCCAACTAATTAGGTAATGAAAAATGTAAATACATAAATATGTTATATTTGATACACCGACAAAAAAAAAAAAAAAACAATTAATACAATTAAATCGAAATAAATTATAAATCGTTTCCTATCATTATTTGTGGTTGATGCGCAAAAAAGTAAGGCAAAAACAACATCAAAGCGGCATAATTAAAATAAATACAAAGTCCACTTAATTATATTACCAGAAATTATTAATAATGTATCTGCCGAAAAATAAAAACAGTGTGCTTCATTTAATGACGGTCAATCAATATTAATGGACAATGAAAAAAATTAAAAAAAAAAAATGAAACAAGCAGGACAAATTGTCGCAGTTCAAAAAAAATAAATAAAAATGAAACTTGGTGGGCAGCTGCTGTGCATTAATTTACAATTATTTGTGCTGCCATCAAAGGGTTAATCAGAACAAGTGCCACTTGCTCTGGCGCCCAGACGTCGACGCTCTTCTTATGAGAACCATAAAAAATTATTTATTTCGCTTTCCACAATTTGGAGACATATCGTGTTGAAGAAAACGAGAACTAATTATTAAAATAACAATTATACGAATACAATTCCAATTGAAATAAAAAGACTATCATATACTCTGCCAAAATATTTATTTTCTTATTTCATGAGAACCATAAAAAATAATTTATTTATTTCGCTTTCCACAATTTGGAGACAAGTTGTTGAAGAAAACGAGATCTAATTATTAAAATAACAATTATACGAATACAATTCCAATTGAAATAAAAAGACTACATATACTCTGCCAAAATATTTATTTTCTTATTTCAATATAATGTTAAAATTACAATTGATGCTTGTACACACAGTGAGAATATTCACTACATGTTAATATATGATTTTAATAAGTTCTCTTAAAAAATTTGAAAAATAAATCAAATACGAATATGACATAAATTTAATATATTAAATTCTATTTTAAAAAACTAGACAAAATAAAAATTCTATATTTCTTTTTGTAAATTCCTTGAACAAATCCCTTAAAAAAACAATAAAAAGAAGTTTTTGCATACTAAGTTGCTTTCTTATAAATATGCGACTAAAAATAAGATAAATTTAATATAGTTTTGATTAATAATATAAACAATAATAACATAAAAGCAAATGGACAACAAAATCAAGTATATTTTCTATTAACAGTGTATAAAATGCGGTCATTTGGAGGCCTTCAAACTGAAGCCCAAACGCATTTCTGTGAATTACAAATTAGAAAACCATTTAGTCAAACTGTGCGGGCAGTCTAAGCTCCCGACTGAGTCAGTCAACTGAGGGGTATTTGGAATTGCATAAAGCTTTAAGAGACACATTTGCATCGGGCCTCATTAGAGCTAATCATGCTGAATGGTCTAATCAAATGTAGTTTGCCTGCAAATCAATTTCAACTCACACTTTCATGTTTTCACTTTCAATTCAATTGATTGAAAACAAATAGGGGCGTTTGTCTGTATGTGTGTGTTTGTGTGTCATGGAAACCGCAAAAATGGCAAACAACAATTACAAAACGGCAAGTCGAAATTGCAAAATTAATGGAGTGAAATTGGGAAAACGTGAAGAGTGCTGGACCAATCAATGAGACCGCAAATAAACAGGCGTGGGAGCATCGGGAGTATTTGAGCAGATGTCTTCGATTCCTCTCAAGATGCGACAGTTGAATGCGTCTCACAAATGAAACGAAAGAGGCAATCGAACGGCAATCGCAGCACGACAACAATTGACCAGGTGAGGGGAACAGGTAACCCGTCAGAAGCCAGGGATGCAAGTGGTCCACAGAACTCACTTATCGACATTTCACGCTCACGTGATTTGTACTCTTTATTTGCCGATTGACGAGCTGCGATTGCTTATTCAATTAAAGTTGACAAGTTTCCGGGCAGGAGAAGAATCGATGCTGAAACTCACGCAAGTTGTGAGGAACCCATAGAAGCGCGGATATCGGTGAGTTCCCGTTACGTGACCTGCGGCTTAAAGTCAACAAAACAACAAGAAAAACCATATAAAATAATACAAATCCATTAACTGATTAGCTCTTCCCTCTGTTGTAATCCAATTTAACTTTTGGTCAGCCACGAACTGTGAACAAGCTGTAAATTAAATTTATTGCCTGAACACTCGATTGACAAGTCGGCAATATATGGAGTTCTAAACTAATTAATAGGCAAGAATTTTAATAAATTTCAAGAACTGATTAATAATAAAATTTTAATATGCAATTAGCAAAGTCGCGTCGTCTTTTCTGTATCCTTTAGGAAGTAACATGTCCGAGATTTTGCCTGATTATATCGATTCTTTTATTTCTTTCACAATTAATTTACATTTTGTTTTGAGTTAACAACTCAGTATAGTAGAGAGTGTTTACAGCCTTTCTGCAATTTAAAGGGCCAACCACCATCCTTGCAGCCAAAAGCTTTCACAAAAAGGGTCCAGTTCATTTACGGGATTTGCTGAGCAATTCCTTATCAGTTTATCAGAACGTCATAAGGAAGTTGAGCGTGCAACCCAACTGATTATTATGCTGTTATCAAATTAATGTACCCGTAAAAATAAAATAACTATGTCAAACGACCAATTATGCACTGCTTAAAATTATAAGGGAAATATTTGATTAATTTTGCACTGCTACCAAAATCCGAACGCTGTAAAATATGGCCATAATCGACTTAAACCAAATTGAATGCTGCTTAATAAATTTTGACAATAAATTGCAGTGCAAATTAATTATGCTTAAATGTGCAGGCAACACTTTTAATTTGCATTAAATACGTAAAATTAAAAATGTGAAAAAGAAATGTCATTTTAATCAATGGAGAAGTGAAAAAGTGAGAAAGCATTATTTATTTAATTGAATGAAATTAATTTGGATTCGTGTTCTGAATCGATTCCATTCGCAAGGGAACCCAATTAAATGTGAATCTTTTTTATACATATTTGGATAAAAGCGAATCAATGATATCCGCTGAAAGCGATGTGTAAAAACAAATGAGATTTGATTTGTTAATTGAGTCGCCTGATTATAAAGAGCTTCAGTTGGCGTGAGCGGAAATCTGTGATTAATAAGCCTCTTCAAATGACAAATTAATTGATTGAAAATGAGCTAAGAATAGGAATTAAATAAAGCTTTGTGCGAAATTAATTCCCCCAATTGTAGCTAAGTGTCTGTGTGTGGTCTATTGATTTGAGATTGAAACGACCAACAAATTAATTGATAAACGATTGGATTTCGCCTGTCATCCTCTTAAAATTTACGGATTTTGACAGCCACAATCAAAGAGCTTAGCTCTCAAATGGACTGTTGAACAAATCCTAAAAGGGAATTAAAACTGTTAGTGTTCTCGGTAGATAAAGTACAATTAATTAACTTAAGTATATCTTAAAAGACTTAGTCTGATTTTCAGTCACCAATTGCAATGCAGGTACCTACGAAAAGATGCACACCTGGCAGAGGCTGGTCGGCACTTTTGGCCAACACTTGAATGCTGAGTGCCAACTACTTAGACAACAGTCGGCCCGCTGCTCACTTTCCGAATGACTTTTTGAATCGATTCAGCTGACAATAGAAATTAAATCACATTCGTTGCGCCGCAGGACAGGAAACGGAAACGAAAAACAAGGAAAATAATAAAATAGAATGCAGAGAGTCCTTTGATAGAAATTGTATCGTGCAGTGACTTTGTATGGCCTGAAGTGAGTTTTATGAATGGGTTTTCTATTCATCTTTTTATTTTTGGCAAATTACTCAAACCAGACGAGAAGAAAAGAATGTTGCCTCACCGCCTCACCCATTGATGCAAAATTCTTTTCCATTTATACGTTTATTTGAAAACATTTTAACTCAAGCTGAGAGTACAAGTCCCAAATCTCTAGCTGCGTTTGTTGGTGACAGCTGCTTCAGGCCGAAAGCCTCAGTTGATAACACCAGAACAAGTGGCAAAGTGAAACAGAAAGATGGAAAGATACTCGCACTTGAATAGATGATTATTGTTTGCTTTAATGTTGCTCTTGTTGTTATTATATTTTATTATTGTGTTGCCTACGATAAAGTTGGCCTCCGGTTAAGGGTCGAGGTCTAGGGCGAATGTTTGTCTTTAGCCTTGTCGAGCTAATTTCAGTCTGCCCCAAACAAGCAAAACCAACAAATATTAACCAGTGGGTGGAAGGAGAAAGTACGTCCATATGGGCTCATTTAGGTTTCTATTTATGTACATTGTAATATAAACATCATCATCTCTTTGCATTTAAATACAAATATCAGTTAGCAAGTTTAATTGTCAGAAATAAATAGAAAAAAAAATATTTTTCTAGCTTCTGGCACTTCCGGCAAGTAGGTGTCATTCGCATTTATTTTTTCACAAAACAAAAGACAATGAAGAAATATCAAAAGTCATTTAAAAAAACATTTGTTGTTACAATGAGTTTGACGACTGAGGCGACAGGTAAAAGAAAACTGATTGAGTTTTATTTACCAAGGCTTTCATTTGCATATAATTCTTTTGTACTTAAAGAGCGAAATACGGAATGCGTATTTTATTCAAGATTTTATATATTTCGACAAAGTCTATAAGAAATTTAAACTAATCGAACTTGAATATTTTAGAATAAAAAAAATAGAAGGGAACTTTTTTCAATCATATTCTTATTATATAGGAACATTCTTGTTTATTTCTACTTAAAACTAAGACTTTTTAGCCAATAATCTAATCAGCATATACAAATTAAAACACATCGATTAACCTTAATCCTAAACATGAAAAACACAATGGAAGTATATTGTTATCGATTTCTCTATTTCAATATTTAATATTATTCAATCAACACAATAAACACAAATTATTTGCTTAGCTGTGGCGCGAAAAATCAAGTAATTTTGATGATAAGATTTTGTTTGTGGGTTGCTTTATTGATGTCCATGACAATTATCAAGATTGAATTACAAATACGAGAGTAGTAAAGGCATTATAAACGAGCCAAGCATAAATCTGAAATGAATTCACAACAATGACTGTCATTTTGCAAGGGTTTTTGTATCTTGAAGCGATAAGAACAAACTTCCTGTGGCAAAAGGCACCCTTTAAACAAACAACCAAACACACGCAGCTGTTGGACCCTCAGAAAGCCCTCTCAAATAAATGGCAAGTGTGAATTATACACATCAAAAGGGTACAATAAAATCGTATAATAACAAATTTGAATTGTCAACGGCGACTCTTAGATATACTTAAACTATATTACTGTCGGAATGACTAAGAAACAATTCCAATTATAATTAACTACATTTTAATTTTAATTAATTTCCAATTAATACAGATTGACAATTAATCGTTCCAATTCCCCGATCCGACAAGAATATATTTGCCAAATATTTAGTCTCTTAGTTTAGTTTATAAACTAATTAGTTTGAAAACTAACGCTTCTTATCTTACTCTTTGTGTGACTCTCTTTGTCGGGATATTTTAAATAATATTTTAATATTATATTATTTTTCTTTGCATGTTTCAAATATAAAGTATTATACATTTAAGTTTAATAAAATGTTGGAACTCATGAAAAATAAGTTAAATACATCGTAAAGAAATATTTTGTTTAAATAATTCCGTTATAAGGTATATCAGGCCTAAGTTAACAACTATTCAAATATTATTATAACAAAATCAACCATTATTATTGAAAAATATTTAAATACAATATACTTTAAATCGACCAAATTAACATGACCTTTTGTTAGGGTATCCAAATTACAACTCGTGCTCTTTTTTGTGATAGCTGTCATCAACATGACAAAGTGTGGCTGGTGTAGGCGGAAGTTTATAGGGTGGGGTGAGGAGGAGGGAGGATTTTGGATGTTGGGCACATGGCCAAGACATAAAGAGAAATGCTGATAATGCTGGCTAAGATGTACACCGATGTGACTGTGATGGTGGCTGAGTCTGATGATATGCCAAAGATATGTCATCACTTGTTGTTATTGTTTTATTTTCATATTTCTTGCATTTTTGTTGTTGTTTTGCGACTCGTAATGAATGGTCGTGTGCCGTAAATATAAATTTTATACTCATATTTTTACATATTTTTTGTCAAATTTACTTTTGTATAATTTCATGTTGGATTACGTGACAAATTTTGTAAAGACAGCTCATAAAGATAATGCCCAAGCGGAATCCCACTTGTTTTTTTATCTGATGAAGTCATATGTGTGGAATAAAGGCTTAAATACTTTTAATACTATAAATTAAGGGGGAATATATAAACATATTATGTTGCTATATGTTTACTGCTAAAGCAATTACTCGTTTTCCTAATTCTCCTTCTCCCCAAATATTCTACATTTTTAGAACTCATTTGAAAAGCGAAGCTCAGCGGTAACCAGACTATCAGACTGTAAATATGTATAAATTTTCCCTGATCCAACAACATTCCAGAGCATTATTACGAGTATCTTCTATGGCCGGCAGTAAAACTAATAAAACTACTCGTGGAAATGGAAAAGAATGTCGAGCAAACAGAATGCATATCATAAATTAAACATTTCAGCTCCGAAAACTGAAAACCGAAAGTATATATATGCATAAATCTGTCAAATGAATCGCTTTCAAGCAGCGCCGCCGCGTCGCAGCTCGTAGCATCGTCCACTTCGGGTCAGGGCCATGAAATGCGACACTTTTGGCCTAAACGATTTCCAGCTAACATCGACTCGAACACAAATTAGTGCGAGCCGACAGGTAGCCAGCAGGTAGATAGTCAGATCGACTATATCGAGGGCACAGATTGCGTCAAAAAGGCGCTCCGTTTAAAAGGTTTGCATATTTCAAACAAACTCCCTGTTTATGATTTACAGTACGACAAGGGTTAAACTCTAGGAACCTAAGGGAAATATCTTTTACTTCTTAGAGCACTTTCATTTATTCTATGTTGTGGATTTTGCAATGTTATAAAGAGCATTAGTTCTGCCATCAAAATTTGTAACGTCAATCGGTTATGGCTTTTGCATAAGAGCCAACAGTTGAAACAGTTCCTCGTTCCCACACAAAAGACAATGTCTCATTTTGATTATATTATTATTAAGTATTATTATGATGCATTCGGCAATTCTCTGTCAGCTCAGCGCTTCTCTTTCACTGACTTCATCGTATCATTTTCACATACATCGTGAAGCGTATCCCACATCTTTGAATCTATCATCTCCCATCTCCCATCTCGCAACTCTCATCTATGAGCTAGCATGTGTTATTATGATTTTCAACGGTTCGCAGTGCGGGCACACGCTTTCATTTGCGTTTGGAAAATGACCCACTTCCGGATTAACATGCTCAGCAGGGACAGACAACAACTTTTACTGTCACTGCTATTGTTGTTTCAGTTTTTTTTTTTTTTTTTTTTTTTTTTTTTAGTGGGGTTGTGCATTTTCCTACTGACCAGTTGGAGTATAATATTTTTGTCATCACATTCGTATCTGAAAGCAAATAATACGAGAAAGATAGAGAGATGGAGGTATGGAAAGGTGGAGACAGAGAGGGAGACAGAGAGAAAAAATTGGAGAGCAACAGAAGCAGAAATTGGAGAGCACATTTAGATCCTAGATCCTAAAATAACAGAGTAAAATCAGAAAATTAATAAGAAATTCATTTCTGATGCTAATACAGTCAAATAAGAAATAATGAAAGAAAGAGAGGGAAAATGTGGAGATCCCAAATCAAGAAATAAAATAGTTAGAAATAATAGATAGAGGAAGAGATTGTAAAACTGTTGGAAGATTAAGAACGATAAATTCATCGTTATTCTAAACATATATTTCTGTATGCTCATATTATATTTTATTAATTTGTATATATATTGTTAATAAAATTAAATCAGATATCATTTAGTAAAATCAAGGTTATCTGCTTTTATAATAGCTTCGTTTAAGATTCTGAAAAATCAACTTTGTCATATATTATTAAATTCTAGAAATATTTTATTATTATTTAGTAGAAAAGAGCATCTATATGTCGTCGTATATTAAGTCCACACTCTGAAGTTATTCGCTGCAACGAAACAAGGGCTTCAGAATTAGATACAATGGTTCTGTTTTGGGACTAGGGCTGGAGCTTGGAATGGGACTGGCTAATGATGTTGTCGCTTGGCATGGTCTGACTATATTCGTAGTTGTTGTTGTTGTTGATAATAAACATCCGCTGAGTGCATAATTGTTGCATGTTTGTTGCATTTAATTGTAATTTATTTGCCACAGAATAGAAAAAACTATGTGGAGAAAAAAAAAACAAAGAACGGAAGCAAATATTTTCCGGTGGAAGCAACAGCACAGGGAAATGGAGAAAAGAGTGTGGAGCATTGATTGATTACAGGGCTAGCCCAGAGCTGTTTACCTGTACAGGTAGACTTACTTATATACGTGCCAAACGTACTTGGCCCGGCCATTTAGCTGCATGCCAATTGACTTAAAGCGACATCGTTTTGTTGCTCGCATTCGCGGCTTTGTCGGCTTTTGTTAAAAGGGAAATTCCAATGCGAAGTCGCAACTGCATCGGAATCGATTGAATAGGCCAACAACAACAACTACAACTACAACAATCAATCATCAAAGTCGCAAATGTAGCAGCGAATCCAGTGAAAACTCCAGAAGCCAAAGCAAATTACCAGCTAATTTTACGCAATATACGCGTAAAAGAAATACCAATGCTTCGAAGCGAGAAGAACACGACCGACAAAAGGAAGCTGCACTTCCTATGTTATGTCTGCAGGTCAGTCAGCCAGCTGCTGAGCACCTGAGCACCTGAGCAACTGAGCCCCAACGAGTCATCAATCGGCATTCCAGCCAATCTATCGAGCCCTTTAGGCCCTGGTCATATCAGAGGGCCCATACACTGCGGGTGCGGACTTAGTTTTCACACTTTGCCTGGCATAATTGAGTGGATGCTGCCATCGACTGAGACACACACAAACATACACACACACAGCAGACACAACCAACTAATTAGCTTCAAAGAGGGGGGAAGTTGGAGTAGGAGGAAACGAGCTCTCAGACAAGTTGGGGGCATGTGGGTAAAATCAAAGCGGAAATTGTTTATTAAACAAATCCATAGGCTATAGACACCACTGTGTGTAGATAATGTTGTTTTAATTGGCTTCTGGTCTTTCAGGCGGTGTGTTAATAATAGCAGCATGTCCATTTAATAATCAAGATTGGACATATCATCAAAATTGGAGGGTTGTCACATCCAAACGAAGACCAAATAGAACAAGCTCCACATAATTATTTAGCTAAAAACTGATGTAAGTAGTAGTATATTTATTAATTACAATATGTCAATGAAAAATAGATTTTAAATAGTTAAAGTTACTCCGAATATCTCTTCCATAATTTCATAGTTTTCATTTACATAGGTTTGTCTAAATTTTACTTAGTATACCATCATTTAATCAATTATAGTTTTCAGTCAATTTTCTATCTAAGAGAAATATATAAATAAAATGAGGGTCGACTTTTTTTTTATGAGTATTTAATGGAAATATAAATCTGATTGGTTCGCCTTTACTATTTATCCTTATTAAACAACACAAAAGTTTGTGCTTAAAGTAATATCCAAATATTTTCAGTGAATAGGATATAAAAGTACATTTGATTAACAAAATATGAATTTTCTAAAAATACACCAAATTAATTTAGTGACATTATTTGTGGACACTAACAAAAAAGATACCACACTAATGATGTCTTATATGACTATCGTGATAGACTTATTGACCGATCTCCATCTGCACATGCAACTGTCATGATGCATGCAACTTAATTAACAAATAAAATGAAATTATAAATATAATTAGGCAGCAGCATTAAGATCAGCTCATTAATAACGAAGACAGTGCGCAATATTCACACAATAAATTTATGTGGGAATTCCCTCAAAACATGATGGCATTGTCTACAGGAGATGATTTCTAAAAAAATAAGCAAAAGTTGCACATGAAAAGTGAAAATGCAGTTGCGCGAACACGAGAACGAATGTGAGTATTGTCCAAAAATTGTCAACATCCGCTCCAGAGGCACATAAAACTTAAACCAGATGAACAATAAACATAAAAAGTCTCCCACACACCAAATAAAAGTATACTAAAATAAAACTAGACTTGAATTAAAACTCAAATTATGCAGATGAAGTTTTGCGCCTGCGCACGCGCCAAGAAACCGCGTGGCATGTGGCATGTGGGAGGAGGGATGAGGGCAGGGTCGTCGAGTCGGTTCAGTCGGTCAGTGGGCGAGACTTGACCAAAGATACTCTGTGTGTGTGGGTGCCATCTGTATTGGGTAGGTGTCTCTGGTTAATTGATAAAAATGCTGTGGAATTGGGCGCAAAATACACGAAATTTGCGTGGTGTCTGAGTTGATGATAAAATTGCTACCAGTTACACCGCAAATGGGCAAAAGTGTTTGTCGCTTAACTGCGGCCTGTAATCAATGTCTGTAAGAGGCATGTAATCTTGGCTAGATATTGGATATGACCGTAGAAGGCGAACAGCTTGTAAATTGTTTTGTTTATGACTTTTTAAGTTTCAATTTAGCACAAGATGCGGGCTACACTTTTTACTTAACCTGCTAATGATAATTATGATTATGATTGCATTTTTTACCTTTTGCACGAACAACTTTCTATTGAGGGGCAGCACCCACAATCATTACATCATCATCAGCATATCAATTGGAGATCAACTTCCGTTTGGAACGCAGCGAAAGTTATCAACAACTCATTACAATCAACAATCAACAACTCGTTTCAATGAAGCAACTCATGACTCTGATGCTGGCCGAGTCTCCGTGTAATTTCAAACGCCAAAACAATGACATATAAAGCGCCAACAAAACAAAACAACAGCAACAACAAAAGAAAAGCTAAAGAAATATCATGCGTAACGACAATCATATATCAAATATATGTATGTATGTATACTCATACTTATGCATAACCCATTTGGTGGCATGTGGAAAGCATGAAAATTGCCTGGCAATAGAAAGCAAGGCAACAAGTTGCCGCTTTGTCCTATTCAGTTGCAGCTGAAGTTGCAGTTGCAGCTGAAGTTGCATGTGCTCGTCATGTGAGAAAAATATAGTAAGTGCAACGTTGACACAATTGTCACTGTGAGAGCCCTCCGTTATAATTTAAGATACTACAGCGACTGTCTGCCAAAAGAAATCAAGCCAATTCCCAGTTCACTTGCACTCAGCTTCAGCCAGGCAACTGGAGGGACTCAATATACTATAGTAATACTGTTATACTCGTACAGTATATAAACTCGAAATTATTTAACTCAACTTTACTTTCCTGAACATTTTACTTACGATTTTAAACTATACGAATTTCTCTACTTTGGCATAAAACAATCGTATTATACGATTATATTACTTTAGGCACTCGAAAATTTATCAGCGTTTGCAATTAAAAGTTGTGAAAAAATCAAACCTAATAAAAATAATCTGTGCCAATCTCAGTTATTAAATAACAATAAATAAACTAAACTTAATGAAAAAAGTTGTTAATAATAATTTAATTTCAATAATTTTTATAAAAAATTTATATAATACACTTTTGTATACCACGTATACACGTATGTATACCATATACATATATATTAGAAAACAAACCTAAAAGTGTTTGTGTAACAAAATGTTCAAAATATGAGCAATTCTAAAATTTACAAATAATTTTTTTTTTTTTTTTGATCAAGAATAAAATTTAAAATACATTTTTTTAATAAGAATCAACAAATAATTCTTATAAGTATCGGTCCTTGAAAAATTAAGTAAATAATAATAATAATTGATTATCTGTTGCAAATTAGTGTCTCAAATCTGGAAAAAGTGTAATTCGAAGTCACGCTTTTATTTGTTTAACATTATGAACTATTCTTAGTTAAGCCTCAGTCGCTTAACTTCTGACTTATCTCGTCTCAGAAGTGAAGGAAACTTACACAAAAGTCGACATTTGACGAGCTTTAATCCATGTCTAACTTTACTCGCCCACAACGAAACCAAAAGTCGCGTTGTACTCGTAATCGGGTCTTTGAAACGATTACATGTAACATTGATGTAGGTCGTTGTCTCATTTGCAACACCAACGTCATCAATTTGATGGCGTTTATGGCTCGAAAATCCAGCATATGGTATAAAAATATGGTGTATAATAAAACATCTTTTGTTTTTTATGAGTTCAGAAACAAAAGACGCCCGCACATGCTTGATGATGACATAAGCTGCTGTTTTTCCTTTTTTTCTCAACAAATTCAATGCGACAGCTGATGCTAACATGATATGTATATGTATAGTATAGATTGATTTCAATTTTTAGTTCAGCTCCATTTTGGCAGCTAATTAATGAGAAGCCCGACAGGTTGGCGCGTGTCAAGTATTTTTTTTAATATTTATTTCCCAAAAAAAGGAAGACAACTTTTTGTCTCTTAACTTGCATATTGAATGTGGCTTTTAGGTGTGCTTTGCTTTGCATTTTGTTAGATTGTTGCATTAACTGCGTGGGCTTGGCCCCAAAACCTAAACTAAATCATTCACTAAACGCCGTCTTGATGTTAGAGTTTTTAGTTAAGTTTTTCATTGATAAAAACCGCTTGTGAATGGAGTTTTGCGGCTTGTATTTTATATTGTGTAAAACATGGCCCAAAGGTGTTTTTGGCTTAGTGTCTACGAATTAACATATGAAATGAGAACAAGCTGGCCCCGGAAATCTAAAGAAATCTTAAGTAGATGTTGCGAAGAACTCTTAGAGTTTCAAATTATTAAAGAGAATCCAATGAGGAGCTTAAGTATACCCCTTTAAAACATAGCTGTATTTATGGAAATATACAGAACTTAAGAGTACAAAATACAATTCTTTACTAGAAGATCCCGATTTATGACTGACAACTTGCTGTCCAACTTTCATTTGGCAAAACGCAATTTCGATGCTATGTACTTTACTTTTTTTTAAATTCCAAGCGCCAGCACCATAAATCATTAAGGATTGAAAGACTGTCTGACAGAGTGGCTGACTGAATTGCGAGTCTCGTCGAACAAGGCCGTAAAATGTCACCAATCGTGCTGCGTAAAGTTTTGTAATACCGTTCCAAAGAGTTCAGCCCCGTGGGGCAAGCTTTTGCTATTGCTTTGCTCATTGCTCTCAATTCAGGTTGAGAGTTGTTGGGAACACGCCTTGCTTTTTGAATCAACAAACCATAAAACGCACTTAACCCACTGAGTACCCCCTAACAACAACAGTAGCAACAACAACAGCAACAACAACCACAACAACAGCAACAATGTAAACAACTTCTGCTCGCACTAGCTGACCAAACAAATTGAACTCCCCTCTGCTGAAGTTGCCCATTTTCCTCCCTCCTCTTCCCTTCATCGACTTTGCTGTGTCAATTGAAAACTCAGCAAGTTTTCGAAAATTTTTGGGGGAACTATGTACATTAGGGTGCATCTATTTGTATGGAACGAAAAAAAATAAAAAAGGGTAAACCAATTTCGTAATCTACGGTCAATTCTAAGATATTTCTACCGAGATACCATAGTTCTTAAATCAATTTCTAGTCCCCGCTATTCGAGTTGAAAAATGTATTTTTTCGAAATTGTTATCAAGTTTTAATTGACAAGATTGGTATCAAAAATTTTGTCAGGACCAGCACTTTAAAAATTATATAGTATTAACATAGAATCAGAGGACTAATTGTCTTGAAAGCCTAATTTTAGACTTGGAATTGACATTAGATTACGAATATGGGTTACTATTTTTTTCGAAAAGACTGATGCACCCTAATGTAAATTAATATATATTGACTGGTAGCGGGGGCATGTGGCATGGGGGCTTAGGGACATGGGGGCATGGTTTATGGCACACCACTGACGGTGCCGGCCGGCAATTGTTTTGTCCGTTCAAAAACGCTGATTAAAGCGAGTCCGAGGCTTGGCTTGGCGGCGGTTTTCTCATATGCCTCTTGTTATTTCTGGTATTGTTGTCATCGAACTTTTAGCTGTAACGCACTTGCCCATACCCTAACATTATAAAAAGTATGCTGACTATGTGTTGCAATTAAAAAAGTGGAGAGTCTTAATCGAAAGTTTTAAGTTCAATAAGGTAGAGCACTAATCAAGAATATATATCTTAAATATAGTAATTTTATATAAGTCAAAGTGGTCTTACAATAAAGATGTATTATCTATTTATAAAAGTTGTTGGTTCCTAACAAATTTTGAGACTGTAAAACCATTTTTATAAGTGATAATATGTATTCTGAATATATCGAAACTTGCGAAACTTAAAACAATAGAATAAATAGTTTTCTGGATAATAATTTGAGAAAATATTGCATATTTGAATGTCAAGAATTCAATAAGAATGAAGCATACACATTCTCGTCATATTTACAGAAAACAAGCATACATATAAATGTAAAAATCAGCTTAACTACAATAATTAAATTTAAAAAAAAGTTGAGTCTTGAATAATTTTGAAAGGCAAATAAAAGAGTATTCATGGTTCGACCCTTGTTGGTTATTTCTCACACATTGTCTTTGGTTTTATTTGGGTTAAGCGCTCCATCAAACGCCAAGTCATGCATGGCCAGTAGACTGCAGAAGTGTTGCCAGTTTTTTTCGGTTGTTGCTACCGCAGTTGCTGTTGTTACTGGAAGATCAACTATCGGTACATTGCAGTTCTCGCAGCGGTTCTCGGAAGGCGTTTGCAGCACCATCATGAAGATTAATGGATAAATGGGTTGGCATATTATGTCTTAACATATTTGGAATTTTAATTTGATTTGTGGTTTCGTTTCGTTAGCTTTTGGACTTCAAGTTTGCTTTAGTTCAATAAGCATTTGTGGTGCGTTTCATTAGGCGTAAATTGTGGTGCGTAACGCCCCAGACTTAAGTATTTAATATAGGGTTTCCATTGGGAAAGTATGAGCTACCAACCCTACAATATTATGTAATTATAGTACATTTTTAGCTTAAATCATTGGGCATTAACCTAGGAATTTATGTGTGTAAGTCAATTTCAGCTCAATAGATTTAATTATAATTCATTTCAATAACTTAAAATATAAGATAAAAGAATATCAAACTTTGAATGGAGATAAAAATCGATTCTCAAGAATTTGTTAACAAATATAGATTTTATCCTTAACAAAATTTGCATATTTTGCAGTTCAACAGAGCAAAAAGGGCCTTTGAGCCATTGTGAGCTGTTCTAGGAATTTAGAGGTATGTAAATGCATATGTGAATGTATATATTATAGTATCTTTATGTTAAAAAGCAACCCGACACATGCCCCAAAACCTAGACTTAATGTAAAGTTCTAAGGAAAAAGAATAAATATTCTGTTTTTTTTTTTTGGCCGTTTAGCATCCGCAAATAGAGTTATGATTTTGGTCTGTTACAACCGCAACAACAACAGCAATAATAAAGAGAACAACAACAGCAGCCACAACAATAATGAACAAGCGACTGCAGAAGCTTTAACTTGGCTTTTTGTTTGAGCAACGGAAATTATTATTAATTGCTTGGAATGCCAAGCCTCCAACATACAACTCCATTCAGCTGTCCCCTCCCCACTTTATCCACATACCTCTTCCCCCTCTGCACTCATCTAATGGCTTCCGTTGGCGTGGCAGCTTCTGGTATATTTTTCTAATCACTTTGATGACGTCAAAAGCCGTTTTATTCATGGCCAAAATGCGTTGAGTTCTTGGCCTCAAATCGCGCTTTGTGTGAGTACTGTGTGTGTTTGTGTATGTGTGTGTGTATGTGTGGTGTGTGTTGGGCGGATTGCGTGGATTGTGTAGATTATTTGGAGTAAGAGCCCAGTTCAATGGCCTTGGCCACGAGCAGCGACATTTGACAGCCTCCTCTCAATAGACAGCGTGGGTAACAACAATTGCAACATGAACAACAACAACAAAAACAACAAATGTTTGTTGAGCTGGCCAAGCGTGGCCAAGTTAATAGCAGGTCTCCAGCCCCATTGCAATAGCAATTGCACTTGTACACGGAAAAAAAAACAAAGCTATTTTAAAATTCAAAAATTTGAGTACTTATTTTTTTTTAATATACTTATTAAATTAAAACATGATGCGCATCAAATGCCAATGCGTCTGCATTTAAATACATAAGTAATCTAACACATATTTGCTTAATATACAAAATTTTTATGATACATCGAGGATTTAAATTTTTCCAAAATGTGAAAAAACTAAATATTTTGTATTCAGTATTAAAAATATCGAAGTTAGTTCAGAGCTTTAAAATATTAAATATATTTTATTCTTTCAGTTTTATTAAGCCTAAATATCTATGTTATATTTTTTATTTGTTTCTAGTTTCTAATTTTATTTTAAATTATTTTAGATAAGCTGGTTTCAATTGACGTCAAATATAGTTATAAATAAGACATTTAACATTTTGGTTTTATCCCTGAATGCCGTTTTTTTTTTTTGTTCCTGTGTAGTTGAAGTTGTACCTGTAGTTGCTGTTGGTGTTCCAGTTTTGTCTAGAAGCCAAGGGTAATTTGCAACGCCAACGCCAACACCAACAAAGAGCTGCCATGTGGCCGCCGTTTCGTATGGCTGAGTGTTAAGGCGGAAGCACGCAGCAAAGTTGAAAGTGGACCTCAAGATGGTGATGGAGTTGAAGATGGGGATGGAGATGGGAATGGAGACATTGCTCCCCAGTTCAAGTCAAGGTGCGGCAACTGTGAGAGTTGCCAGCTGTTGCCATTGCCAAGCAGTAGAAGCGTCAGCAGTGCAACTGGGAATAACGCTGCAACTTCAACCTTAAATGCAACTGCAACTAAAACTGCAACAGCGATTGCGGGTGGGGGCGGTTCTAAAGGTGGCAACTATTGTATTACCCTCCTCAAGAGGTGAACGACTGACAATTTGCTTTATTGTGTTTGAATGCCGGAACGATAACAATAACAAACAAGTTGGCGGCTACAGTTGGGCACACTCGATTGTTCCTATGGCAGCTAAATGATATAGCAAACCGGTCTGAACCAAATTTGACCAGGATGTAAAACACCAAACTAAATGCATATTCTATCAGTTTGGTTAAGATATCTTGAAAAACAACAAAAAATTTCGTACTAAAACTTGATTTTCGACTGAGCGTCTGTATGGTAGCTATATGATATAGTAGTCCAATTTGAACCAAATTTGGGCAGGATGTTTAATACCAGCCCAGATGTATATTGTATGTATATATCTCAAAAAACCAAGAAGTTTTTCATACTAAAACTTCATTTTCGATCTATCGTTCCTGTGGCAGCTATATGATATAGTGATCCGATCCAAAAATAAATAAAAACTTGATCTGCTTATGGTGTCCAGGAACCTACGTACCAAGTTTGAAGCTTATGGATTCTGAGATCGACGCGCTCAAGCAGACGGACAGACAGA
The DNA here is from genome assembly GCF_004354385.1 of Drosophila innubila. Classification (NCBI taxonomy): domain Eukaryota; kingdom Metazoa; phylum Arthropoda; class Insecta; order Diptera; family Drosophilidae; genus Drosophila; species Drosophila innubila. The sequence goes on along the minus strand of NW_022995372.1, from coordinate 13,854,636 downwards.
CAGACAGACAGACAGACAGACAGACAGACAGACAGACGGACATGGCTCAATCGACTCGGCTGTTGATCCTGATCAAGAATATATATATATTCTTCCAACTTCGCTGCAATGAATTAACAACAACAATTTCATCGGGTTAATGGAACTAATGAGCATATCAATAATCTGGAATATATAATAAATTGTCAATTTTAAACATATTAGGTACATTAATGAATGTCTATGTGGAATTGACTTATTCCTGATTCTGTTGAAATGCTATTAGGTAATAAAAAGCAAGTAGAAAAGTAAAAAAAAATTCAAAAAATTGTACCATTTCTGGAATTTAAAAATTTTAATGTTCTTTGAAAATACGTATTTTAGTTTTTATTCAGTTTTTCATTTCAATAAATGTAATTGAGAAAAAACAAAGGTTGAGCTGCCTTGATTATTGTCTACCCCAGGAAAATAAGAATATGTTCTTATTCAATTCTATTCGAGAATATACATTTACTGATATACCTAATAGGATATGTCATCGCTTGCCATAATTATTGCACATGTCGTGTCATTGTTAAAATCGTATAAATAAATAATTGTGTGCAATCGAAGAAAAGACAAGTTCCAGTCAATTTCAGAGTTATATCAAAGTTGTTCAACTATTTCACAGTGCAATATATATACATATATATGTGTATCTCTGCATATATGGATTGCACTGCTATGTCAAAGGTCTGTCAACTGTTATCGAATGAATTATCATGAATGTCTCGACATTAGCATTTATCTAAGTCGAACGATTTGTTTGTTGTCTTTTGTTTGTTTATTTTGACACGTTCAGCGTTGCTGTTGTTGTTGTTTTTGATGTTGTTGTTTTTGCTTTTACTGCTACTGTTGATGTTTTTTGGTCTCTGCGTTGGCGATTTCAATAAATAATTTTTTGTATTTCCGTAAACCAATCGCAATCTGATGTTTTGCCCTTTTTCGAGACTTGCTGTGTGTGTATTTTTAGGTACTTGCCACTTGGCTACTGCCACAGAGTTTGATATGTTTTGAAATTTGTTTATGGCAACTGTTGCCCCGATTAGATGTTGGCGTTGACAGCTTCACAGTTGATGAACTCTTTTGAAGCAGCGACAACGGCAACGACAACGACAACGAGCAACATGTGTGGCAGCGTCTTTTTTTTCTTCAATTTTTGTTTATGCCGCGTGGCAAGACAGGCAGCATGCGGCATACAACAACAACAACAACCACAGAAATCCTAAAACTGTCTGCTCTAATGATTTTGACCCTGAACGAATCTGAAGTGGTTTCGGGTGTTGCTGCTGCTCCACAATGTAAACATTTCGGTCCCAAGACGTGTCCAAGACCATCGTCAACTATTTTTGTAATTGCAACGAATGAGTTATAAATTTAGTTGTCCCGCTGTCCAACGCCTTGACAAGAACCACGGGGGGAAGCAACCACATAGAGGGGAGGACCAAGACGAAAGCGAAATAGGATGACAGCCGTGTGGAATGCTTCAAAAATTACAGTAGAACTTCCCTAAGTCGTAATCAATTTAAATTAAGTGAATATTCGAACTTCTCTGTAGTTAATTTAAAAGAAACACGCGAAAATCACGCCATTATTTACCATTATAATACACAAAAATTCTGTAATTGATGATGACTACAGCCTAGCTTTACTGTAATTTGTCTGCCAAGTCTTGAACATCTTCATAACTCGAACTTAAAAATTGACCCGTGCTTCTGTAAGTTAAATTTGACGGAGAATTTATTAATGAAAGACATATTTTTTTTTTAAATTAGATATTCGTGTCTCATATTAATACAGAATGTAATTTAATGCAAGCTGAAACTTGATTTCTGAAAGAAATTCAAACGCTTCATTATTGATGCAATACCTACATTAAAATCAGGTGTTTTCTGATGATAGTGATGATATTTATTATTAAAACCATTTACAAAATTTATAAAGAATTTTTCTAGTTTTCAAGAACATTTGTATAACTCTAACTTTTGCTGCGCATAATGTAAAAATTTAGAAAGTTTAGAAAAATACAGAACAGTTATAGTACAAAGAAATTTGAAAGAATTTACATTTTCCAAGTTAGAAATTGTGATACTCAGGGTTATTTCAGAAATTCAATCCAACCGATAACCAAACAAAATAGTATGGTTTCTGGGTTGGTTTTCGGTTAGATTTAATTTCTGGAAAACCTCTGATCATAGTGGAAATAAATTGTGTATATTTGACTCCATATTAAACACCCGCAATAATTGTCTCACTGCCCATGTCGATAGTGCCCCAGCCCAAAGCGTTGGACACCAAATTGAGTATCTGCTGTAGCGGAACTCCAGCTTTTTCCAGATCAGATCGAACCGCTCGATACTCCGGCAAGGCGCGCACGTTGCTCAAGAGACGTCGGAACTCGGAACTCCGGATACGTCGAACTGCGGTGTTGAGTTCCTTATCAACAGCCAATTGACGGCGATAGAGATCTCTGAGCTGAGCACGAGGCAAAGCATCACGCAGATCCTGCAACAATCCTCGCACACCTTTACGACGATTGGGCACTGGACTGCTGGACATCTCTGTAGTTTGAATATTGAGGAACATTTCCACATAGTCCATGAAGTAGGCGTGATTGAGCTTCAGTCCCTGGCACACATAATCCCTGAGGACGCCTTTCTCTTTGGTGCCGCGCAGACGTGAAACGCGTTCCTTGAACTCATCACTGCGCAGGAGCTTTAGAAGATCCCTCACCTCGGCATCCTCCTTGGCATGGGCAAGAATATTGCGTAGACGCTCGACGGGTAAAAGGGGGCGGGCGTTGATAATGAGGCGTGTCAGACCGCGCTCCGCGTTAGACGGACATGCACTGCCTTCACGTGGCACATGATCCTCCTCCTGCTCCTCCACCTCCTCAACCTCAACATTCTCGACCTGCTCCACTGTCAAATCTTCCTTTACTTTAGTTTGTACTACGCTTATTTGCTTGGCGGGGATAGAATCTGTCGGGACTGTCTCACTAATCACTTCCAGCGGCTGCATCACGTGCTCCAAATCTCGAGCTTCCCTCATATTCACTGGATCCACACCCTGTGCAATGGGCATCCAGTTAATCTTGTGGGCCGTCATCACATGATCTTCCTCTGAAGTTGGTTCGCCAAGTTCATGCAATGTGAAATCCTCGGGAAACTCAAAGGAAGACTCTGTCATTGCCTCCTCCACGGACTCAGGAATCACTGTGATGCCTGCCACAAGCAGCAGACAACAGCTGAGATAAGTTAGAAGTTGATACATCTTGCAATCCAATTGATTACTGTCTTCCTTGCATTACGAAACTGCACTTTTTATAGCCAGATTCTTTTTAAGAATCACGGCCAAGTGCTAACTTATCTGTTGTTTATCCACATTTCGCTTATTTGCCCAACATCTTTGCAGGCAAACACAAAGTCAACAAAGAAATGCGAAAACAAAAAAAGAAAAAACTCATCCAAAAGTGGAACAACCTTCATGCGCTTTCGAGCTCATCAATCTTTAATATTGATATATCAGAATCATCAAAAGCAATTGCAATGTTAAACGCAGCTTCGTTTATAAGAATATGACACTTTGTTATTCTTCTGGTATCTTCCGAGTTCTGAATTTATATTTAATGTCTCCCTCCTTCCCTCTGCTTAAGCGAATTATTTATGACTGCAACTTTTTGTCGTGTTAAGCTGCTTAACTTGGCTATAAAAGTCAACATCAACAACAACATTATCATCAGTGAGAACAACAATATTGTAAGACTTGATATTTAGGACTCGTTTAAGTTTTAAGCATTATCTAATGCAAATTTTGAATTCATCTCAGGGATTTCAAATAAGCTCAAAACACTTCTTAAAGACTTCAATTGATTGTTTATACTCAAACTTCGCGAATTCGAGTGACTTTAATTTATTTATTTAACAACAGCTCTGGAAATCGGTTCAAAAAGTCAATTTTGTAATCAAATTTAGTGTAACTATTTTAAAAACTAATAATTTAAATTAAAATTCTAATTAAAGTCTAAAAAAGTCTAAGTCTATTGCACTTAGCAAGTTGAAGTATTTATCTTTTTATGTATGTCAATATTAGTCAAGAAGATCTGGTATTTTCCAGAAAAATACGACCACAAAGTGTCGATTTTTTGTAAATTTAATAATCTAAAAAGAATTTGGAATATTTTTTAAATATTCATTTTCTTTCAATCTATTTTTTATCGAATAAACTTTACTTCTAGTGGATTCGTGCTATGTAATTTCCACTGTATGTCTTGATGTTCGCTTGCAATAAATTCTGATTCAAATTACATCTTAAATCCCTAAGTAAAATAATTGCTATTCTGCAAGATATTGACTATCCCATTTAAACATCTTCACAACAATTAACTTGGCTCCAAGGACTATCAAATACAATTCTATGTTAATTTATACACCTAAATTCTCAAGTGTGGCAACTGCGTAAGGGGAAAAAGCGTCTTTAAGTCATTACCAAAACATGCATATTCATGCGAGAATACTCGTCGTATCTTATCCTTGGCTATATCTACTCTTATAGTATAGGCAAATGTTTCGCTTATTGTCAAATGAAGGCAAAAAGGATACAAAACAAACAGGCGAAACCTGCCGAGCTGTGCAAAAAAGAAAAAAAAAAGAAACGTTGCCAGGCATAAGAATCCCCAACCTAATGAGTCCCCCTTGAATACTGTGTGCGAATGACTTTTCGGTCTACCGCCTTCAGATATTTCATTCCTCTTTTAAATATAGCACAAATCCAGTTGACAATGCGATAAGGACAATGAAAGAGGCCCACAAAAATATGCGAAATCAACAGAAAGCTGTACAAAACAAAAAGTTCATAAAACGACAAGATTTTCGGAAAGGATATAAAACTCATATCTCGAGATTCGCTAAAAGTGCATTTAACAGGGACATGTTGGGATATAATTAGACAGACAGCGAGAGTATCGAGAATGTGTGTTCCTTTAAGCTGCACCTTTAACAAAGAGTTCGCCTCTAATTTATGACATGTCATAAAACTCCATTAGAATATTACGGAAAACACAATATCGCCAGGCTTACAAAGTTTTCAGTAGGGGAGTCGCTATCCAGGTAAGTCGCCAGCCAAGCCCACAATATGTTCAGACTAGTACAGGAAGGCGGATGCATAAATATGTGACTTTAACCCAACGACTCATAAAGTGGCATTAGAACTTAAGGCCATTTTTTGTATGTAGGTAAGGCAGAAACAGCCCCAAAAGTACAGTCACGCAAATGACCAAATTGAAAAACAGAAGCCGGCAGTTGGAGCTGGAAATTGGGGTTGAGTTTCAGGTTGGCTAAAGACCACGCCCATTGCCCAAAGGCAACTATTTTTATGCTTCCATTATCCCACGAGACAGTTGTCTACATTTTTTATTTGGCGCGCCTCCCTCAGAGTGTCTTAGCCTTAATTGATTCGAGAAATGTACAAGTAATTCGATCTAAATTTCATTTTGACATTCGGCTCGACAGCACGTACATATATTTCCACCGAGGAGGAGGAGGGGAGGAGAAGGACTCTGGTCATGACATTTTGTCAACTGTCAGCATATTTTCCAATGTCAATGCTCCATTGCATTGCGTTCAATTTAAATTAGGATACTCTTCGTCGGTTCATCTCGGTCTAATACGTGAGCGGCATTTCAGCACTTCAGAAATCGAGCCTTAAAGCGATCCGCTTATAGATCAAATTGCAACATTTACACTTAAACTGGACCCATTCATTGATTGATTAGGTCTAATGCAATATTTAAATCTTAAAAAAAAACACTTGGCATTGACTGATAAATGCCAAAATGACGAGTTTTTGTTTATTAAATGGGTAATAAGAGAAATCCTTTAACACAAATGTATTGTATGTAACAGAGAAATGATGGCATTTTCGACCCTACAAAGTATATATATTCTTTATTAGTATCTATGACATAGTGTTAAAAATAAAAAATCTATATCTGTGAATGTAGGGGGAAGAGTCCCCTATATCTGCCTGAAAATCGCAGAAAAAATCATAATCTTTTAATAATAATAAAAAAAAATATATTACACGTGCTGTACAATTTTAATGATGTCAATGCACAGTGGGTGAATTGCCCGATTTAGCGTAACGAAACTAATAATTCAAAAGCAGAAAAAGATTTTTTTAAAACAAATTTTTTTTAAATACATGTTCTGATTTTTTTATTATTACAAATAAAAAAGGATTTATTTTCCTTTTAAATATTTTTGTACAATTTTTACGATGCAAAATCATATCTTTTTAACCAATAAATTTACATATTTTCAAAATTGAGTCACCCCACTGGGTGACTCAGGCTTGTTGTCAAAGCTAAAAAATATTTTCTGAGAAAATTTTACATGTAAAATAAAAATAAAATCAATTTGTTTTTGTCTAAAATATACATTTCAATCTTTTTCATCTTTTAAACAACATTAATTTAAGTACGTTAATTAAAAAAAAAATATCGTATGATGCCTGGCATAGCGAAAACGTATGAAATTGCACTGCGCTCTTCCTCTTTTATCACCATTTTATTACGAGGTTGCATTAGTTTTCGCACTATAACTTGCGTAGACGCATCTGAACGCAAGAAAGACCAGGAAATTTAGTTAGAGAATTGGTTACCAAAGACTTCTATAGTAGTGGGATGGAGTCCAAACGAATCCATTGTTAGTTCTATTCCATCAAAGTAAAAAAATAGACTCATTTAAGTAATTTTTTTTTAAACATCGCTGGGATGAGAAGTAAACAAGTGAAGAGATTAACTTCTCCGGAAATTCAGTAGAAATTAACCTACTTTTCAGATGAAATCAAAAAACATAAAGATCGGTCTCATAAATTTTGTACAACTCAGCTAGTTCGTATTTTTTGTAAAATTATCCCATTTGTGCTCGCACCGAAAAATGGTTCAGCTTTGAGAAGTTGCCACGCCTACAATTCTTACCCGATTTCAATAATCCAACAGGACTCGTAATTTTTGAAGATTATTCAATCGAATGCATATATTACTTTTTACGAACGCTTTCGTCAAAAAAATGATTTTTGCCACGCTTTTCGGACTGCGGTCCCAGTGTGCGTTGTCGCAGATATACATATATAAATATATATTTTTATGACCTCAAGAATATTTATCCATACTAAACTTATTTTACTTTGAACAGTTTTGCCAATTTTCATAGGCACGTTTTTTGAAAAATCAGTTGACTTTGCAGAGCTGCCACAAACAATTCGTTGTGTTCATTGTTCAAGACGTTCACTGTCTTAAAATAAATCGTTTGCTAATAGTGTTTATTAGTGTGTTAGTTTGCGTACAGTTCAACATAGTGAAAGACATGCCGCAGCAAGGGAAATTATTTACTCATTCTCTCTTCGAGATACCGGCAAGTGATTGGAATACTTTACTGGATCTCTACTCTGGGCAAAGATCTAAGCCAACAGGATATAATGTAATAAATAATTATATTCAATGGAAAAAAAAGGAGCCAGTCTTTGATGTCAAGTTTCTATCTTTAGACGGTGAATGGCAGAGCGATGGCACCTTTATAATCATTGTAATAGATCAAATATAATCAATTCTTTCTATTATTACTCACAAAAAAATGTTTTTTAGGCAAATAATGGTTCCATGAAGAAAACAGTATATTTTAACACCTTAAGCAATAATTTAGAACGCTTGGCCAATGCTCTTCTCTGTTTAACATATTCCTCTGAAGAGTACCAACTCCATGGCTATGAGGAACGTTTGGCACCGGCAGCCGATGTCTATATAAGACAATGTGATAATTCTCAGCGACTATTATTGAAGACATCTTGGTACAGAGCTAGTAAAGAAGTGGTTGCTAAATTCTCTATAGAGTAAGAACATTAATTATTTTACTTATCCGAAAAACTCCAGCAAATTTGTATTCTCAGACCTCCTTCTGGTATTACACTGCGAGAATTGGAAACTAAAGATGCTGAAACTGTAAATGAAATATGGCCATATCGCGAAAAGGGTTCTGAGGAGTTTGTAAAATGTTTGATAGACCACAATATATCAGTAGGTGCTTACGATAACAAGGGAAAATTGATTGCGTGGTGCTTGAGGTGAGTTTTCTTCTACATATAAGCTTTATTATTACTTTGTGATGAGCATTGAATGAACGTCTATATATACAATCATTTAAAAATTTTGTAATCACTTGACAGTGGCAGCATGGCAGGGGAAACATGTGTTTTTGGTCTTTTTTGGTGTGAAAGCTTGACAACATTGTATACAAATTTACCTATGCAAACGACAAATTATTTTGCAAGTCGGAACTACAAAAAATTTAAAGTTATTTTCAAATTTCAAAAATATATAAGTATTATATATTGGACGCAGGTTATAAAAATAAATTTAAAAATCATTGATATAGTGTCCAGATTTGAGCCGGCATCTCTGGCATATAGACTACCAGGATGCACAAACAGATTGAAACAAACTTGTCAGGGGTGCCATGGAAAGCAAATCCAACCAAAACCTCCCAAAAATACTTGAAGTTTTGGGGAACTTTCGGTTGGCTTATTTTGCTACATAAAACTAAAAACAGATTCCTGAAAAGAAATGAAACGTTTCAATGCACATGTTCCCATTGCTATGCTGCCACTGCCAATTTATTCAATATAATTGAAAATATAAAGAAATTAAAATTTTTCTTTAAAACTCTCTGATATCCAGCTACATGAGGTTAAATGATTCCATTCAACTATTTTATCTTACAGATTACCAACGGGCTCGTTGGGACTGCTGCAAGTTAAAGAATCCCATAAACGATTAGGGCTAGGTAGTTTGATGGTGCGTTACATGTCCAAGAAGATAACTAAATTGGATGGAGAAGCTCTAGCCAGTGTAGTTATAAAGAATACGCCTTCTAAAAACATGTTTGAAAAGCTGGGATTCCATAAAACTAATATAGTTTACTGGTATTATTAAATCGATTTTAAAATATTACTTCAGCAACTCCAAGATATACAATAAATACGTAACAATTGAAGTCCCCATTCTCTTGTCCAGATACCGCCATACGATTGGAGTGTTTTATTGGAACTCTATACAGACAGAGTCTATAGGATATTATCGAATACACTTGCGCAAAATATACAAATAAGATAGCTTGGTACAAATATACTAAGTAACTTCAAACATTTTCCTTAAATCAATAGAAAGGATTATATTAAATCAAAAAGATCTTATTAAGATCAAGATTCTAAAAAAAATTTGTATTAAAAATAACCAAAACAAAATTTAAGTTCAATTAAAGTTAAGCTTGAACCTATAAAAAAGTATGTGCAAGGTTCATAGATTCCAAATGAAATTTGAATAAAATAAATTGGGCTATGCATATAAATATTAACCATTTTAAAAACATTGGATTGTTCCACCGAATACAAAATTTATTAGTTTTTGTACAAATGTACCAAATGTCACAGCCAGTACCGGAACCTCAATGTATTTTTTTTACCTCTTTCACTGTCTCTGTAGCTAACCATAATACAGATACATTTGGGCCTTTTCATTTTAATAAATGCTGCTCACACGGCTGAAAGAGACGTTACCAATGACGTCACATTATGAGTGATGATTAAAAATATCATTCTCTTTCACAAAAATAGGCAACGACAATATCACACTGCTCTCAGTTGTTGGCAAGTGCGTGCGCAAGATACAAATTATGTGGTCAGCAAAATTTGTTAGTATGTATTTTTATACCCCGTGCGGGTATATATGTTTTGAGAAAAGTATATACATATATATTGTAGTTTCAGGCAGATCGAGCTTATTTTCAAAATTTTCCACCCCTACTGTTGGGGGGGGGTGTTAATTTGAAAAAAAAAAACGGGACTACTTATTAAACAAGTGACCTCTGTCTTAAAGTAAGGTCAGACAGGTAAAATACCTAACATTAGATCAAACCTGAGATGTTTGTACAAAATAAAAAATTGTTTCCTACATTTAGGCTGTCGATTATGTAAAGTGGAGGTGCTCACTTTGCGGTATTTATTATTTTACATGAATTGTATAATAAGTCAGTCCAATACATATTATATTTACGACATAACAAACATAGTCAGATTAAGAAATGACCAATTGTTGGAAGTAGAAAGCAAGCACGAAGCCTAAGTTTGGGCTTTAGAATTCAATAAACGTAAATGACAAGACAAAAACGATGTCAACGTATGAATATAGCCCAAAAGTCTTTAGCCAATCAGTAAAAGGTGTCGAGCATTAAAATAATATTGACTTATATGCTTCAATAAGCTACTAGTGTCTCTTAAATATACAAGTATGAAACTTAACTTATTCATCTGTGTTATAAATAATTGTACACAATTTACACAAATATTTATAAAACTGCAAACCTATTTTTTTAACCATATTAAATCATTAAATGTACACAGGTTCAAATGGTAGAATGTGAGATGTTGTAAAAGTACTGTTTTGACAGATATTTTATGTGAATTTTTATCGTTTTACAATATCACACTTATTTTTCAATCAAAATTCCACCAATTTAAATTGTTCGCGCTTTTACTTCATTTACTCAGCTGATTCCAATATTCAGCGTATGGTCATCCTTAATCTCTACTTTGGTCACACTGAAGCAGTGGCAAATTTGTTGTGTTCCATAACGAAATGTATTATTTTTATTTGTTTGAATGTGAATGATTGTTCTCATATTGATTATTAAATTTCATTAACTGTTTATTGCTATTGCATGCAATTTTAATTATATTTCTCTTGGCGCGCAATGAAAAAGACAGACCAATCGAACTATCGTGGTGAATTCATAATCAAGCACCGATACATCGATACGATATGAATATCGATATAGGAATCCCGTCGAATCGGCTATAATAATAACTGTTGCCAACTTTGCTATTATATATAGATATTCAAACCATGACAAGAAATATTACAATAATATTCAAATTAAGTTTGTTTTCAGAAATTCTACTATTTTTGGCCATTGTTCTAAAATGGAAAGGCTTGCCAGATCGGAAATTTTTTTTCTGGGGCAAACCTTTGGGACCGGGTGGCAGCCCCGAAGTATAGGAGACGCCGCGCCAAGAAACACTGGAAATAAATAAACAAAATAAGTTAGCCGCCATGGAGGATTGTAAGTAAGCTTTTAAATGACTTTAAAATTAATATTTCTAACTAGTTTCGCGTGTTGCACAGCCGTCAACTTGAGCGTCGCAATGACGGAAGGTGGAGCAGACGAAGAGCAGGCGAGTTCTCTACTCAATCACAACGTGAGCTTCAACAGCAGCATGGAATACACCACAATGGCAACAACTTTGCCGGCAAATCTCAGTTTCAGTCTCAGCGATGCGGAGCGTCTTAAGCTGAAGCAATGCCATGGCAACAACAACAACAATAGCACTAGTGTAAATCGCAGTGCACTCAGGGATTTGTCCATGAATGTGGAGACCAACAATAAGAACCAAAGTTGCATGGAAACCAGCGTCGACATGGAGGAATGCAGCACACTGGAGGACAGCGAGAGAATTATAAGCCTTGATGACTCCCTGGATGAGGCGCCATGTGCAGAGTCCAAAATAATCACAGAGCCGAAGGAATCGAACTGTGAGCAGAGTTCGAGCACGGAGACAGTCACCCCAATGCCAACGTACTTTGAGAAGGAACTCGTGGAATTGGGACGCCGTTGTTGGCTATCCACGGCACAGACTCAGCACTACACCAAAGGCTGCTACTGGTCACCAGATGGCACCTGTCTGCTGGTGCCCGTTCACCTGGATGGCATGCATGTGATGGAGCTGCCCTTGGACTTGTACGGCGCCAGCAGCGTGACCGAGGAGCGTGTCCTCTCCAAACTACAGTCAGCCGTGCATGTACCCGAGGGAGGCACTGTCTACGATTGCGTCTGGTATCCGCTGATGAGCAGCCAAGATCCAAGCACCTGTTTGTAAGTGATTCCCTTTCAGTTATTGCTGCAGATGCAGTGCATCACTGAATTTTCCGTTCTTTATCTGCAGCTGGTTGGCCACAAGACAACACGAGCCCATCCACATGTGGGACGCCTTTGATGGTCGCCTGCGTTGCAGCTACAGCGGCTACGATGAAGTTGATGAGGTGATGGCAGCCATATCGCTCGCCTTCTCCCAGGATGGCCAGAAGATCTATGCGGGCTACAAGCGGTGCCTTAAAATCTTTGACGTCAGCCGACCTGGTCGCATCTGCGATGATTATGCAGTGAAATTTGCCATTTCATGCATGACTCAGACTTCGGAGCATCCGCACACTGTGACCTGTGGCAACTGGAAAGGATACATTCAGCACTTTGACCTACGCTGTCCGCCCAACCAAGGACCGCTCTTCACTTTGGGTGGCCACTCGGCGGGAATTACTCAATTGCGCTATGCCAACGACGCTGCCGGCAATTGGCAACTGTTTAGTGGAGCTCGCAAATGTCCAAAGCTCCTGCAGTGGGACATGAGGAACTACAAGAAGCCGCTGCATGAGTTCCAGCGACAGGTGAACACCAATCAACGCATACAATTTGATCTAAGCGCAGATCAATCGTGGTTGGTCAGCGGTGACACCGACGGAGCTTTCAATATCTGGAATTTGAAATCGGAGGACAATAAGGAGGCAATCAAGTTGCCAGTTCATGGTGATTGCTGCAATGGAATCGGCTTCCATCCCACTTTACCCATCTTGGCTAGCACTTCGGGACAATATCACTTCATATCAGGCGACAATCACGAGAATACAATCAACACAACAACACCGGACATTCCTGATCAGGAGGAGGAGTCTGAAGGAAAGCGTATCATTGATTATGAGAACGCAATATTGTTGCTCTGGTGTGGCGACAGTAATGTTTCAATTTAACTATAGTTTTTTAAGATTACTAATTAAAACAAAGTTTATCCGTTAAACATTATTTAAAAAATACATTTGTTCACATAAAACTACTTAAAGTCTTTAAAATATTTATGTTCAAATGGCGTTAACCATACCCTTTATTTTTGCCCTCACTGTACAAATTGTGTTATGTGGGGAAATTTCTATGTAAAGTGGTGAAATAATTGTAAAATGCTAGTTTGGCGGCATATTTGAATGAAAGTCAAGATACAAGTGACCAATTATAAATATTTCATTTATTTTCAATTACGATTTTTATTATACATTCATTATTCGAATTTACTTATCGTCATTGATTTATGTAAACTTATATTTTTTTAAGTTATGCGTGAAACTAAAAAAAAAACATTCGCGTAGGCTGCTTTAAAGAGAACATTTATTTTTGTTGAAAAACGTAATCGTTTTTCACTTTCCTCATACAAAAATTTGTTTTTTTTTTATTTCGTTGGTTATTGGTGTTGATTATACATTAATATATTAGTATATATCGTAATTTGAGTACATATCGAAGCGTTTTTATCAATTGTATTGATGTTTTTGCGTTTGTCTTTGTTCTTTGTTGAAATAGGCTTAAAGTTTGCACGTGTCTGGGATTGTGGTTGTTGTAGTGGTGTGTTGTCTATATTGTAGCTGTATATATATACACATATATATACTTGTTGATTTATAGTTATCATAGTTAAGTTACAGAAATACACATTTATAACGTTATGTGAATTTAAATTTAAGCTAAGTTTCAGCGCTCTTTGCACTTTGCAAATAAATCTGAAAAGAGTTTCGCAGCTGATGCAAAAATTTGCCTAAAAAATCATCTCCCTCTCCCCAATAAATTTTGTTTAATCCTTTTTTTAGCGGCCAAAAATCTGCGCCATGTTCATCCTCATCTTCTTCTAAATATAACTTGACGTTAGACAAAATATGCATTTTTATTATAATTTCTATAATATATAGGTTGTATGTATTGTATATATGTGTATGTACTTATGTTTTGTGTTATGTTTTATTTATGCCTAAAGTGTTCTCATATTTGTTTGAATTGTGTAAATGAAACGAAAATTGTGTTTTGTTTTACTTTGAATTGTTTGTTTTTTTATTAAGATTTTGTTGTTGTTTTGTTTTGAAGCATTTCTTATTTATTTTTCCTGTTTGACATTTATTATATAGATAGAAAATGCGAACTTATACAGAAATGGTATAAAATGTTAAGAAGTGTCAAACTGGCAACTTCGTATATGTTTATAAATTAAAGTTAATTGTTAAATTATATAGATAGTAATCATATTTAATTAAATAATAAAATTGATATAAATATATTTTGCGTTTCTTGTTTTTTTTTTTTTGTTTTCTTTATCATCAAGCAAAGCAAACACAAAACGACAGGCAAACCATTTCTTATGGCATTTAGTTCTTTGAAAATGCTCTGCAAATCAATTGAAAATACACTTAATTACCTTAAGGATGTTTAATATGCTTTATATCGAACAAGTAAAAAAAGTTAACAAGACTTTTAAAATGAAACATTCACACAGAAACAAAATTAACTCAAACGATGCCTCCACAAAAGTTGAAGCGAATTTAAAATTTCAATATTAATTAGGGTTATTCAGTAAATTAATTATATGATTCGATAGTAGACCTTATCATAATGCTTTTGTTTTAATTTTTGTTTTTCGATTTGAGTTGTACATATATGTAAATTTGCTTTCTAAATGTATTTCGTATTAATTTGCAGTATGCACTTATCATGTTTTCACTTTTGTAGTGTAGTGTAGAGTGTAGTGTAAAGTTTGAGTTTAAATGTTTGCGTTTTGCTGTAATCTATCTTTTAAGATGTTGTTATTTTTGTTGTTGCCTGTTGTTTACTAACGCTGCCTTTGCTCAGCAAAATCATCTTTTTTTCATTGTTTTTTGCTCGATTTTTGTATAATACTTGAAATTTTTGAAGCAATTCTGTTTGTTGTTGCTTAAAGTTTTTCGCTTAAATATGTGTTGAAGTTTTTCTTGCTGTTGTCGTATGCAATGTTGCAACCGTTGCAAGCTGTAAGCTTAAGACGCTCCACGTTCTTCAGCAACAACGGACAATTCCATCAGCGCCTAACCCGACGAGGCAATGGGACTCTGCTGGCCATCAATATCCTGGGTCTGGGCCTTGTTCTGACGCACAACCTCAGCGCGACGTTCCTGCAATAGAAAACCATATAAATAATTCAAGCCATTTTCAATTTAGAAGGTATTGGAAAATATGGCTGCTACAAATCAACGGCAGGCAAATGATATTAACAATAGAAGTGAAATTATCTGTTTATTTTTTTGTTATTGAGGGAAACCTACAAGCTTTTGAACTTTCTCAATTTTTTTGAGCAATTCCTTTTCGCGATTCTGCTCGGCGGTGAACAATTTGTTTTCAATAATGCGCGCTTTCTCCTCAAGCTTTTGATTTTCCAATTGATTGTTCTGCGTTTTGATTTCAGCAATTTTGATTGTGTTCTAAATGAGAGATCAAGAAAATGAAAACCAACAAATTATATTGGATGATGAAACAAAAATATATAGTATACATATACGATATAAATCCATGCATATACAAATATTTACTTGAAATGGAAAAGATGTTAAGAACAAACACAAAACACAACAACAAACAAGCTCAGCTAAGTTTGATCCGAATTATTTAGCTGTAAACTCACATGCTCCTTGAGGCGATCCAACATTTTCTTAATGTTCTCATCGCGCAAAGCCTGAGCGGTCTTCAATTTCTCCTCAATGGCCTTCTGCTCATTAGCCTTTTGCTGCTCCAAAGTCTCGCGCGTCTTCTCAATCTCCTGAGCGTGAATCTGTGAAGAGTTCGAGTTCGAATATATCAATTTGGATGCTATTGAAAACATTAAATAATTGTTGAGGAAAAATCAAAAATGCACATATTTATAGAGAGAAAAGATTTGAAATAAAAAATGTCAAATATGTGAATCATTTTCATTGTCATTTTTTTTTACTTTTTTTTTTTTTACCTTTAGCTTTTCCTTCATGTCGCTGATAATGGCGTCGCGCTTCTCTACATGATGCTCCATTTTGGTCTCAAGTTGCTCCTTGGTCTGAGTAATGAACTCATTGGTAATCTCATCCTTTTTGCGTGTAGCTTCCTCAACCTTGGCCAGTTTAATCGAGATCTCGGCCATCTTCCTGGCCTCCAAGGACTGAATATAAATAAATTGTAAAAATTGTAATTATAAAAATGTAAAACACTTAAGTTTCAAAAACTTTAAGATTAACATGACTTTTTATTCAAATAATATTTGAATTGTTTTTAAAGAAACAAAACAAGCTTTTCCCATATTTAATTGTCTTATTAAAAGCTTTCAACTCATTTATTTGTGATTTTATATAAACAATAAATTTATTATTTTCATTAAGATCCAAAATAAAAGTTCAAAATAATTTCATAATAAATAATGAAAATTTCAAAAATTTAATTATTAAACTAATGATAATTCTTTCCACGTTGATATAAATTATATTTGAAAAAATGTTGCCATTCTTTTACTTACAATTCGGCGCTCCTCGGCTGCTTTTAGCTTTTGCTCAATCTCCTCGACGCTGACATTTTTGCCAGGGGTGACGGGACGCTTGGGCACTGCCACATTGGGTGCCGGTTCGGCCAAAATGACCTCATAGCTGAGGCCACCGCGTGACTTCTCCTGGCAACGGATCTCAGTGGCTGCAATAAGAAACAAGAAATCAAGTCGCCCGGTTAGTAATTCAATATTTGTATTGGGGGTGTTGCAAGTATATATACGAGTTCAGGGTAATTCAACTCAGAAAGTCAGCTACCCTTAAGCTGCAAGACAGCATGACGTAATTTTCGCACTAACTGCCCCTTGCAGCTGGCCAACCTCCATTTTGGTTTTCATTTTCGCCTTTTAAGCAGAGAGCCGTCGTCCGGAATTTGTGGCGCTTAAATTACCAGCTGCAGTTGCAACACAAGTTAAACGGGCTCTTAAAAATATTTCCGGCCCTGTGCATATTTTCAATACATTAACTTTTGCTGCCATCTTTGGCCGCATTTGCATCTGTTGGTTGCTGTGGCTTTTTGTTGCACAACTTTGATTAATGGCAACACGGCACTCGCTGCACTCTCCGTTAATTTTCACACTTACCATGCACCATACATCATACTTACGTACATGCATAAAGTATACGAGGAGCGTACCATGAAAACTGTGTGAAAACCCACTGACAATGATGGCCGGAATAGTGCCACAATACCAGAAAAAATAACCGGAATGCCGGAGAGCATCAGGAATTCCAGACAACACCAGAAACACCAAAATAAACAAGAATTAAAAAAATGCCTCATACAGTTATATGAAATGCGGCGGAAAGTGCATTTCACAGCTGTGCATAACATGAAATTCCATAAATGTTCTTCAAATTCTTCCGCTCTGCAATTGCAGATGTTGTTTAAAAACAGTTGTTAAGCCTTATAATTAGTGAAAATTAAAGCAAAGAAAAATTTAATAGTACTTCTGATGAAATTGTAATTCATCAGATTATTTTCTAGGTATTGAGAATTTATAAAGTTTGCCATACCAGCGATAACAGCTTTTGCATTGTGCAAACATTTAGATGGAATTCCAATAATAACAAATATTTCATATTACTAATTAAATTATGCAATTTTTATATTTATAACGATTATTTCTGGTTTGTTAAAAATTAAAAATCTTGCGAAGCGATAGAGTTTCTATGTATAAAGATTAAATTTATAAGATATGCGAGCGAAACTAAGGAGGTCTATGTCATGTCAATATCAAACGGTCACTTTCTACTCCCCCATTATTTATCACAATCTCAGATATCCGATATATATACACATCTCAATGAAAGGTAATAAGAAATCCTCCACAAAACAAAAAGAGAATTGCAAATCTAAGCAAAATAAACTACGTACAATATGAGGGGAGAAGTTGCAAAATCAACCCTGGACCAGAGGAAAAAAATTCTGAACAAATCAGAAACTGTACAGCTGGCAGACAGCATAACCGATTGAAATGTAGACCCAAAAATTGGATAGAAATAACAACAAGTACAACGTTGTAGGCGATCAAATGAAGTGGAAAATTTCTTGTCAAAATAGAAACACGTTACCACCGAATTGAGATGGGGCTGCAGCTCAAGAAGAGTGGAGGAGGAAAGGAAGAGGACTAGGCAATGGGATACTGTTGAGGTGTTGACGCATCCGACTGTCCGTCCGTCTCTGACTCTGTTCGGCTAATGCTGTTGACACATAATTTGCCATTATTAGGAGAGTGTCAATCACACCAGGTTTCATTTCACTTTGTCTCATTTTGCGGCTGCTGCTTTGAGTAATGATGTCAAAGTCTGTCGGACTGTCGGTCAAGTGTGTGTGCATCTCTGTGGCTTAACTTGACAGATTTCTAATGCCACAACAACAACAACACGAGACACTCACACAGAGAGTCATGTGAATAGTGTAGCTTAAGTGCTGAGCAGAAGGTGTTCATCCGATTTGAATTTGACTTGCAGATTTTCAACCATTTTAAAACCCTGTACTAAAACACTACAATGAGTCGATTAATTGCTACAATAAAATGTCTGCAACAAAGTATAAATATTCTGTCGATCTGTCAGTCTGTGCGTAAGTATAAACAATGGATCCCTAGAGCTAACAATTAAAATATGTACCTTCCTAAGTAACCTAAGCAGATCAAGTTTATTTAAAAATTTAATAACTTTGCCTTAAATGGAAAGAAAGAAAGAAGAAGAAGAATTAATCAAGTGTCACTAACATTATTAGATTTATAGCAGCAGGGTTTCGCAAAGTCGAGTTTGCTCGACTGGATCCTTGTCTACTACTTTTTTAACCCCTTTTTTAAGGCTGACCATTGGTAGTGAGTGTAGGACAAGCAATTTGCTAAAGTGGCCATTTAGGTTGGGTGGTTGGCCTTCCATTTAGGCCTCCGCTACATCTACAATCAACCTAAGCGACCCGACGTACTCACATTTCTTATACTCCTCCGTTCCCCGATTCATTTGGTCCAATATATCCAACAAGTCGGCGGCATCAGGTTGCTCGATATGCTCGTCGAGCACATGCAACTGCAATTCCATGGACGTGAAGCCCAATTTGTCACAGAAGGCGCACTTGTAACTCTGCGGTGCATCCCCGTCCACCAACTGTTCACCCAGAAAATACAAATCAAAGAAATGGCGATTGTAGATGGCCTTCATGGGATGAAAGTGTTTGTGCTTATCGCTGGGCTGATTCTTGCCCTGATCATAACAGTCCCCGCAATAAGTCACCTTCTCACCACAGACGACGCACTCAAAGCGACGTCCGAGATCTCCACTTACTGGACATCCAATGCATTGACTTTCAGAGCGTGGCAACGACATCTTAGCCCAAAACAAGAAATTCAGGATAAACAAAAACTGCAACTGCGACTGTCACTGTATAAGCCTTAATAATTTTATACTTTTTTTTTATTGTTTTTTTGTTTTAGAATTTCCTTAACGCTCTTCAAGATGCGAGCACAATATGAATTACAAGTTGCTCAAAACGCACGTTTTATTTAACTTAGTGCTGCCAACTTGATAGAAAAAACAAAGCTCGAAGCTTATCGATATTAAAGCCGAACGATAAGCTAGTGTTATGCAACGTATAAAACAGTAACTTCTGATCATAAATGTGTTAACCAGATTAACTAAAATGCATATTTTATCAGCTTTGTTACGATCAAGGAATCAAATCGAAACCAACAAAGGTTACGGTTTCGGTTTCGGTTCCGGTACTTTCCGAAACAACTATTTCGGTAAAAGGTTCTATTTTAGTTTTCTTCTTTCGGTTTCGGTATCAGTACCGGTACGTAACGGTACACCAAATCTATTTTGAAACATTTTAAAATTATAAGGTGTCGTTTTATAATAATTAAGTAATCGAAGTAAATATATAGATCCAGAGGAATAAATATTTTTTAATGACGAATGACATTCCGCTTGAAAATCGGTACAGTTTTGCCAAAGTTATGATAGTTCGAAGTTGGTCACACCTCTGACCTTGGAACTTTACAAGCAAAAATATTTCTTAATTTTGATATGATTTAAAAAAAAAAAATGAAATTTTCTATGTGAACAAAATTTGAATGCAGTATGAATAAAGACGGCAAACTATGATCAAAATGATGACTCCGCTTGAAAATCGGTAAAGTTTTCTTTAAGTTATGACAGTTGGAAGTTGCTCATGCCTCTGACCTAGCAACTTTACAAGTCAAAATATTTCTTAATTTTGACATGATATTTAACAAGAAAATGAAAGGCCTCAAAATAAAGTTTAAAGTGTCGCTTTATACTAATTACGATATAAGGAGTTGATTAAAAGTAAAAACATGCGATTTAAAATTTTGAATTTTCAACAAAAGGGGACCCTCCAAAAGTAACCAGAGATGGTTTAAGTTAAATGTTTAAATGCAGTCCGAATCATTCATACTAAAATCGGGTCATGATACAGTAAGTTTGTCAACTCTCTGACCTAGTAAAAAAACAAATTAAGGTTACGAGTTAGGTTTCGGTTAACGGTTCCGGTACCGGTTTCGGTGTTATTCCCTGGCTACAATATCTCATAAAGCAAAAAAAAAACTTCCTAAAACTTGATTTTCGACTGGTTGTTTCTATGGCAAATAAATATATAATATAGTGGAGCGTTTTGAACCAACTTCAGCCAGTATGTATAAGACCAACTAAAATGCATATTCTATCTATATATATCTAATATCCGTTATACAAACCAAACCTGTGCTATCTATATTTAAGTAAATAGAAAATTTGTTTGGTCTGTTATTTAATTTTGTTTACATAAATGTTATAAATGTAAATATTGTGAAAATAACAAAACAATAGTTAGTTATTATTTTTCCCCAGTTTATGCATTTTCCATATCAATCGTTGTTTAGGAGCCATAAACCTAATCAAGTACATTGACCATCATGGCTATAGTTGAATCGGAGGTTTCTGCACCGGAATTACTTTCGAAATCATCCTCGTCTTCACCTTCATCCTCTTCCTCTACATCTTCGTCATCATCTCCCGCATCAATGCTTACTATTTCGATTGATTCATGCACTTGTTGTCCACTTTCATCAATAGAGGAGTCGATAGTTAGAATTTTGTATATTTCACTATCTTTCCCATTCCCTTCCTCTTCCTCGCGCTCATCTGTGTCGTTATCCACGTCAGAGTCAATGTCCAGGATTGGTTGACAAGTTGCCTGAAAAATCAAATTCGGCACAGCTGAAATGTTTGCATCCTTAGAGTTCTTGGCCTTGGTAAACTCGGCTAACCACTTGGTATAGTTCTCAAGTCCTCGATAGAAGCGATCCATGACATCATCTGCCGGACTGCTGAAAGTTGTAGTCTCATTCGCCAATCGAGATTCATCCTGCATTGGCTTTGGCTCCACTGGGATGACAACTGTCTCCACAGGAATTAGAGATAGTTGCTCCTCCGAAAGCATGGAGCAGAGAAGTGCCTCCATGAACTGAGAACGATTCGGTGAAAGCTGCGATTGATGTCGTTTCTTCTGTTCTTTAACATTAAATTGAGCACACAGAAACTTATGCAATTCCGGCTCTTCAGTATCCGCTTTAATGTTGTCCATACAGGGAGGATACTTGGCAGCCTGACGCGCTACATCCGCATATGTGATCAACTGGCGATCAGGGCGTTGCCGTTGAAGCTGCATAGCCCCAATCATATTTCTCGGTGTTACCCAGTCGGAGCTCCAGGGTTCCAGTAGCATAGCACTGGGCATTCCTCCGCCCAGTCTCGTTACTTGTGGCAGAATCCGAGCACGGACCGTTTTTGGATTACGCGATGTTCTTAGGGATCGCTGTTGCTCCTGATCCAATCCGCTCAATACAATAGCTTCGGTGGAAATCCTGCTCACCCGCAACTCCTCCAGCATGTTTATTGCATTTTGCTCCAAGAGAGCGCTACGACGTTGCTGAGTCAGTTGAACCGCCTCACGGAAACTTACCATGGGCGTGTTGTACTGTGGCGACGCGGGGCGTGGCGTGGCACGTGGCACAATCCGAACCAGTGGCGGAGCACCTGCAACAGATGAAGCCGAAGCATCGGCTGTGTAGCGAGTGTACAGGATGCTCAAGTACTCATCAAAGTCCTTGTGGCCACGATGCGTATCCGCGAGATGCTTGTACAGCTGGATGCTGGTAAATCCGCAACTATCGCAAAAGGCGCACTTGTAACTCTGGGGAACATTGGCCTCCGCATACCCCTCACCGCCAAAGTACAGCTCGTATTCGGATCGAGTGTAATGCACCTCCAATGGATGGAAATACTTATGCTCCGGCGACGTGGGCAATTCTCCAGTGTCGTAGCAGTTGCCACACAGCTGATAGTCAATACACATCCAGCAGGCATAGCGACGACCCAAGAAACTTCGGGCAATACACTTGCAACACACGTATCCCAAGTGACGTTCCGGCGGTTGAGTGAACGGAGCCATTCTAGCTTAGCTGTCAATTGAAAGGTTCAACTAAGTGAAAGTCTGGCCAACAACAAAGCTATCACAACTTATTTATTGTTTATTCAACATTTATCAATTGAAATTTTGTTTATGCAATTGGAGCAAACAAAGAAACTCGTCAATTTTTTCAGTTTGTGATAGAATTGTTGATATACTATAATCCAATTAACTTTTACTTACTTGCAAATATTAATAAATTAATTTTCGCAAAACTCGAAATCTTTCATTCACTTATATCGCAAAAGTTATTCTGTTTTTCTGACAGCACTTCACACAGCTTTTTACACGTTTCCCTTTTTTGAGGCTGCCAACTCGTTTTTTATTAACTCGTCGGCAAAACTCCACGTAGCGAGTTGTGATCGGTTTTCAGCGTTATAACGAATTTAATTATGTCGAGCTTTAACGTTGTGATTTAATTTCTTTTGCGCAAATTTTAAAACAATTTACATTGCTTTCAGAGCGAGACAATTTTTGTCTATGAGAAATGCTCAACTAATATATTTACAAATTATATTTTTGTTTATAACGAATAACAAACCGCCTACTAAGGAACCATAGTTTCATTTTTGCTACTTGACAAAAATATAGTGTACAAATTTTGAACCAAAGCTTTAATTTCCGCAAGTATGATTTCTATTACATTAAATAATTAACATTATTTAAATGAATATATGTTTATACGAAAGATATAAATTAAATACAATTAACATGATATTATGTAGTCAAAAAACAACCAGGTTATTGCAATTTAAAGATACTTTTTTCGTTTTATTAGTACTGATTAAATTTAAAGTTTAAAAAGTTCGGTTCTAAAATTCAGAAACGGATTTTAGCCCTGATTTATTTAGTTGCAATAATTTAATTTGCTTTATTGTATTGCACTTTGCAACTTAACTGAAAATCCAAAATTTTCCCCTAAGTGGCTTTGGGGCTTGTTAACACTACAACCAACGACTAATGCGATTATCCTGACCCGACCAACACTGACCCTTACATATGGGAACCCCCGCGGGGTCCTTCGGCTAGTACACGTGGCAAAAAGTAAACTAAAAACTCTCATTAACATAATAAGCATCATTATAGAAATTAAAAGCAGCGTAAAATGCAGCAACATACAACACACACACACACACACAAACACACTACAAGCACACACACAAAGTTGACCTCAATTAAAATAATTTTGCCATTTTTCGAGAGTTCTGCTAACTTGCATTTTATGCCATAAACTTGTATGAGTGTAAAAAAGAGCCGTTGAGATTTCACGCTTTTAATTAAAAGGCACGAGAGAGAAGCTTTGGAACAGATGCCAAAATCAAAAGAGTAACCCAACAATTTTGTGCTAAATGCAGCTTAGAAAACAGCTATAAATTTCAAAATGATTTTAATTGAAATCATCTGACAAAGTGTTGATGACATGATTTACATTAATTACAAAAGCACACATATACAAACTAAATTCTCTTAGATGTGGCCCGAAGCGATGCTTCCAAGAATCTGCTTATGACAGCTAAACCAGTTTGTCAGACTCTAAAAGGGGGTTAACAAGGCTTTGAAAAAAGGGAAGGCTTATCTCCCTTGAAGGAGGCTTGTGTGTGTATGTGTTTGCAAAAAGCCAAAAAGCCAACACAAACACACAAATTAAGTCATGTCCAGAGATACTCAATTAAATGCGCCCAAAAATGAGGAAGAGAACAAAGCAACCACCTAAATGGCTTAAATGATTCTATCGGGTTAGACATATTTTTTTAAATACCCTGCATGATAAAGTAGAGTATTTCAAAATACAGAAATGTGTGAGGATTTCGCAAGTATATACTTATATAGGTTTATGTTGTTTCACAATGAAAATGTGATTCACGATAAATATTTGGACAAAAAGTATATTTTATTTATGTGAATTGTTTTGACTAAAAACTATACAAAATATTATTTATACAACAAATTAATATTTGACTTCATGTTTTGGTATATCCAAGCTTCACTGTTCCCAACAATTCCAATTACTAAAGTGCTGAAAAGTGTAAAACTAATGAGAAATTATCCAAGTGTACTTTCTCAGTGGTGAATTTTAAATAATATTTAAAAGGAAATCCACATTGAAAAATCCATTCAACTCAGCAAATTAAAATGTAAGTTAAACTAGAATTTAGAGTAAACACATATTACTTTTGCGCATTACTTTTAGTACTATTGCTGATGAGTATTTCGGTCCTTCTCAGCAAAAACTTTTGTTACGAGATGTAAAAAGTATTTTCAATAATTATTTTCTCTCCACTGAGGATGAAGAAGAAGCAGATGCCTAAAAAAACAATGCCAAAGTAGGCTAAAAGAGAAACAGACTTTTTACTGAGTGTGTGTGTGTGTGTGTGTGTGTGAGTGTGGCAAAGGCAATGAAATATCCATAAGTGTCTGCTTAATATTCATAAAAGCATTTTAATTTGCATTTAATTAAATTATTTTGTGCTACAGTTTGGAGGAATGGTAGTGGGTGTGGAAGTGGGCGTGGCTGGCAGACACATGTAACCTTTGCCCTCTGCTCTCTCTACGCATTCTCAGCCATGCACGTCAATTAACAAATAATTTGCGAAGCATTTTCGCTGTCGCCAAATTAAATTACAAGCCAATTCCATACCAAAAAGTATGCTATGAAAAGTTGCACCCGTAAAAGGGTAAACTTTTCTCCCTGGGGTGTCATTTCAAAAGCTGGCAGCAAGGCGTTAAATAGAGCTCTGCAGAGCTTACTTCAACTTCTGCCTTTAGCATTCATCTCAGTTTACTTACAATTCAAATTGATGGCCACCATTTCGTGTAGAAAAATCAATGCAAATCACAAAAATAACTCTAGCAAATTGCTTAAGAATTGTTCAACCACGCTGTCGTCTTATTTTATCTCGATAATTTTTTTTTTTTGGCAACTCGCGACGCTGTTGACGTGCAGAAATTCGCTAACCAACTGAACTGAGTAAATGACTGACTGTGCGAGTAACTGATGGGGCCCAAGGCGAGCGACAGAATAAAAAGTAGCAACAACAACAAACAGTTTTAGCCAGGACACACACAAATACCGAGAACACATTTGTAGCCAATGCAGACGGGGCTTGGTCTGGAGTGGACTGGTCTGGTCTGTTCTGGGCCTGCTCTGCATGTTCGAGTAGTTTTAATTCTGTCGTGTAGCATACTTTTTGGCATTCGCTGCAAAATGGCTAACAGCTGTTGTTGTTGTTAGAAAAAAAGTCGCCGGCGACATTCGTCTGCAGCTCTTTATGGGCCGCCTAATTGCTTTGGGCGAACAGCGACAACAGCGGATGAGTCGGCTGTTATTTGAGTGCAAACTGTCGCCAACCAGTTGACTAACTTGGAAAGAGTCAAAATTATGAGTGGAAAATGTGTGCAAAGTGTTGAAGATAAAGCTATAAAATTAGATAGACTTTTTAGCCGGAAAATAAAAGCAATATTAAGAAGATTTCGTTTTGAAGCCGGAAACATTAGTATTTTTCTGTAAAAACAAAATCAGGCATTTGATAAATCAGTAAAAATCAGCTCTGAAGGAAATACAGTTTACTTATAAAATATTCCTTTAAGTCAACTTTCGTTGATACAGAACATTTTAAATAGAATAAAAATTGTTATTCTTCTTACAATATAACTGTTGTTAAAAAACATCACTAATTAAAATGAGTTATCTGACTGTCTTTGTAGAATATCTATGTTTTTGAAAATACTACGGAGAAATTAAACTATACTGTAATATAGTTTAACACTTTATGGTATTCAAATTTCTATTTAACAAGTGTTAAAGATAAGTGTTTATTGTAGATGTATATATACGCATATATACATATATATCCTGCGGCTCATCCTGATCTATGTACGTGCCCAGCAGGCACAATTGACATTGATTGGTCTTAGATTTTGGGCAAATGTCGCCGAAAGTCTGACGTGGCAGCTACTAGACGAAGAAAAAAAACTAAAGAGCACACATACACTACACACTGAACACACATACGTGTACATTTAAGTCACGTTAGCCAAGAGCAGAATTGCCAGTAAACAGCACTAAAAGCTGCAAAAATTGGCAAGCAAAAAAATAGAAGAAAAAGGCATTTCAAGCAACAGAGCGACAGTTGTTGTTCTTTTTATGCATTTGCAGCCGTTGAGCGGTTTTTTCGAGTCGAGTCAAGACATACGTGAACACATGACGATGATTCATTGCGGAGGCTTTTACTGCAGCTTTCGAGTGTTTTTCTCCTTTGTTTTCAGAGCTGCAGACAAATTACCGGATAATCTAAGGTGTTTAACTTACCTGCAAAGAAAGAAGATGAATAAAAATAAAATTAGTTGAGAATTCTTAGGAAAAATGCTATAAAATTCACATAAGCTCAACAATATACTTTTAAATTCGAATAAGATATTAAATTGAGAAGCAGTAGAAGGTTTTATTAACTTGAAGAATAAGAAAAAATCTGTTTGCAGTTTATCACACAAATTCATTTTCCAAATTGGGTGAGCAGATTTTTTTAAATAGTGGAATTGTCGAACAACAAGTTAAACCGGTTTATTAGAGGAATTTTCCACCCATTTTACTTATTTAGACGAGCATTTTCCCAGAAAATGCAGCTCTCGAGCTGTTAAGGTACTTTGATTGTCATTCACTCATTCAGATTTATATAAATAGATGTACAATATGACAAAATAAGTAGCATAAGTCAGCTCGAGAGAACTGCGTTTCTCTTCCGTTGCTGGCCAATCAGCAACTACTTTGCATAAGTGAGTAAGGAAAAACTTTTCCCCTTAATGTAACGCTGCAAAGAATGCAACGGTTTGATAAGAAGAAGCGACAACTCCAAAAAGTAGACAACAAAAGGGGCGAAAGAAAAAATTCCAACAACCTTGCACTTATTGTTAGTTGCTTGTGCAAAAAGTTGCTCAAGATGTTGTGTGAAGGCAGATGGAGCAGAGTTGGAAAGTTGTAGTACATTTCGTAACATGCTAACTTGCAACAAACAGCTTGGGGGAACTTTTGTGTAACTAGAATACCCTGTAAAATCTGAAGTCGAGAAAAATTCATAAAATACTATACAGACGTTTGGTTTAATTCAACTAAAAAGTTTTGTTTTGTGGTCTATTCACCTTTGTACCCTGTGAAGGATCAATAAAATCTTGAAAAGAATCAAATGTATTCTTTCGTTTGGGTGCGAGCATTTTTTAAGTGTTTTGGGACATTTTCTTGTTATTTATATATAATAGTTAGAATTGAGAAAAAGTGTCTAATAAAGTATAGGTGCTTGATCGCAGTCAACTGCAGACGCTTTCTTATGTTTGGGAACACTTTTGATTAACTTTTATTCCCTGTAAGCACTAAAAATGCGATATTATAGAAAACAGGTATAACAAAGTAATCGGTTTATTGATTGAATTCAATGGCAGATTTTTGTACATGTGTAAGGACTTTTTTTTAGAGTGTAAGTCCTAGTTTTCGCATTCCCCTCATTTATCTTAAAATGTTTTTCTTTTAGTGTTTGCTGAAACTTTGCATCATCTTTTATATAAGGTAAGCTTAGCTTATATTAATCATAGTTGCTTCTTCTTCTTATTTTTTATGTCTCGGTCTATTTTCTAGGCGATTACATAAGCAAATGCCGCCAGCACGTGCAATCGTCTCCTTGACTTCCCTTTCCTTGCCCCCTTCAGTTAACTCGTGACTTGTGTCCAACTGTGCGCGACGTGGCCAAATGAAGCCTGGCGCCTTGGCCCAGACAAAAAAGAGGTACCACTACTACCAAATATATGTTGCACTTATACTATATAGTATATAGTGTGCAAAGTATCCGTCCAGGTAACGTGTAGCAACAACTGCAAATGACGCATTCACGTGACGTGTTTAGTTCTTTTGCGATAGGGAAAAAAGCGTGGAAAAGTCCGCTCAACCCGTTTTAACTGCTAGAGCCGTTAAAGGGCGTCGGGGAAAGAGACGCGGTCCGTTGCACGTTTATTTTGCCGACTGCCGTTTATCACCTCGGGAATGCGGCCTTTTTTTACTCGAATTTTTTATGTGGCAAAGGCAACTGCACTATTGATTTTCTTATAGGGTTTGTTTTTAATGTTCTTGGCCATTTGAGAGGCCATTTATTATTAGCATAAGTCAATAAACTTTTGGCGAAAATGTGCAATCTAATCAAAGGACTAACAATTGCAGTGTTACTAAGGAAATGCTAATGATGATTACAATATAATTGGCAACAGGCAAACAGGAATATTCCATAAGAAGCAGATAAATTAAAGTATATAATATTTTCTGGAACCGATTAAAAGAACTGTTTAATATTAAAAATTAATCTTACGTAAATTTATTATATTCTTAGCTCAAAAAAAATATTTACTCGTGCTTCTCTAATTTATATTTCACGGAAAAATTAACAAACATTTGGAAAATATCAGATAATTTTAAATTAATTTTATTAATCTTCAAGTTCTATGTTTGATTTATCAGTTCAACTTTTCGTAAGCATTAAGATAATTCGTTTGAATTAAGTTCGAGTGTAAATAAAGTATTGGGTAAAAATATTATCGTTTTCCATAATTCAATAGACGGGTGTTCTATGTACTTTAACAATACTAAAGCTGAGTTCTTCATAACGGTTATATTATTATAGAGCTACAACTCTAAACTTAAATTTTAAAGTCAACTAATTCTCCCAATCACTTTAATTCTATTTTTCCTCCCCAAGAAAAAAACTTTACCCCAAATTAGCAACGTTTTTATTATGTTTAGTCTATCCCAAACACAAAATAAGTTTCTATTCTCAACGCGTCGCTCGAGAGTGCCTTCAATCTCACAGTCTGAGGCTGTTACCAATGGAGTGAACAGTGAACACTGAACAGCCACTTTTATGCCGTTTCCTTCATTAAGCGCCAGTAAGTATACTTTAGTTTTTTCCTCGTCGCGTCTGTTGTTTATTGTTTACTTTGTTTTGCTTTCATTTTGCTTCTTCTTCACATGTGCACAGTCAGCAGCTATTTTAAGGCTTCAGACACGCCCACAATTTGTGCACTGCATTTAAATTAAAGAAAGTTGAGTTACGATTGAATTGTAATAAATAAACTTGTGTATACCCTGTAAATTCAAATTAAGCTATACGTTTGCGTCGAGAGCAAATGTTATTGGAAATAAATTAATTAATTTATCGTATTTAAAAAATGTTCTGTTGAAAAACTTCATGCGTAAATTTTAACAGTTTGCTAAACGAAATATCTTTTGATTCAATTATAAAAAACTGTTGTAAAACAACATTTGATTTTAAATACATTTAAAATTGTAAGCTCTCTTTGAGTTAGCTAAACTACAGGGTATACTGTTAATGCTTGATGAACTTCTGTTTTCAAAATTAAGATGCGGGCCACAAACAACAATGCTGGGGTTTTGTTCTACGGGTAGGAATAGAGGATACAGGTTGACGTGCCTCCCCTTATCACCTCTCTCTCTTTTTAGTATACTCTTTCTCATATTCTCCATCTCTTTCTTTCTCTCTCTCTCTCTCTCTCTGTTTGTTTTTAATGCGGTCTCTGTTAACTGTAGCAAATAATAATATACTTCCTTTTTGCACTTGACGCCGTTCTTTTCATTGTTGTTACTGTAATTGTTGTTTTCACCATGTGCTGTTGGGCCTGGTTTACCGTTTTGCCGGCTTGTTTGTTTGTATACTTTTCTTGCCCCATGAGTTGTTGCTTTTGTTGTTGGGTCTTGTTTTCTCAACTTTTTGGCTGACGGTTGCATAGTTAATTAGCTTTAGTTTGCTCTTAGCCTGCAGAATTGATAAGTAAATATACTTTTATATTACTATACATATTTAAAGCTCTTTCATTAAAGTTGAATACCAACATATTCTCATTCCCCCTTCTGTTTCTACTCCACTGCTCAATTGAGCATCGAGTGCACTGGCTTGGAAAGCGATTTTCCGAACGTTCTACTGTTTACAACCCTCAATCTCCTTTATTTAAGTATCGTATTAAGTGCAGCGTAAATTGCTGACAATAGTTAGCCCAGTTAAATGAAAGTTGCTGCTGTTAAAATGCACTGAAGTGGCAAAGGAAACAGGTCAATTGTCTGTCAATTGTGGCTGCCTTAAACGAAGTAAAAGTCTTTGATTAAAATCGCAATCTGCAATAAAAAATGGATGTAAATGTGCTAAAAACTGATATTGGCATTTACTTTTCAATTAACTTATATTGGAAACAATTTTGCATAATAAAAAGAAAGTACGACAAAACAAAAGTGCATATGTGTATCAATTTTTGTCATCTATAAAAAACTTGAAAAATTAAAATTCGAATCTGCAGATTGCATTCATACTCTAAAATCTGTTCAGCCTTTACCTTATTTGAAATCAAAATAACTTTTTGTGAGGAGACTTAGACTTAACATATACATTAAAAAACTTAGCCTAACTGCATTTGCATCTACAAATTATATATGATTATATAAATCAAGATAGTTATACATTTTTTAATATGTATACGATAAAAAATTGTATCTATTCTTTAATTTTAATATCATCAAGACAACATATTATTTTCTATTTGTTAATAATTGCAACTAAAAGGTTTTGTAAGTATAGTTTACTCAAGTAAGTTGACGGCATAATTTACTCTCCCATTTCAGTGATATTACTCAAAAATAGCTAACTAAGCGAAACTATTATTTATACAAACTATTATAGCGGATCTTTCCTTTTTAATATAAATATCGTCAAGTTCCTCTTTAATTTTCGAAATCAACTAATATGCTTTATGAACAGGTTAGTAAAGAAAGACATAATATGCTACGAAAAGTAAAAGAAAGAAATACAATTTATTGTTTTAATTTACAGTATTTTCCAAGACAGCCCTCCTGTTTGACAGAGAATACATAAGCAGTTAATCAGACGCAGAACAAAAGACTGAAAGAGTCAGAAAATCCGCCAGCACATCTCTCATAGTTAACATATACTCTGTTAGCTGGTTTAAAATTATCTTGCAACGTTGTTAAGGCGTTAGACGCACCAGGGAGTATAGAACTGGATGAGGATGATGAGTACATGGCTAAAATTCTGTGATGTTGGCCATGTTGTTGAAATGTCACTGACACTTTTAGCGTTCGTTATAGCGACGTCGCTGCTTTGTCTATGTTGCAAGCTCTAGCTGCAGTTGCAACATTATATTTAGTAGTTGTTGACGGAGCAGCGATAAGCAGACAACACCCACAAATGTACAACTCTCTGTCTGTCTCTCTCTCCCTATTTCTCTTTCTCTTTCAGGTTTAATGCATCCGCATCCGGTTTACAATGTCGACGCTCCTTCATCCAAAATGCTGTGAGCAATGAAATTTTGTTGCCCCATTCGTCGGTTGACGCTTGTCGTTGCCATTTGCCATTTGGTGTTGCAAGTTGCCAGTTGCCTGGCATTATTATGACCAGATGTCCTTCGCAGAAGTTAGACGAATTTATTTATAGTGCATATTTAAATACTATATATACATATGCTCGTGCGTCTGTATTTATATCTGCTGCATATTTTCCATTTGTGATGCCACAGTGAAAGCCAGCAAAACTGTAACCGAAATGTGCATTTCACAGATCTCAACCAGCGTCAATTACGTTCCACATGTAGAAGCAGGTTGATTCAAAAGTAAGTATACAGTGGTCGGCATATTTATTTTGACAAAATGAAAGAGTTAAATCTACTAAAAATTTGAACTAACTTTATGAAGATTTTAGCATCAAAGAAAAGGTCATTTAAATCCTGTTTGAATGATACAAAATTTTCTTTAACCCATTAAGTACCCATTGAAAATTTTGAATTTATGTCGACGTAGAATTGAGTCAAATTTTAAAACTTTTTTTCTTGGTCTTAAACAAAAAATGTTTAGATGCAAAAAGTTTCTTCAAACAATTCTAATAATGACTGCAAAAAAAATTTTTCGAAATTTTATATTTTTTATGATTTTTTGAAAATAGCTAAGAAATACTATTTTAGCCACTTTTTCCTCCTTTTCATACAAAACTTTATTGAGATCATCCCACTCAAAAAATCATAAAAAATATAAGCAAAGAGATTTTCGCAAAATTCTTTTTGCAGTCACTATTAGAATTGTTTGAGGAAGCTTTTTACATCTAAAAATTTTTTGTTTAAGCTTTAGGAAGAAAGTCAAAAAAGTAGATTTGTACATAAATTCAAACTTTTCAATGGGTACTTAATGTGTTAAGGAAAATTTTGTATCATTCAAACAGGATTTAAATGACCTTTCATTGATACTAAAATCTTCATTAGGTTAGCTTAAATTATGAGTAGATTTATTATTAATTAATTTGTTTATTTTATATTAAATAACTAGTAAATTAGCTTATGTTGTTGACCTCTTTACATAGGTTAAAAATATGTATTTTGTGAAATACTTGGATATATCAAATAAGTCATTACTAAACTTAATAAAACAGATAAACAAACAAACAAGTTACGAGCGCGATATGGAGTCTCACAATTAGGAAAATATATGTTTAAGTTTACATTAATCGATCGTGATACAATTTTTAGTACAGCCTAGAATGTGAAAAATATATTTATGTATACCAACCTGAAAGCCGTTGAAGGCATAGGAAGAAGTAGATTTCCAATTATTTTAATGCTCATTAATTTTTTTAAGTCTATCAAATTATATAATGTAAGAAAAAGTTACATTTTTTAAAAATTTAATTTAAGAATATAATAGTTTATATAATAGTTAAGGTCTCAAATAAAAAAGCACCAAGTTTATGTGTTTCTTGTCCTATTCTGAATTAAACTTCATTTAATCAGAGGTTTGCCGACTTGATTATAAAATCATTTACACTTGTATATTTTCAATGGTATTTAATTACAAGTAAATGAGAATTTGCTAACTCTTAGAAATGTTTGCAGCACAGGTAATGTGAAACTCACAAAATGCATTTGTAATTAATACAAATTACCAACGAACTATCGATTTTTCCGCTAGTTAAGTTACGAGCTCGTTCTATCAATCCCTGCCTAACAATAGGTTTGCCACAACCAAAAGGCTTATACATATGTATATATGTATATATATATATATATATATATATATATATATATATATGTAATTGTAGGTATACCAGATTGTTGTGCTCTGTATTTGGTTTTGTTGGTTGCGTGTTGTTGTTGGCGTTGTTGTTGCTTTTGTATATATATATATATATATATATATATGTAATTGTAGGTATACCAGATTGTTGTGCTCTGTATTTGGTTTTGTTGGTTGCGTGTTGTTGTTGGCGTTGTTGTTGCTTTTGTGTGTTTAGCACCCAACTATGACAAGTTCCACTTAGTAACCCATCCACCCCATTTGGACATTCATTTGCGCAAAGCGTCCAGTTTTATGAGCGTTCAAATTAGTGCGTTTCCATTGTTGCCCCTTCGTGCTTTGTGTCCACATCGAGCCAAGATTGTTTTATGGCCAAAGGCTGTTTAGTTTATTAGCCGCCAACATGCAGGTAGTTGTAACCCAACCCGAGGGGTCCAACCAGGAGAAAGAACACACTACATGTATACATGTGCTTGTGTATGTGTATGTGTATGTGTATGTGTATGTGTATGTGTATGTGTGTATGTGTATGTATGTGTATGTGTATGTGTATGTGTATGTGTATGTGTATGTGTATGTGTATGTGTATGTGTATGTGTATGTGTATGTGTATGTGTATGTGTATGTGTATGTGTACGTGTGGGCGTGTTGGCTTGCGGTTAATTAAAACTATGCCGCACACAGCTTGCCACTTTCCACTTGCCACTTGCCGCGTTTCGTCAATGTGTCGCCTCATGTCAAGTTCTGAAGACATTTCGGGGACACTTTTGACCGTTTGCATTTGAGGGCTATTTACTCGTCCAAAAACGTGGTTGAACATTTTCCCTCTAACGAGCTGCTGACAAGAACCAATTAGCCAGGGACCAAACCCTGATTGAAACGAGTGTCGAGTTCTGGACACTTGATTATGTGTGAAACTTGATTGGAATCGAAAGGCCTCGAAATAAACTAAGGCTTTAAAACTACTCTGTCAGCCTTTAATACCATACAAATCGTCTTAAGAGTTTCATACCAGCACACAGGGTCTATTGAGTTTCAAAAAAATGTTATCTAAAAAACCTAGATCTCAACAAAACAAAATTTCTCACATATTAAAAAATGTTAATAGCCAGTTCAACTTAAAAGTTGCATACTTTAAATTCTTGTAATCAAGAGCTAGAGCCACTAAACCGATTATATAGGCTACCAAGTATTCTAAGTTATTCAAAATTGCACTAGAATTCAAATTGCGTATATGATATATCACTTTAAATAAATATGGAATCAATAAAATTTTCCATTTTCAGTTTCTTTGTTTACTAAATAAGTACAGGGTCTCTTAGAGTCAGTCTCTCTCGACTGATCCTTATATCATTATTCTTTTGCCAGGAATATGCCACAGAAATATGCATAAATATTTTATACAATTTTATCAAAGTAATGCGAGCCAACAGCATACAGACAAAGGCAATGTCAGGCATAAATAAAGAACATGCCTGGCAACAGGATATAAAAGGCAGACAGGGAGATAAAGGGAGACAAGGGGGAAATTCATGCAGGAAACAGGGAAAAACGTTAAAGAGACTCTCACACACACACACACACGCACACTTCAAAATGCGACAAGTGTGAAAATTATGCGTTCAATGAAAATATTTTGCCAGTGCACAGAGCCGTCCCTTAATTCCCATGTGGCAGAGAGGCAAGGGTCAGGATCTCCTTTCTACTGCCAGCTGGTGCTGCACTCTGTAAGCCTTTTAAATCCTAGCAGCAGTATGCAAAACAGGAGATTGCCGCTTGCCGCTTGCCCTGGACTTAGACACCGACTATGACCACAATGCAATTTTGTGGTTTACACAGATACAAATGATGGGGGAATTTCCCTTTAAAAATTTGTGGGTTAGGAGCTCACTTGAATGCACAATCAGCAGGACACAGGACATGTGTGCGTATTATACATGGTAATATTAAAATTTTCTGTCTCTTTATAAATATTATGTTGCATACAAATGGGCAGCATAGCAATCTTTCTCCCTTTTTCCATCTCTCTCTCTCTTTCTCTACTCTCAATCGCTTGCATAACTCAGATAACCAGTTCGCAGTTGACCGCATTGCCCAAACGGATGCCATACTCCATTCTCACCATTGTTCCGGCAATCATAATTATTATTTTTATTTTTTGGGTCAAACTCTCTGTTGCTGTAACCAGTGCAACCTCATTGCCTTCAGTTGCCTTGGTGCGTGCTTTTTGGTTTAAAGTTGGTTTTCCCTATCATTCCACATTATCAGTTCGACAGTATTTCTTTCCCCATCTCTCAAGTGCGTTTTCATTTATTTAATGAACTCTGGCTTTTAGTTTGTCAAGCGCGCAATTTCATTTTATTATTATATTCATGATCATTATACTAAAAACAAGTTGGGTTGTGCTGCTGAAGCTTATCGTACACGCACATCAATGAACATTTAAAGCTCTATATGGATAATTTGCTAGATTATGTGCTGATTGTTCAATAAACATAACGAAAAAATGCAATAAAGCACGAAAGGAAAACCAGGAATTTGGCATGTCGACATTTTAATACCCTTGAAAATTGTTTCAATCAGCGACTTAATATAATGATGTTGGAAAGAAATTGATTTACTTTATTGAGATATTTCCAAGAACAAAGCAGATATTTTTGGTACGCTTAATATACAATGCTATTGTAAGGTCGAAAGATAAATTGAATTTTCAAAGATTTATAAATAAAGCAATAATAAAAAATAAAACATTTATTTATTTGAATTCATATAATTAATAAAAAGAATCTGCTCCAACACTCAGACTGAAGTTTCCATTGCTAAAACAAGACAACAATAAGAAGATGATGGGATAATATTTAAGTATTCATATTGTTATAACAATGTTACGTTCATCTCATTTTCTTAATATGACAACTGACCGAGTTAAGCAGATTACTTAGCTGACAAGGCAAACTTTCAATCAAGTTGCAATCAAATCAAGGCAATATTGTATAGATTGATAGAAATCAATGTTGCTGCAACTAAATTATACTGTTCCTCGGATCAGTTGAATTGGTGATGAATTAGGCAGTCGATTTTGCCATTAGCATAGATAATACGCATTATTATTATTGTATTTCTGCAGCAAATGTGATTTAAAATTTGCCAATTTTCACATATTAAGGAACATACACACACACATTGGCAAAGCAAGCAAACAATTGTTAAAATATTTGTATTCTGTTTTGTTGGTCAGCGCCCAAAAACATATTTGCTATGCAAATGATGACAGCCAAAGCATTTTCCGTTGATGAAGTTTGCTGCAGGATTGAGAGGCGTGGCAAGGGGGCCAGTGGTTTAGTTTGGGCTGTGGCTCCAATTGTTTAACTATGCGAACATGTTATCCTAGAAACACGGAAACGACCACCTCAGCCCGTTGGCTGTGCAACGTGTGAACATGGCAAGCATTTTAGCCAAAAACTCACCAAACTCTGCTATGCCCTGCTCTCCTAGCCATAAATCTCACAGGCTTTTTGCTTCTGCTGGGTTTTTCAGCTTGAATGCATAATTGAAGTCTTGTGTCGGCCAGAAAAGTTGGTATATAATGCAAAATCCAAAAAGCATTTCAGTTTAAGAAACAAAAGACAAACGACTTGAACAAGTGTTGAAAGTGTTCTTAAAATTTATTGAAAATCATGCCCGATATCTTGATTAAATCATATTCGCTATTTTTCTATATACTTTATTAGCCGACATCGCAATTTGTAGACATTGTAGACAGTCTGCTCTAAAGATTAATGTCCTTCCCAGCTTCCCCAAGTGCAAGAATCACAACACTTTTTTTATACTTCTTGCAAAAAGCTCTACGGTGATTTGTCATCATAAACAATAATTCACAATATCCGCTCATAGTGACCTTACAACATTTTCCTTCCTATGAAATGCTCAACATTTTGCAAAAAAAAAAAAAAGGAAAAACTTTTAATGGTGACAGTTTTTGAAGTGTCGACCATTTTGTTTGTTAGTTCCAGCACTTTGGCCTTTGACCCGAACACAACCCTGCGCCGATTTAATTGACTTGCTTCCTATTTTTAATTGAAATTTTTAACCTTCTGTTGGAAAGCTTTCCAAAACTCTTTAAAAGAAATAAAACAGTTGACTTTGACATACCCGTTAATAGTTATAATAATCGTTAAGAGCAAAATAATCCAGTAAATTACATAATATATATATATGTATAATCATTTATTTTTTATTTAGAATCCATTCGGATTAAATTCAGTCATTTTGATATTCGTTAATTTATGTCGGATATAAGATCATTTAATCGACTTGTTGTTTATCATACTCATATTTTACCATCTTCAGTGGGTATAAAAAGAAGACTTTTAATTAAAGCAAATAAACAGTGTTAATTAAAAATGCACACAGGCATAATTGAATTGTCAACTGAAGTCCAGTCGTCTTGCCACTTTAATCTGATTTCAGTTTCAGTTTTTATGTGTGGACATAAATATGCACAAATATTTTGCAATTGGTTGACCGTTGTTATTAATTTTTAATTGCAATCTGAGTGCTGTTTATTGATGTTTGGCATTTTACACATTTATTGCATTTGCTTCTGCCTCATGTATTTCTGGCATGCCACGCCCCTTTCCAATGACCACAGTTCGTTTTCAATTAATGCGCTTGCTAATTTTTTGGCTTTATTTTTATTGCTTCGCTAACTTAATTATCATTTAATTAGTGCGTATTTTGTGTAAATATTTAATGCCCTTTTTGTTCTCGTTGCCTAGCGGCAACAAAATTTATTTGTTTCGCAATTTTCGAAAGAGAGAAAAACACAGAAGTGGATTTTGGATTGCACTTAATTCCTGTGTTAATTAGCGGCAGGCATTTCATTTAATATTCAATACAATTATAATTTTCACTTAACATTCTGTAAATATTGCAATATTATATACAAAATACGTTGGAGTATGCTCGAGTTCACTTGCGAACTGTTAGATTTTAGAAACTATATCATTTTATAATACAAATTTCAAAGATGTTATTTAAAATTTCGCAAGTTTTGCATAAGGGAAACTTTGAATGCGTCCATAAAACTAAGCAAAGTGGACCAAGAGAACTATTTAAGACAAATCTATTATCCCTTTCTATTTTAAGAATCCACAATTCACTCCCAGTCCAGTCTTTATTTCTTCTCATTCTACTCCTAAACTGAGTGCAACTTTTCCAACGATATTCGCACGCTTTAATGACTTTCACGCTTTGAGTTTTCCCACTTTCTTAAAAGAGCCAAAAAACTTCTGGAATCATCAAAAATGCTTTTATCATTGGGTACAAAAATAATTAATTAGCTCAGATTGTGAATGAAAAAAGCATAAAAGATAAATGGAAAAGCTGACAGCAGTGTTAACTAACTGTTAATTTAAAGAAATGTGAAGCAAAAAAAATTGAAATTTTATTAAACTAATTGAATATTAAATTTTTACTTGGCAAACATATACCAATTGAATTTCACTGAATATACCATTTATTTGCCAACTTACAACTGGCATTTAGCCTTTGTTATTCTGCTTCTTTCCCCCTTCCTTATGCAGTATCTTTTCTCTTTTCAGTTCATCGTCTAGCCAGTTAATGTGATATCTATTTATCAACACTCCCAATTCAGTCAGACAACCAACAAACCGCATATACAGACATATATTTTACCTGCAGCCATAATTACAACAAACCGCACGGTAAAAAAAAATTACTTTTTAAAGTTCACCGACTAAATGCTACCCTATAAAGTCGACTGTTGCATTAGAATTATAGTTTAACGAATGACAATAGCAAATATATTAATCTATTCTGAGAGACTTCCTGTTAAAAATCCTACTAAAAAAGCCCTATAAATGATTGATCAAAGTCACTCTATAAAATTGCCCAGCACTACACCCTTTTTAAGAACTTTTATAGTTACAGGGTATTAAAAAAAAAGACACTAACTTTGTCACCATGGTCAGAGCCAATTAACTGTCTTCCATTCCCACAAAAACATCAGCTTATCCAGAGACAACCACGGGAAATCTCCGCAAAACCGCCAACAAAGTATTTAAAATGTTGCAACAATAACAAATTATATTAATACGCAGCGTGTACAAGAGAAAATAACACGTATACGCCTCGTCCGCTGCTAAGCTCCCAGGGGCAAGTGTGCAAGGCGGTGCTGGGAGGTTCAGCATGGGCGTGGCGAAGTCACGGAGGGAGGGGTCGAAGAAGTGCACGACAAAGTCTACTTCATTTTCCATGGCGCCGTCCAGACGATTTTGACATTTTATTACCTCACAAAAGGCAACAACGAAATTGTAAGCAAAGACTCACCCCAGGTTTTGGCTGGAGGGAAATCTGAGGGGGAGGCAATGACTCACTTGGACAACGGCGTCTACCTGACCGGCTTAGTTGTTGGCTGGGACAACTTTGTTCCCGCAGGGAATTTGTCGACCGTGTTGCCTTCGTGTTTATCGTGTTTTATATTCTCTTACTTAGCTTGTTTCTTCGTTTTTGTGTTTCTACCTTTTCTGTTCGTGCTGGAAAATAGCCGATAGTAGTTTTTTTCTACCAATAATTGTCTATCATCGTTGGCTATTAAAGCACACTTTCACGTACTGTTCATTAAACAACTTTGGTATCTCATTCAATCCATCGAAGTAGGGCTAAAAATAACACCGCCTAATTTTAGTAATTTTATTAAATAGCTTAAGTCTATTTTAAGTAGACGGATATAAATAAATTATCATAATTGCTTTGGGAAAGATTGTTGATGTTTTATTTTTAATATTATTATTTTACTTACTTATAAACTTCACTTTCTTGTTGAGTCGTGGCTGCTTTGAGCGTATTTTATTATTTTTCTTGATGGGCGCAGATCTTCTCGAAACTACTTTAAATTGTAAATCAGTGTTGGTCAGCATGTTAAATACATTAAGATGTAAAAGAAATTTCAACAAGTTAGTATAGAAATATTTGTAAAAAAAATTTATGACAAAACCTTGATAACAATTTGACCTTTCTGTTCAAACCTCAAATGAAAGAAAATTTACTAAGCAACACGAACAAAAAAAAAAAAAACAATTGAAATGAAAATAAATTGCAATATAACAAAATTCGATAAAGTAGAGCTTCAAAGCCTCTAAAATGAAAGTGTAAAGGTCTGGTAGCTTAAAGATATTAAAACTTGTTAAATAACTGGCCCATAAACATAAACTTGATCAAATTTGATACGGCCTTAAAGTTAAGAGCCATAAACATTAATTTAATGAGTTGTTTTAGGTAGAAGATTAAACATTTAATTTACTTGCTTCATTTTCATCATCAAAATAACCTTCAAGGCGCCGCCCACAACGGCATATCTTGGCCACGCCCAGTTGCGCACTAATTATAAAATTATGCTTAATCTAGCACAAAAAACCTCATCTTCCTTAAGGTCACAGGCAATATTTCAGTTGGCCGCCTTTGAGGCTGCTTTAATCAACGTAATTTCGTTTTTCAGAGAATATTTTTCCACAACTCTGCATGCTTCTTCCGCCCATATCTTCACCCATTTTGGCATCTTAATGAGCGGACCACAGATATGAATATCTGAAGCCCCTTTCTTAGTTGACACTTGCCCAACTTTCGACGAACTTCAATGGCTTTCACTCGGTTTGTGGTCAGCCAGTTGGGCTTAAAAGTTTTGTGGCAATCTCCTACTCCTGCATAAATATTAATGTTAATTTCTAATTAACGTTTAGATACTGTCTCAGTCGCCTTAAACGTTCTGGAAAAGTTTACTCCCATACACAACTGTCATTAGATATCAAAATAATGCGACAGGACTCACGACTTTTTCTAGACTTTTCTTACAACTTGCAAGGCGTTTCCTTATGGGTTTTTCCTTATACAAGGAGTAATTACCGCAAAATGTCATCCAGTGTTTGGCCACACCCTGCTCTTTTACCCCTTCCTCTCGTCCACTCACATAAAATTTGATTGTGTTTGGAAAATATTTGAATAAAACATTTTTCTTTTATACATTTCATTTGTCGTTTATGCTTCAAACACTAAACGTGTTGCGATAAAAATTCAATGTTATTGGCAGAACACTTGTGAGCTTGTTGTTGCTCTCGTTGTTGTTGTTATTTGTTGTGTGTTGGACAGCGCAAAGTGTGACAAAAATAAACATATACCAAAATAAAAAGAGTTTTGACAACGCGGCGGCTTTTGCGATTGCCATTGCTTGCTAAAGGTATGGACAACAACAAAAGCAACAACAACAACAACGATATACAAGCAACGTCAACAACAATATCCGCGTCATAGTCACAGCTGTTGGCAGTCGCTGTTTTTGGTGGGAAGTTAAAGGAAGTGGCTTTCACTCTTTCCCCTTCATAAATATGTAAATTTTTAAAGCTCGCTGCAAATGTTGTCAAAGTTGAATGGAAAAGAGTTTGTATAAAAAAATGCTTTTATTTTATACAATGTCAATTTAAAAGCTTATGAACTGAAAAAGTTGTTCTTAGCTTTATTAACTCACAATAAAAGCCTGACTAAAACTGAAATCAGAAAAGAAAAACTTTAAAACGAACAATGCGCATCTGTCGCCTGCACAGTGAGAGATTATATCCACAGCGAGATAGAGGGAGAGTTTTGATAGATATGCATGACATATACCAAAGTGAGATTCTTGTGCCTTCTCAAATCCCATCCCTTTTTCAAATCGTCGCCTACGTGATTCTATTTCGTTGTCTGCGGTGCCTAATGCAATTTTCAAAAACCTCTTTGGCCAACTTCTCTCACTCTTCTCGCGGAGACGAAGCTTTTTCTCTGCAGAATATTTCAAGTTTTTATTTGCATTTTATGTGTTGGCTTTGTGTGCGCAGAAACTGAATTTGCACTAGTTATACCCTAGTATCTAAAATCAAAAACGTTTAGTTTGTCTGCATTTTTGAAAAATGCTACAGCTTTTTCAATTATCTACCTGTCTTAAAAAAAAAACGATTAAATAAAGAACCCATAAATTTCATAATTTTTATAATTTACTACTTATAGTTTGTTTTAGCTTGATCGAACAGTTTAAAAATTTTAATAAAAACATCTTAATTTAGATTTATTTAAAAATTGGGAATATTTTTATTAAATTATTAGTAAGGCTAATTAAATAATGGAAAATCCGAAAACTAATTATTGTTATGTTTGTAAAAAATAAAAGTTTTGAGCCGAAATTCTGTTGTCTGGGTCCAAGCATTGAAAGCATCGAATTGTTGAACTTTTCAGCATTGTTAATATTAGATATTAATATTTTAGAGGGTACTTGAATGTTTTGTAATCGACGTTTCGCGTTGTCTTTCGTCATACACTGCTAAGTGGCACCTCTTCATTTGCCTGCCAGGCTGTTACAGTCCCACTGACTTTGAACCTTGCACCTGCCACTTGCTTATGCCACTCATGCCAAACCGACTGACGACTGACGACTGACTTGTCGCTCACTGTACGAATACACTCGCTGCTAAATAATTCATGCATTCATGCATTTCAATTTTGGTGTGATCCCCTATTTTACTGGCATTCCACTATGACACTGACATTGAATTAAACTTCTTGGCTAAGAATTGCAATCTCAGCAGTTAAGACTGAATTTAAAGATTAAGTAATTTAAATGGATTTTTAAAGAATCAAAGATTTTGTGAAAGTGCTGCTAATAAAGCTATCATAGTTAGTCTAATGACAAGTCAAACAAGTGCTGTATTTCTAAGAGTAAAACTTTGTTTGATGCAAACTAGGTAAAACTTAGCTAAGGATAGGAAATAATTAAAAAATATTGTACACAGTTAAAAAAAAAATCTTATATTTCTTAATTTTAATGAAAAAAAGCAAAATTATAAAAAAACAAATATATTGAGACTTGTGTTATAAATTCACAACATGACTTTTATACTTTAAAAGAATGTCCTTTCTGTTTGGCAAGAAATACATTTACAATAACGGTTGGGTTTGATTTCGATACTGCAACATGGGAAAAATTTATAGCTGAAAAGTCAGCTTCAAAATTTAAAGACACCAGATGACATTGTGATGCCTCCAGCTATT
Organism: Drosophila innubila; assembly: GCF_004354385.1. NCBI lineage: Eukaryota > Metazoa > Arthropoda > Insecta > Diptera > Drosophilidae > Drosophila > Drosophila innubila. The sequence continues at coordinate 13,810,902 of NW_022995372.1, read as the reverse complement.
CACACATTACTCGATATCAGAACACAGTCACAGGGAAACAAGGCAGACGACAGGAAGTCAGGCATTGAGCGATGATGACATTTGGTGGCCCTGCACTGTCATCTGTGTTTGGTATTTATATGAGGAAAGCAGTATACAAATTTAAATGTTGAAGACAGTACAGACAGTCAACTTTCAGCTGGCCAATTTTTTTTTGGCCTTTTTCTTCTTTTTTCTCTCATTTTTCTCTGTCTTTTGTTGGCACTTCACGGCATGTCTATGAACCAGCAAAGAAGTCGCCGAAATATGCAACTTCATTAATTTGTTGTAGAAAAAAAACACACAAAAAGAAAGATGAGAAGAAAAAATTAAAATTAAGTATTGTTATGTATGCGTCTGTTACGTGAGTGACATTCGCAAAGCGTGAAGAACAATGCTAGACCTACTGGATAATATGAAAAAATGTGCCTGCTACGTGACAGCTTGGCCCAAATAGTTCCTCTTGCCGCTCAACTTGGCAGCAGCTGTGGCAGGCAGCAGGAAAACGAACTTATAAAGTTTCACGCAGAAACTGAGAAAATTTGATTAGCTTTCACAGCGGCTGAGTTATGTGAGATGGTTTCATATATATGGATGGTGTGAGTTGAGGAAAAATTGTGAACAAATTGGATTCCACATAGCTATAGCTATACTCCTCCACTTCAGAGAAAATATTCTATATAAATTAATTATAACAGCAAGACATTAGAAAACGTTCCGAAATATAAGATATTTTAAATTGTCTCGAATTTTACTGAAATTGTGTTAAAGTCGTGTATTTCTATTTTCTCATTTTGTTTTATCTTCGCATCGCTTTTCAAGTGTGAGCTTAAACGGCAGAATTACACACGCGGGACCTGAAACTCTCTCGTTCTTAGTCCACTTTACACACCCAAACATTATTTATGACTTTGACAGTTTGGTGAAAAAATAGAGAAGAGAAACTGTAGGAAAAACTGGTGTAAAAAAGGTGTTGCCCTTAGCAAATGAAAACAAGTGGACGGGACTCAGACAGAACAAAAACCAAAGCCGCATTCACAATAGAATGGAAGGGACATCACATGCAGTTCATCCAAACGCACGGACTTTGTCAAACTTGACAGAGCATCAAAAGCCACACACCAACACCAACAACAACAACAAGTATAATGACAAGGACAACAACAATGAAAACGTTTACTGTACCAGAAATTGTCAGTTTTATTTATTGTGCAACGCCCCCTTTTGGCCGCCCACTTCCGCTGTACGGAGCTCAACCAAATGCCGTCGCTAAATTAAAATCTATGACAACAGACATTTTACAATCGCATATCATTATTATTCAGCTTATGGGCAGACCTTGCAAGGTCTTGGTTATTTGATGATGTTTGTTTATTCGTTCAAAAAAATATATAAAATATCGCATTGTTTGAAAAAAAAATTATCAGACATAACCAAATATTTTTTTTACATTTAAGAGCAGAGAGCGAAAACAGCAGTTATAAATAAATCGGAATATTTTTTATTTTTATAAAAAAAAATAATAAACAAATTATTTTTCGCGTTATTTTAAACAAAAAATAAGTGGTATAACATTTTTTAACATTTACTTTAATGTTTATCTGTTCTTTTCGTTTGGACATGGAATTTTTAACAAATCTTGCACTTTGATGATCTTTTATTCTTAGATATACGATTCCAACCCCTTTTCTCCCTTGGATTATGTAGGGACCTTTATCAAATTCTTTTTATCATTTATTTTGCACTTCTTACGCTATTTTGCTTTATTCCAAGTAGAGTGTATCCATGAATCTGCAAAATAATGAATCTTAGCTGATGCGTCTATTTTACCAAGCTCTCAACTCAGCACTTCATTTCCTGCATCACAAATGTCGATACTGTGGGAAGGATTTCCGCTTTACTTAGCTCGACATGGTCCTAATGAGCTGCTTTTGAGTATAAGCCGTACACAGGGTAAAAAAGTCCTTCAGACTGGATACTTCAGCTTTCCATAAGCCCATATTTCAAGGACAAAATGGAGAACAACCATAATGGTTGAAAAAATATTTTATTTTTTTTTATTTTACTAAAGTGAAAGTCACGCAAGATTAAAATCAAGTATGAGTGTGTAAAAATTATGCAATATGGTTTCATTAAATAGAATTTTGATATAATTTAGAGTTTAATTGAGGGACTGTGAGAAGTCAACTTTCTGTATCATGAGTTTTGACAGAATGTGGATAGTAATTAATAATCAAAACTGACTTTTAATGTAATAGCTTATAAAGATAGCATATTATAGAAGTTATCTTTAATATAGGGAATTTAACATTCGAGCATTTTCTTATGATTGTGTCTTCTTTGCGTATGCAGCAAAAATTAGTTTTTTTCTCCGAAGGACATTTGGTAATGAAGCGCACGCAAAGTTAATTCGAGTTGACCGGAGACTCACATTTGACCAAATCCAATGGAAGACATTAACAACACATGCTTGGACATGTGGGCGGTCCATGCCCCCAACTAATCCATCATATAAAGGACACCTATTCCATCTTTCTGCCTGAATTTGCCGCAAGCTGTCAGATACATTTGTTGGATATGACATATCCAAAAGATGCATCACATTCAATTCACACTGACATCAAGTTGAATTCATTTGCGTGTTTCAGTGTTGCACAATTTGTCCTAATTGATTTACGCCCAAAGCATGTTGTCTCTAATAACATGCTCAAAGTACATTTAAGTATTGTATAGTAATTTATCTAATTGCTTCTTGGATTATCAACAGAACTAATGAATCATGTGATCTTTTGTTTATGGTATTTAGCTAAACAAATGCAATGATAATTCAAATAGATATAACCGAATTTAATTCCCTTTCAAGAACCGAAATACGAAACGCTTGTACCGTTACGGTTGTCGTAAAGTTGCTAGGTCAAAGAGTTGACAAACTTCCAACTGTCATAACTTGACGAAAACAAACCCGATTTTAATCGGAATGCCATTTTAATCATGATTTGGTCTCTTAATTTATACTGCATTTAAATTTATTGCATTTAGATAATAATATTATTTTTCGACCATCATAACCATGGTTCCACGTTAATGGTAAGGGTGCCCCCTTTGAAATTTTGAAAATTCAAAATTTTAAATCTCAAGTTTTTACATTTAATCAACTCCTTATATCGTAATTAGTATAAGACGACAATTTAAACTTGATTCTGATAACTTTAATTTTCTTCTAAAAAATCATGTCAAAATTAAGAAATATTTTGACTTGTAAAGTTTCTAGGTCAAAGGCTTGAGCAACTTCGAACTGTCATAACTTTGGCAAAACTTTACCGATTTTCAAGAGAAACGTCATCTTGATCACGGTTCGGCCTCTTTATTTAGTCTGTATTCAAATTTTTTTCATGTTAAAAATTTTATTATTTTGCGACTAACGAAGCCAGGGTTTTATGTTTATGGTAAGGGTCCCCCCTTTGAAATTTTGAAAATTCAAAATTTTAAATCTCAATATTATACTTTTAATCAACTTCTTATATCGTAATTAGTATAAAACGACACTTTAAACTTGATTCTAAGACCTTTTCGGTTTTGGTTTGATTCCTTGAGCAAAATTCTAATGGAAATCTATACTAGTTGGTTGTACTACCAAATTATAAGTTTTCCACAGCTTTTAACTTAATCAAACGTCATGCAGACGTTTCATTTTGTGCAATTCTCAAATGTAATTTTACATTCCACATTTTAACACCAACTCAAACAACTTCTCTTCTTTTCCTCTTCTCACATCACATCAGTTTCCCCCCGTTGCAGCAGCATCCGAAAAAGCATTTTGAATTGCAATTTCGCAGAAAGGAAATCTAATTTGCCAAGCCAAAAAGCAAAATGCTCCCCAAACCAGCAAGGCCATAACAAAGAGCAAAAACTGCCACAGATACAGAGAGCGAAAAACAGAGAGAGAAAGCGGGGAGAAAAGTGAGAGGGAGTGTGAGAGTGCCTCCCAGCGCACCGGCACTGACAATTAGAGGCGCCAAATTAAAAACCAGCATGTTGTGGATGTAACCTTGGCCAAAGACAGCTTGGGGAAACTTCATGTCATCATCCTCCTGTCCTTCCATCCCGCCCACACCTTTATTCACCTAACCTTCCCCTAATCCCAATCCATTTCTAAAATTAAGATGTTTGCACAGACACGAGTCATTGTCTGTGCCATAAATTAGACATGTGTCAAATGATAATTGAGCCCAATTTGAAATTACACTCAGAAAAAAAAGATACCATATATTAAAAAGAATAATCTTTAAGCTTTTGCTTTGCTAAAATTGAATTTCAACAATACCAGAAATTCTAATTTTAATTTACTAATTAACGGTTTGTACGAGTATTATAAATAATCTCTTTCATAAAATCTTCACTTGAGACATCTCAATAATTCTTTTCAGATATGTCAAGTTCTAATTAAGTTGTTCTGTTTTCCCCGCTCTGGTAATTAGGATCATTTAAGTAAAAATATTTATAGTCTTTACCTGGAAAATTGCAAATAAATTGTGAAATATATCTTCGTCATTTGAAAAATTCCCATTCCCATTCGTGTCATTTAAGGTCGAGAAACATGAGAGTGTTTTTCTCTAACAAGTCAAAGCATGTACCCTTGTAATTTATTTTTTCGTTGTCGTGACTTTACTTATAGTATACCCTTCAAATGGCTTTATTTTGTTCTGTGTCCCTGATATGAGAAGTTTTTAAATTTCACTTACAGAATAGTCTGATCAAATTTGTCTGAATAATATTAAAACTATTGGAAATCCTGAGTTTGAAATCCTTATATTCTAAAACCTTACTCGAATAAATTTAATTTTTTTTGTTGTCTAGTTAGTATAAGAATTCATTATTTCATAGACTGCGAAGAGTCAAATTTGTTTTATATAGTGAAAAGAGTATCTAATCTTCGGTAATTCAAACACCTGCTGTTTTTTCTTGCATTCTTATTATTTTTTTTTTTTTTTTGTGTAATGTGCTGCCGTCAATAAATCAATAAACGCTTTCCACTGTCATCGTCATTGTTTTGCCGACTTGAGTGTGTGTGTGTTTCGACTGTGTGTGTGTGGTGTATGAGTATAGTGTGTGTGCTTGTGCTGGTGCTTATGCTTGTGTTCGCTGGGCCGTGTGCATATTGCGCAATCATTACGATATTTGTATGTGCGATTGTTTGAGGCGATTATTGCGTTTTAATAGCCCAATACAATATAAATAAAATCATCGGCATAACTGAGCGCTCTCTGGTGATGTGAGAGTCCAGTGTGGCCACAAGGCATAGAGGATTAATACTCCTATAATGTAGACATTGATATGCAGTACAAAGAGAGACCGGCCAGAATCATTGCCTTTAAGGCTCGGGCTAAAATTAAATTCCATGCCTAGTTCGCATGTGGATGACTCATCGTTGCCGGCTGACTGGCGCCATGCGATGTCAGGCCGCCGGGGCCATAAAAAAGTGGTAACAACAACGACATCAGTAGTACAACAATGGCAACAAACAGTCATCCACTAAATTGTTATTGCCTACTTCGTGGCGTTTAGTTTCGACTGTAGCAAAAATCAACGTCATATTGTTTGTCTTTTCGGTTTTTATAGGTGCTCGCTCTCTTTATCTTTCCCTCTCTCTCTCTCTTTCTTCCTCTAGCTCTAGCAAACTCTGAAATTGATTTTCCCTACTATTTAGTATTAACTTCATATTTCTTCAAGAATTGAATGGGAATTATTGTAGTTCCCATTATTGTTGTTGCTGTATTACACAACTAATTTGGCCCTGTTGATGACTTAATAGGCCTCATACTGTGGCCTTGACTATTAGAAAATTGGTGTGGTGTGCTCTGATTTTGATTGATGACTCTTGGAGATTTTGATTTTCTAAGATTTCCTCCATTTATTTATTAATTTCTTCTCTTATCATACTTCTGCTTTCTCTGCCTCTTCACTTCGTTAAAAGTTTAATTTCGATTTCTATGTCTTTTATCTTCATTCATATCATCACCCTATATCTTCTAATTTTAATACTTTTGAATCAGATTGAGTTTTCTAGCCATTTCCCCATCCTTAAAACAAATGGTAGATGATTTAATAATAATTTTAAAAACATTCAAACTTTTTAAGCTTTTAAATTTTTTTAATTTTCATCAATTCATTTTTAATTTTCGCTTATTATTACAATTTGTAAATAGTTGTAATTTTTCGTTGACTTTAAAGAAATAAATGTATTGGAAAAATCGGTTTAAAATGAATGAATGATGAAATGGTTCAAATAATTTATTTGTTTACTTGGACCAATTCTAAAATAATAATTGGAACTAAAGTCTAACATAAAAATTAATAAAAACTTTATATATTTCTAAATTTTATACTGAAAGCGCCCTTTAAGAGCCCAAACCAATTTTCATTCATCTAACCTTTTTGCAAGGATTTAGATTTAATTCAATTGCTTCTCAGTCGAGTGCCAGATCGAAGGTTACAACCGTTTGGGAATCAAAGTGTAAAATTCTATATGGCAGTCACATTTAAAATGAATCTATTCAAAAAAGTTTTTTGTATGCTTTTAAATTCACTTTAACATTTTGCCAACAATCAAAAAGTTTAGTGCAACAAATTGAACCAAATTGGCGCCTACAACAAGCCTACCGTAAGGTCAAAAATAAAACAGTCAACAAATACAAATTTTGTTGACCAAAAATAAGCTGGGTAACAGCTATTTGAGAATTGGCCAACACAGTAACTTTGGCGTACATACGTTAGCAGTTTAAACTGTATGGGGAAATGTCCTCAATTTGGCCAACCACAACAATAACAACAACAGCAATATCTTTGACCTTCATTGTAGGGGAAAAAATAATAAATGATAAAAGGAAAACAATAAAATAACATGACAAACGTCACGAGTCAAGAGCGGCAATTAAAATAATTGCCGTTCAGTCAAATTGTTACCAGTTTTGTCGTAGCAGTAGTAGTAGAAGCTACTACTATTCTACTACCTTTTTACTACTTTTGACTTTTGATGCTTACCCGATGGCAAAATGCCCGGTGCACGGCAGGTGTGGCAGAAACACTGCATCACCGAATCGCGTACTAATCCAATCAGCATGTTGAGCTCTTTTTGCTTGCAGTTCCCAAGTACTTAGTATAGATTAATACCGTTAGCTGATAGCTATTTATTTTTGGGATATGTTTGTTTGTGTGTGTGTGTGTGCGTGTATCTTGTGTTGCACTTTAAACAATTTATTGTTGCCTACTTATGAGCGCAACGCACAATAACTATGTTGTTCCTTTTTAAATTTAATTGTTAAGTTATTTGATTACATTAAATATAATTAGTCTAAATTAGCGTTAAGCTTAAAACATGTGATAACTTTCAACGTCACTGCTAAAAAGTATGCTACGGCTTTGTATTTGTTTACAACTACAAAACTCGGCGACGGTTTTTTTTTTTATTTTGTTGTATTTTGCGTAGTTTCTTTTCGTTGCGTTTTGTGTAATATTATTGCTGTGTTGCTTATGCCTCTGTGGGGGCAGGAACGACAAAGACAACAACTAAGAAGCTGACGACGACAGCACGAAACGTAACGAGCGCAACGAACGACGAAGACAAACTAAATTATGTCGATGTTAATTTTTCAACAGCAGGCAAACGACTGACGACGTAAACGCTGCTGACGCCAACGTCGACGTTGCTGGCGCTATGGCAAGGACAATGCATATACAAAAGGACAAACCACTTTGGGGAGCAACAGAGCTGGCGGCGTTCACAATAGCTCCCCCTCAAGTCACAGAGTGAGAGCAACGCTGCAGCAGAGCAGAGCAGAGAAAGAGAGTGAGTAACTGCATGGCGGTGGTGGATTGAGAGCGCGTGCTTTCGAACATTAAGACGAGGGTTGAGCTGAGCTTTAAATATTTTTAATTTTATTAAATACTTCTAAAATAGATAAAAAGTATTTAATGACTTCAGTGTTTGCAACGATTATATAATTTCTGCAATTTATCATTTTCGACCTTTCTGCGTAACCCTTGTGTGTCAATTAGAATTCGAAAATGCTCAAGAACATGCGCCGTGAGCAGCGTTTGACATAATACAAGAGAGGGGAAGAGAGAGCGTGACAAGATAATGGCCTCCCACTCACACACCCACAGCGCAGCATAAAATGCCGGTTGAAATTCGAACTCTTCAAACCAAAAACTATTTTCGAACAAGAAAAAATAATTGAATATTATTACAATAAATTAAATATAAATAAATAAATAAATAAAATATATTAAATAATATATCTAATAATGTCTTTTACTGTTAAAAATAAATGGCTTTCATTCATTGCAATCATTCGAATTTTGAAACTAAATTTAACTTTCAGTTCAATACCAACAAAATTTTAGAACATTTGTTTTTGGTTTTTAAATACCCAGTTTTCGATAAAGATCAATAAATGGTTTTTAAAATATACTTTATTATTTCAAATTAATTCTTTTTTTTTTGGCAATTATTCAAAATTTAAATGCAAGGTATCAACACAAAATAATTATGGCAACATTTTGAAATAATTTGTATTTAGTTGTTATTCAATTCCCATGCTTGCAAACATTTTCGAGCTACTCAAACTTGCAGTTGGCAATGCTCTCAATTCGCACACAAGAGAGCGAAATACCAGCTGACATTCCCCCTAAAAGCAACCCACTCTCTCGCTGTCTCTCTTTTTCATTGCTGCATGTTGCGTGCGAAGTCGAAAAGTAATTTTTCGAATGTCGAAAAAAGATATTAACTGCAATTAAGTTAAAGGGCAACGGAGCCGGGCAGAGCGCGTAAACAGCGACAACAACTGGCAAAGAACAATAAATAAAGCGGCGATGACTCAAAGCGGGAAAGCACACAGAGAGCGAGCGAGAGAGTTTATCCTTGGCGCTGGCTGGTGTGAAGCTGGCGACGCGTCGGTCCCAAAAGGCGGACAAGGATATAGAGCGGCAATTTAAATAGCAGAACGGCGCCAGTGAAACTAACCGCATGCTCGATGCCGGCAGAGACGTCGATGAATCACAATGGGCAAACGCAAGAGTCAAAGCCAGAGTCAGAGTGAGAGACGAAGCCGGCAGCAGAGCTACAAGCAGCGCCGTGCCGGTAGCAGCGCTGGAAGCAGCGTTGGAAGTAGAGCTAGTAGCGCAGCTCGAGGGCAAGAGCAGAGAGAGAGAGGCCTGTTGGCGACATTGCCTCTTACACTCGCCTACATGAACTCACAATGTCGCTGTCGCTGTCGCTGTCGATGTTGATTTCGATGCCGATGTCGATGCCGATGTCGATGTCTGGTCGATTTCGTATGAGTTTCAAGAGGGGTATGCAGTTGGCGTCGGTCTCTTGTCCGCGGGCGGAATATCATGACAGCAGATTGTCGAAGGCATCGAAGCACAATGGTTCAACAATATTAGTTGTTGATAAGGGGGAATGGGGACTGGGGGTTAAGTTTGAATTTGAGTTTGGGTTTGGGTTACGCTTCGCTTTGCATTTGAATTGCTTTGGAAATCATTTGCCGGCAAACAATGTGAGTGCCTCCATCCGTCCGGTGAGCATTGATGTGAATGTGTCATGCCATAAATGTTTGCAGGCGGGAAAGGAAGGCGAAGGAACAAGTCCAAACAGACTATTATACAAACACATGCACATATTCATATTATATAATGGCAGCAAAGTGTGAACATTTGTGTGTTAAACGGCCATCAGGTTTAACAGACAATTGTGTGTTAAGTGTTAAGTGAGCAGAAGAATTCTAATGATTCTGTCGCTGTCAAAAGGGGAGTCCAAAGACAGCTGAAATCTTAGCTTCGATTTGCATAGTTATACAACTTACACTGCTAGTTCAGTAAGATGTTATGGTGGGTCATGGTTTCGAAATCATAATCAAGAATGCCGGCCCAACTTACCTGAAAATAAAAAAGAGAACGTAAAAATTAATGGGATTTTTAATATAGTTAAAATAAAAATGTCACAAATCATCATTATATATATTAAAATATTAATATTATTATATTTAGTACTTTTGTATAAATTATAATGCATAAACATTGTAATTTTAGGAATACAATTTAGCAGGTATAAAAATAAGAGAAAAGCTCCTTACATTATATATAGTATACACTAACCGATTTCCTTTCAACTAAAGAGGAGAGAGACTGAGGATATTTAGCATAAATTTAAACTTGTTCGGAATTTCATATTTATATGCAAACAGATTACCTTTAGTATTGCCAAATTTCACGAAATTGATTCAAGAAACCCATTTCAAAAATGAATTTAAAACAATATTAAGCCAATATGACTAAATACTTGACTTCTTTTATAAATTCAAAAAGAAGCATTTCACATTTGCATTAACAACTCATGTTATTGATTAGGATTTTAAAAGGAAAACATTTCTGGAATATTGACTATTTTGAGCATTAAATTCCCTGGTATTGAATCAATTACAGCAACTGATTGTAAGTAATTGCTATAGATTCACTTCAGGTTTTCACAGTCATTTTACGATCGGGTTATCAATTACTTACTGCCATTTCTTGTTATTTGCTATTCTCTTCTGTTCTTTCATTAACTAAACTAAAACGATACCTGTGTTGCACTTAAATACCAATTTGCAAATGCTGTTAAAAGTTGAACTAGCCACATCAGCTCGTCGTGGCACTTGAAGAGCGTCAGTTGAATAGCTCACTTAATTACTATACAATTATCCACTAGTTCAAGACCCAGTCAAAGTCCGAATACCAGAGCTTTCTCTCTTGTAAAACAAAAACAAAAAAGTGGTTAATTGAAATGCATTTCTTTTGTGTTCTTTATTGCTTTTCCGTCGTGTATTGCATTTAATTAAGCAGCTAAACATTCTAAGCACTCGACGATGACGATGACGATGACTAAACGAGTCTTTCAAGAGAGGCAAACAAACCGCAAATCATGTGCAGACCTCTCAGCCTGCACCGCCCCTATTCTTCCCTCCTTGCCCCTTCCCTCTTTGTTATGCATAATTATGCACATGCACCAAGTTGCGTTTTCCATTTCCATTTCGCCCACACTCTCGACACGAAATTAACTGCTTACCTAAAATGAAAATCATAACAATTTCTCCAACATTGTGCAAAAGACACGCAATGTTTGCCGCTCTTTGTTAGCTCACTTTGGTCACACTCTTCCATAACCGCTCTCTCTGACTCTCTCTCTCTTTCTTTCTGTCTTTGTTCTCTTTGCGTGTGCTGATTGGCACCACGTGCCGCCTGTCGACCATGATAGCTTATGCATAAATTTTCGCATGACGGAAAACTAAATATGTACATTGATCCTTATTGTACTTATACTTATGTACATATCACAGTGGGTTGATCGATTTGTTTCTGGCAATTCTGCAATCACTATATTTATAAAAGAGCCGACAACATTCTCTATTTGATCTCGAGAGTTAAGAGCACTGTATTCTATATACTAAATATTAAGATGTTTTCTTTTGTTTAACAAATACCGAACCCTACAAACTGTAAAACTTATTACATGCACTTCTTATTGAAAGCATCATTCTTAAATTACTCCCGCGGTATTAGTTTCAAATTTTTATGTGCAATACATAGATTAACATTAAAATCATTACATATTAGTATTTTTATGATAAACTAGAAAAGAAAAACTAATTCCCTGTGAAACGCTAAAGGATCAGCAAGTTAAAGTCGATTCATTTCTTAAGGTATTATCAATTTTTTTTTTCCAATTTTCCAACTTAATAAAAACCAATTTAAACACGATTTTTAAAATCTTTTTAACATAGAAGTGGTCTGTAATGAGCTAAAGTAAAGAAAAAACCGGGGCTTCTTTAGAAGTTTGTAATATGTTAGAAGAATTCGAGGCACCCTCGCTTTACATATTCATATGAGTACACATGTACTTGTTGTTTGTTGCCGGCTGATTTCGTCATCACTTCAGGCATGAGTCACACAACTGCCCGCTCTCCCCAGCGAGGACTCAAATGTTGGCAATAACAACTGACGCCGTCGTCGCCGTTGTTTCTTGTCTTGTGCAAAAAATAAAAGGACAAAAATAAGCAGAAAAAAAAGTCCAACCCCCATTGCGTACCCACCCAAAAACTTGTTGGTATTTTCAGACTGTTGTTGTTTTAAGTACTCAGTTGTTGTTTTCAGTGCCTTATTCGGTTGCCATGTCCCATGCAAAATTAACAGCTGAGTTGAAGTTGAAGTTCGATTGCATGTTTAGGGCACATTTGAAGGAAACGACTCGATTTTTGCCGCCACTGCTGCCTTTTTACTGCTACCCACAAAAAAAAACTACTATTGGCTTTTCGCTATTTTATTGAATTTCCAACTCTGGGTTTTTTTCACCTACTACTTGAATCTCAGTTTGTTTACTCTTCGCTTCGCCAGGAATTTATTTCTCCTTCTCGTCGTCGTCGTCACCTTTTTCGCTTTTTTCAACGTGTCTTTGTTTATTTCAAAATTGAATTGCCATTTTATGTTCTGTTCCTTATGCTCTTCTCTCTGTATTTGCTTCGCATTTCATTTTCCATCGATTTAAAGTTGTCAAGTTCTTAATACTCTTGAGGAGTATTTGAGTTTTGCTATAAAGCTGGTGAAATATTGTTATTATATATATATTACATATATTATTTATTTTTGTTTAGCAAGGTATCAATCTGAACTTGTTTTTTTTTTTTACAATACGTATGCTTATTGTCATCATTTAAAAATTTAAATTATTGATGCAACCTTATGCTGTCATTTACTATTTCTATCTTGTAAAATTCATTGTTGTGGAACTATCTTAATTTATTTAATATATATTAATATTATTCTATACTAAAAGCATTTAAAAACAAACTATTTATCATTAAAAAAATTAAATTCGCAATTTTAATATTAAAATAATATACAATTCAATATTTTTAACAAAAAATCTAAAAAGTTAAGATACGAATATTCTCAAAGTTTTAAAATAAACTAAAAATATATTCATAATTAGAAATCTAAATTATTTAATTAAACTGATATCGATTAAGGCTACTACTCTTCACTTGGGTAAAGTATTTCCATTAGAGTATACAAGCTTCGTTCTTGCAATGTCAAATGTAGTTTCTAGTTTTTCGTTGTTTTGTTTCTTGAGAAGGCACTTAATGGATTTTTTGCACCAGCAGCAACAACAACGACGTCTGACTTAAATCTTTGATGTTGTCGCCAAAGGAAATGATTCTCGTTGTCACTGCAAAAGTTGGAAACCAAGAACTTTGCTGCTAATTTGTTCGTTAAGCGAACTTGCAACGTGTGGCAACGAGTGCAAGAGCTTAAGGAACGTACTCGGACTCATGGTCAGCAATTCTTCCTCTCTCTTTCTCTCTCTCTCTCTCTTTTTCTCTTCTTACTTCTAACTTCTAAGTAGTTCAATCTGCCCTTCAACAGAAGGTGCACCTCAAATCGAATTTGCAACCGTTTGTGGCAAACATATAACAGAGAGAAAACATTGACAATGTCCTTCAGCTGCGTTACAGCACGTACCATACACAGGACTTACTCACACACACTCATGACGTTCACTCGAAAGCCGTCTACATGTAGATTATGATCGGCAATGTCTGCCACATCTGCCACTGCCGCAGTCCACTGGCAATGCGCCTACTATCCGTCATCGTCATCGTCGTTATCCTTCGACTTTGGCATGCCGCAGTCAATGTGGGCCTACAGTTTAATGAACCTTCGGAAGTATTTTTAATTTTAGCAGCTGTTGAAGAACAAAAGCCTTGCAAATTTATATTACAACCCAATGCTTCGTTGACTTGCAAATGCTTTTCCTGCATACCCGTTTCGAATTGCCCTTTGGGTTGAATTTCATTAAAAGTGAACAAATAGCTTAGCATACTTTAGGGAGTTGTATTGAATTGAAGGACGACACTAAAAACCTGAAGTTGTTTATTTTTCAATGCTCCAAAATGTATGTTTTTCGTTAAAAGTTATTTTTTCATCTCTATTTTTTAAAATGAATAAATCTCTTGGGTTTAATAATTTAATTTTATACCTATTTAATCTAATATTTTTTTAAAGCATTAAGCATGTCTGTAGTTGTCACTGCTTTAATCTCAAATTAATTAGACATTTATTAAAATTATGTAAATTATATGACAATTTAAATGATATGCTCCCTTCTTTTATTCTTAATAAATTTTGTCTTGTCAATAATTCAGAATTTATCAGATTTTCCATTGTTAATTTAAGATTATTTTGACTATTGCATATCATAATAATTCTTCCCAGAAAAAAATCTTATTCGATATTGTACAAAAAAGAAATGTCAAAATGTGAAAAAATACTTTTGAATTGGTAGAAGGTGCCAAAAATATGGCAATATATGTGTGTACAACATTTAATACTCATTGCAGTTGTAGTTGTAGTTGTAGTTGTAGTTGTCCTTAGCAACGCTCCAATGAGCCAGAACTAGCCGGCAACACAAAAGTATAAGGATCAGGCATTTGGCAGTTGGCAGTTGGCAGTTGAGGTAGCCAACTAGGTAGACAAGTCAAGTGTATACAGGCTATGTAGAGGAGAGCCAGAAAATACCGCCCCTGACTGTAACTGAAAACCAATTGCCTGTTTTGGACGGCAGCCACGTCACGTTTGTTGGCTGGCGGGGTTTTTTTTTCTCTTTTTTGGACCAGGACGTGGAGTTGGCTGCGGTTTTCTGTTTTGAGAACACTACTGGTGGGTTACCCCAGCGGAGTTGCGTTGTAAGACAACACCAGCTGCAGTGGCAACAATAAAAAGGATCAAAAGGATAAAATGTCTTGTGAGCAGAGCTCGCAAAACTATGCAACGGAAGTTGCACAAGACGTTGAAGTCGACATCGACTTTGCTAGGGATATTACCGAGTACCGAGTAGTTGCTGCTGCCATTGGTAATAGAGTAATTCAATATTGGGTGTGGCAAGCTGAATGAATGTGTTGCATGTATATGCATTCAACATCTATTGATTTTTTGCGCAACTCCTCAGAAGCAGACACTTCATCAGGCAGGCACGAGTGTACTTTAAGGCTCAACAATGAGCCACGTTTTCTTTTCACACTTTGCAGACTGACGCCCCCTCATGTTATTACAAAAACACTGTCAAGGATTATCAACTAGAGGATACCTAAAATGTTCGACAATTCTTATTTATTTCTTTATATTCGGAAGAAAGTAATCATTTGTATCCAAATTGTACTTGGAGTTTAAGCAATGTTTATTTTCAGCTCTTATGCTACCCTTTTTAACCAATTTCTTTTGTAAAGGGTATCAATTTCATGTCGATATTCAACGACAATCCTTTTGCTAATGTGGAAAGGCTCAAAAGTCATAGGCCAAAGCAGCAAGAATGTCTGGCAAAGTAAACTACTTGAGTTGACGACATCGCATGGAAATGATGGAATCAAGTGGAGTTGGAAGCAGGGGAATACCCTCTAGATACTGAAGAGGCTGTTTGAATATCAGACGAGGGTTGCAGACTAAATCAAGAAAGGGTTTACTGTGCGGAAGAGGGCGATTTATTTGATTCAAGTGCCTCACAATTACAATTCGCATATGTATATTCCATTATTATTTAGCTTTATAATATTGTCATCATTAATACCTCTCACCTTTTCCTTAATAAACTAGAAAAACATTTTACCAACCCTGGATAATTCAACAGCGACGGCTTCAAATATTTATTGGTATTTTCTTTTGGTTTTTCTTGTTTTCTTTTCCTTGTTTGCCGTCACAGAAACTTGAAACGCTTCATTTTTTTCCATTTAGACACGTTTCCACGTTAGCTTGGCTTAGTCGCGCTCTCTCTCTTCTCTATACATCCCCCTCGCCATCCTTATTCCCATCCCAATCGATATTGATGAGATAACTTCCCGTAAGTCCCTAGTGTTTAACTTTTTGGCTGAGAGATTATTAATATTTTGCTACAGTCAGAAATGCAATTTTGTGGATTTTAAGAGATTGCGTCAATTCAAAAGTTGTACGTTTTTCTTTCAAGTGTTAGTTGATTTTAGGGTCAAGAAAATAGTTTTCTATATGGGTCAAATGTGGCTTCTTTTCTATTTATGCGCTTATTTGTGCCATACAAATGCTTTTTCTGAATGTAAGCCAAAAAAATAAATTTGTAAAAAATAAAAGGGGAAAAAACAACAAAAATTGACTTCAATTTTTCCACTCGCGTGCATTTATCAATTTAGACAATGACAATTCCAAATGCAACCACTCCCACAACTGTGTCTGAAAATAAAATTTCCAGTTGTGATTTTGCGATTTTCTTCTTAACATAACTTGAGGGGGGCAAAGCATACACAAAACGATTTATTTTTGTAAAAAATTATTTTCCTGCTCAAGGCAAAAAAGGCAAACGATTGTTTTTCTGTGTTCTCAAAGTCGATATCCCTGTTATTTTGCCAACACCACTAATATCGCACACAGATATTAAACAAATTATTTTTAGTTGTTTATCTAATGTGTGTTACAAAAAAAAACACAAAAAAAAACATAAATCAAATTTTAAAATTCTTGTCAAATGTGTGCGATTAAATAATCGAAGTATTTCCTTTTACATAAATTGAAGTCTTTAATAAAACATAAACAATGTTCAAAAATAATAATAAAACAAAATTTAATCAATCGATGGCGAAATTGCAAAGAAAATTGTTCTTGGAACACAATCCGATTCTTACGTTGACTTATTGTGGTTCAAATTGCGTCAATTCATCAAATTTTGCCCTTCAGTCAGTTGCGTTTTGAGACCTTTGGGAGTGAGATTTTCACATGTTTCCTTTTTTAATATCCTTAAAACGTTTTATGACTGCCAAAGACACACAGCACTTGAAATTCAAACGTTTCTCTGCTTATATCTTTATCTTTTTTTTAATGCGCATAAAGGGAGTTGCAAAAAAAAGGGTCACAGGTCAGAGCACATAACTGAAGACAATGCTAAAAATCCATCGGTTCTGCCTTAAATTTTGCACGGAAAAGACAAATCAAATACTGTTGCCTACTTTAAGGCGCAACAGAAGCTTTGCACATTTCCTAAATCAATTTGCAGGCACTGCGTCAAACAATTTTATGCCTTTCCGCGTTGCATTTTGTTGACGCCATTTCCCTTAGATTTTTAGTGCCTATTTCCCGTAGAGGCCGTAAAAGCGTACAGCAAAATAAAAAGGAAAACGAAGCAACGTTTTACATTAAAAATTGTTCTGAAAATTGTTTAAAGTCATTCGCATGTGTAAAAGGTAGAATAAAAAAAATAAGGCGAAAAAAATATATTTTAACGCGTTCAACACTTGGCTATGTTTGTAGGATGTGTGAGTGTGTGACGGTATGTGTGTTATGGCTGCTGCTGGCAAAATGTCCGCTCATGTCACTGGGGAAATTTACGTGCTACACATCAACGTCAGCAGCTCCGAGCTGCAACCTAGAAAATGTTGGAAAATGGGTGAACGAAGAGAACTTTGTGAGTTTCCATTTAGTTTCAGCAGCATTGCAGCAAAAGTTTTGTATTAAAAAGTAGTGTACGCATTATACTAGCTGAGGTTGTAGGTTATATATCATGTAGAGCTATATCATTTATTATATATTTAAATGTTTATTTAATCACGTAATACTTTCAAATAGTACAATGGCTTCGGTATAAACTGATTGAAAAGTAAAACCTTTATTCAAATTTGTAAGTAATTATTATGACCCTATTTAATATACAGTAGTACAATTACGCTAATAAATATTAATTAGAAATTTTAGTTATTCTCATCATTAATAATTTGGTTGAAAGTTTGGCTAAACGGCATTTAAAATAAAATATGAGACATTAAATAATAAAATATTTGGGACACAAAACAAAACATGCTTCAAATATTCACCAATTTTACATGAATAATCCAGCTAAAGAAACAAATCAATAAAATGAAACATACTTCGTAAACGTATTCTATTTTATACTTATTATTTATCTAATATTAATAAGATAATTTTAAAATATTAATTATATATTTCTATTTGCTAGTCCTTAAAATTTTATTCTAATCTTATCAAAAGAAAGAAACTTAATAGACCCTGTACTTTTTTTAAGTACGGGGCCTAAAAATAGAAAACGAGATTAGACCTTTTGTCCAACTGACACCGAAAACTGATATAACAAGATACCTTTTATCAGACCTACATCCTATTAGCTTCCCTAGTGCCCAACTTAAAATCTTGAATCTAAGTACTTTAAATGCCATTTGATACAGGTTTTTATTGAATTATTTTGGATATAGCATCCTGAAATATAAAATGAAATTGTACACGTAAAAACAAAGCAAAAAATGGGCAGCCACAAACACCTTAGCTATTATTTTATTCCACATGGAATGCCATTGACGGACTGACTGACTAACTGACTGCAAGAGAGGAGGAGCAACTACCCCAAAGCAACGTAACAAATTTGCTGAAATAAGAAGCTTTAGACAATTAATTGAATTTATTGCGTATTTGGTGCGTTTATAGAAGTGTGGGGGAAACTGTGTAAACAGCCACGGAAGCCCAATAAGCAGCGCAGCTCCGGAAAACAGGAAGGGAAAGGTGAAACTATGTGG
Source organism: Drosophila innubila (assembly GCF_004354385.1). NCBI lineage: Eukaryota > Metazoa > Arthropoda > Insecta > Diptera > Drosophilidae > Drosophila > Drosophila innubila. The sequence continues at coordinate 13,792,252 of NW_022995372.1, read as the reverse complement.
GCACGTAAGCACACCTGTACCAGCCAAAGTTTTTCGTCGGGACTGTGTGTCTAGACACGAAGGGAAACTGAAAATGTGCAAGATTAAAGTAAAAGAAATGTTCAAGATTATTGTTGCTGGCCTTTAACCTGTTTTCCTACCTGTAATGCGAAAAATTTCATAATTTATTTATGAGTGCAGCTTTTACATGATGTGGGTAGAGTGACGGAGAGGGAAACTTGCCGTAAACAGAAGCTGTCCTGCCACACGTGACGCATTACGTGCAATGCGTCGTGTAACGTGCGTTGTGCACACACATCATTATTAATGCATTTGCACACGTAACCCGGGAAGCAGCTCCAAATTCAACCCCAAGTCGATTAGGGGGAGGAGGAGGAGGAGGAGGAGTGAGATAAGGAGCGGGGAAACCGGCAAGTTGCCTATTCCCCTTTGCCACTTGTAGCTTGGACCTTTGAACTCTTGAACTTGAAGCAGGTAATCCTGTCGGAGAGCCACATAAGAAGCACAACTTTGATGGCACGGTTTTGGATGCCCTTTTGGGGCTTCTTACTACTTACTACTTTCTTTAATTTTATTTATTTGTTTTTCCTGTGTTTTTTTCGCCTTTTGTATCCCCCCTTAATGAAGTCCAAGTCGGCTTAGAGATCCCACATAATGCTTTGGGATCAAGTTTTTCTAAGTTTATTTTTTTAGCTTCCTTGTAGTTTGCTATACAAATTGAATGCGCATTTTGTTTTAATTTACATAAAGGGTTTACGGAAACGCTCGTAAAATGTCATTGGAGCAGCTTGGAAACATGCGCATAAGATTACAGCAAGTCACATTTCAGTTTCTTGACAAAATTGTTAGCTTTTGGCCAGAGCATCCTCTGAGCTCCATTCGTCTAGACGTTGTCTGCGTCCGGGTAATAAAAATGTATATAAAGGTGTTTCGGGTCAGCATCCAATGCCCATCCTTAGTCGACGCTGACAGTTTGATTTTATACGCATTTTTATGGCTGCATTAAACACGACCGACACAGGACATGACAGAGCCCGACTTTGGTATGGAGCATGTTTATGTGTCTTCACACTGAAAACAAAAATCATTTTAAACAGCGAGGATACAATTAGAAACGGCCAAGTAGAAACGGAAAAAAAAGCCAAGTTTCTGTTTAAAATGTGCTTTACTTACTACAAAATAATATATTTTTTTACACTTTAATATTGGTTATATTTGCAGGATTACTAGTTCAAAATGTTTAAGTCTCTTTTAGAAATTTTCAATTTTAAATACATCATGAACTGTACTACATCATTATTTAATAAACAGAAAAAGAACAAAGCTTCAATTTAAAAAAAAAAATTTACTTTAATTTTAATTATATTCATTTTCAATCTTTAGATATATTTAAAAAAAAAAAACAAAATAAATTCCTTTTTTGACTATCCTAATAGCATAAAAAATATGTAGATCTGTAGTATTCTTCATAATTCATACACCATTATAAGTCACTTAGTCCCTTAGACCAAGTTCAATAGGTAGATGATTTCCTAGACTATGAGATCCATATTTTATGCTATTTTCTTGCGATTTAGAGAACATGTAAAACAAGCAACAAAATTGCATGCAAATGTTATAAAACTAATGGTCCACACAAACAACAAATGACACTTTTATGGGGCATAAAAATAGCCACAACAAATTATTTCCCATGGGAGTCGGAGAAAGGCGTGCATTTTCCAAAAACTGCAGGGCAAGACTTGCACTTCACTAGAAGTTCAACTTACAAAAGCACACACATTTTCTCTCACACATGCACACAGACACTTCGACATTTTGCTGCATAAGCGACACCCATAATTATCAGGGGCATGCAACGGGAACCTAGGGACCCAGAATAGGGAAATAAACGTACTAACAACAACGAGCAGCTCAACCATATGTTTTGCAAAAAGAAGAGGGAAAGAACAACTCTAGTGTGGGAGTAAAAACTGTGGCACATTGGGGTGACAATTTAAAAGAATTGATTTTATTACAGACCCAGCCACTAATGACGATGTTGTTGCGGCTGTTCGAGTGTGTATCTGTGTGTGTGTGTGTGTGTGTGTGTGTGTGAGTGTGGTAGCATCGAGCAATTTATCAATGTGTACATATATGTGTACAGTGACTCCCAGCTTATTTGACCCACTACTCTTACATATTAAGCAAAATATGTTTATTTTATTTTATTAAATATATTAAATCTGAACTAAAACAAAATAAAACATTAAAAATAAACATTAGAAAAGTCGTTGTTTAGAAATGCAGTGGTACAAATATGCTGTAAGCCACTGTATGTGCTCGCTATTAAACAGATATGTGCAATATTGCATGTAGTCGACTGAGAAGCACGCATATTTCATACACGACTGCCACTCGCCTCCCCAGCAGAGCAGTAGAAAGAGGAGGAACAGCAGAGCAGGAGGAGAAAGAGGTGCAGGAGAATCTGCCTTCAAACTCTGCCTACTTCATGTCCGTGACTCGGTTTGCGTGCAAACGACCCCTCTGGGCATGGAACTTTGCAGGGTCCAATGGACGGCAACATCGACATATGTTTGCTGTCGCCAATGCAGCGTAAAATTTGCTCTTTTTTCTACCCGTTCTCTTCTCTTCCCCCTGCTCATTTCATCCTCACTGCCTGCTTTTATTATTATTGTTGTTGCAGTGTTCGGGGCCTTGGTATTGTTGCTTGAACATGTGTTTTTGTCTTTGACCCCCCAGGGTTAAATGCAGCGCATTTCGCACCGAAACTCCTGTTCAAGTTTCGTTTTTGTACAGATTTTAAAAATGTTCACAATTTACAGCTGCGCACAGCGCACTGTCATGACTTTATGGAGTGAAATTGCAAACATATTTGAAATTTCAGCGGGATTCGATGAGTGAGTGTCGAGTTACAATTTGAGAGTTGGGAAATATGTACGAATATAAGTTTTATTTTACACTGAGCATCCAAATTTAAATGGTTTATATAAAAATAGTTAATTTAAAGAGTTTACCTGTTGGTTTGTTTGAAATAACAAATTATTAAACTTATTTAAAAAAAGATTTTTATGCCTCTTTCTAAGATAAAATACCCTAAAATGTATGGAGTTTTGGTTTCTAATCAATAAAATTTATTTTTTTGTTTCCTTTAAAATTTCTATATCCAAATTGTGCCGCAGAGTGTAAGCAGCATGTAAACAAATGAATTTTTATAATAACCTTATCTGCCCGAAACATGTCCTTTGGCAAGACTTTTTGCACACAATCGAAATGTAATTTTCATTGTGTATAAACAATGGCGACTAAATTCCATTTGAGTAAAAGGTTTTGAAATATTTTAATACACTCGACCAGACACTTGATAATCAATTTTAATAAACTTAAACATTTTTTTTAAACAATTTTAAAGTGAAACTCCATAAATCACGAAAGCTTCATAGAATTTTTGACCCCATTAACAATGACAACAACAACAAACCATAGCGAAGGGTGTGTCGTTCCTCATCAACCAAGCTTCACCCCCATTAAAAGAGAGTTCTCTCCAAAAAAAAAAAAAAAGAGCTGACAACAGCAGCCCAAACAATTTTCAAAACGCATTTTTACTCACTTCAAACGGAAAATGTAGCAGGAGCAAGTGGAGTTTGCCATTCACAGAGCCTCAGGCACTTTTTTTACTTTTCTGCTACTTTTTTGTACTCTATAAAAAATTTCTTGGGCATAATAATTGTCTTTTGTTTAGAAGATAAATCATAATGCCCGATTATAATGAAATATATTATATAGAATATAATCAGCTGTATTATTTCGATGTTTGAGTCAGTACATTTTTTTTTCGTTAAGATTTCATGCCCTAAGAAATGTTTTTTTTTTGTTTGTTATTTTTTGCTTATATTATAGCGCAATTATCTTTTCCATAATTTATGGAAATATTGTTGTCAGAAATGTTCGCTGGAATACGATAAATATATAAAGTAGTTTAATTAGTCAGTGATTTAATGATTATTTTTATTTTTCACGGCAAATGCCAATTAAATATTCTCTCAATCTCTAAAATTAGATGAATTTTGAAAACAGTAAGAGTATAGAAAAGTCATCAGTATGCAACCTTGTTGGCCACGTTTCGCTGTTATTTGTTGTAAGAACGCTCATTTGCATCACTTAAACAACAATTACATGGCCTCGAGGGATTCTGATGGAGGCGGCAGACAGCGACAAAGACAGAGAAACACAGAGAAACAATAAACGAGGCATTAAAGTGACAGCCGACTGAGCTCACAGTCATCTCATCCCATCTTATCCCCATCCCAATCCCAATTCCAGACGCGGCCATATGAATAAGTAATACAATTTGGAAGAAACAAAGCAAAGGAAACCATTGCATCAGCATCAGAGGGGGGGCCAGGAGCAGAAATCAAAAATGCTCCTCGAGGCTGTTTTTTGCGATATTTTTGTTGTGTGTTGAAAGAGAGAATAAAAAAAAGAGAGCACTTGGACTTTGCCGGCAAATATGATTGGCAGCATTGGGGAGAGAAGCTTAAAGTAGACTTCAAGCAGACGAAATCTGAAGCGGGCGGAACCGCAGAGGGGGGCGACGTCAATTCGCGCATTGTTGCCGCATTTCACAGGCGCATTCGCCGACCAACTTCCGGTTCAATAAACTTTGCAAAAAGTATTCTCGTACACATAGTTTGATGTCCATTTCCCCTCTCTTTTGCTCACTAACAAACCATCTCTTGCTCCTTCTCTTCCTCTCTCTCCCTCTAGCTATCTCTCTCTCTCTCTCTCTTTCTATATGTTTTCTATATACACATACAATAATGATAACGATTTTTCCTTCACTGCAGTCGCTCTATGCACTTTTGTATTTGTATTTGTGTATGTGTGTGTGTGTGCAGTACACTTAGCAGTAACAGCAGCAACAACAACAACAGCCGCAAATAACGTTTATTAACTGCTTCTCAGTGGTTGTGTGTGCATTTGTGTGTGTGAGCTATGTGGTTGAACGTTTTAGGCGCCTTCTGGATTAAAGACGATGGGGACGAGAATGGGGAGGGGCAGGAAATGCCATGTGCAACCGCGCACTTACTGCGTATTTGTGTCGTGTGGTAACTTCAATTGCAGCACTTTTATATAACTCGCAAATGGATTTTGTAATGCTACGAGTTGTTGTCTGTTGGTTGTGGCAAAAGTGTTGCCTACTTAACGGTGCAACAAATTATAAATGTACATAGTAATGTCTACTTCAAGATAGGGAATGACAATCATTTAAATGTTTTATAAAGCAGAATAATGTTGCAAAAAGAACTATTAGAAAATTAATCAATTTAAAATTTTCAAAGAAAAACTTCAGGTAATCTTATACCAGTCCAACAACTAATTATTTTAAGCTTATGCTTAATTTGTTACTTAAATTTAATAATTTAAATGCAATACCTTTTACACATTTTCGGCAATAGTCTTATAATTTTAATAAATGAAAAAGTTCGCAAAATACGAAATCTAAATCTTGGCCTTTCTCTTTCTTGTCTATTGTTAAATAACTGTTGGAATTTGGTTATTGAGTTCAATTTTAAACAAAACTAAATAAAAAGTTAATTCAAATATGTTTACAAGCTTTGGGCTTCGAAATCCATGAAGTAACTATTTTCAAATTAACTAAAGTTATTCTTCTGTGCAAAAAAAACAAACACTCGCATTATAAATAATTGTCAAGCTAATGAAAAGTAAAGTTTCTTAATTTTCACAAAGCGCTCTCAAAGAATCAATTACAAATTCGCTCATAATAATGCAAGAATCTATTGTCTAAACAATTTGATAAACTTTGTTGATTTAAAGAGTATGCAACAGCTTTAATATTTTGAACGGCAGACACTCAACTAACTAAATTTATGATGCACAAAATTAAGTGCACAGTTTGCACGTTTAAAAGCCACAAGACACTTCATTTATTAAATGATTTTGCCATAAAAGCTACACAGTCACTCAAAGTATAATCAAGAGGCAGCCAGAAGGAAGGATACTCGCACGGTTGGCCAAAGCTGTCCGAAGGATAAGCTGACAGCAAATGCAGCCATCAAGCGAATTAATCAAATTTTGTGCCAAAGCAACAAGACCAAAAGCCGTCCTCTTCTCTTCCTCCTTCTATAATCTTCTTGGCATTGCCTGAGTTTGATTGTCAATTAAAAACGGTTGGAATGCCAGACACCCAATGAATGACACAGAGACAGCTTCTGAATGGGTCGATCTGTTTTCCTGGCTGTCAGAGGGCAGACGACAAACGCCAGTTGCTGGCAGATAGCGACAGCAGGAGAATTATACGAAAAGGCAGCAGGCAGCAGGAGCAGTTTGAGCTGCCCCAATCGGTAGTTGGGTCAGCACAAAAGGGTGCGTCGTTCTATAAATTGATAGCTCGCCCAGTGGAAACCAATTGTTGCATTTGTCCCTCGAAAGGGTTGAATTGAATTGCTGGCAATTTGTTTTCAGCCACAAGAGAGTGCGAGTCAGATTAAGGTATGAGAAGATTTGCTTTGGGCGTGATGATATTTTACTTAGCACCCCCAGCCAGTGCACATAATTGGTTGACACAATGGAGCGATTGCCTTAAACAAAAAGCATATTCAAGTAACGGAAAATTCGGAAAATATCTCCAACTAACACTGAAGAAAGTACAATAGTAAGCTAAAGGTCAAATTGTATTTCAAAGGGCTTAAAAGTTTGTCTGTAATAAGGTGCTGTTATCAACACTGGAATGTTAACAGAAATTTGCAATATTTAATCTTTTCAGCTTTATTGCAAATATAAAAGTAAAATTTAGAAAACGGGTGCATTCACTCGTTGATTTATTTATAATTATTATTTTTATTTAGTATAAAACTAATAAATGACTCAACAAATAACTAATATCTATTTTGTTTTAGAATTTCTTAATTCGTTAAATTTACAAATATTCATATTTAAAGTTTAACAGAATTTAAGACTCCAAAACTGATTTTTGTTTGTAGAGCTATCTTTCATAATTTGGCAAAGAAAAATTCTCAAAGGCCTAAAGAATGTGTCTTTTGAATAATTTAATTTTAGCATTCTTAACACAAAGATTTAATCTTTTCAGTACTTCTGGTAATTTACAGTCAAAAGCATAAATATTTCGATTACTTCCCAAATCACATTCGCCACATTTGTTGCAAGTTTGGATAAATCTACCTGAACGTTGAACGTGATTGCTTGATGGGACAACAAAACCAGAGAAAACAAAGCAATTCGCACAATTTGACCTGACACGCATTGCGCCAAAAATTATGCAACACAAAATACGGACGACAAACGATTTGCTCAATGTTCGAAGCGCCATTTGCCCCAAGAGAATGAGTCTGGGAATGATGATGATGATGATGATGATGATTGGTGGGCCAGAAACATTCACCGCACATTTTGCGGTGACATTTGCGCGTTATGGTTTTGTAATTACCTGTAGCAATCATTTTAGGGGACAAGAGAGAAAAGGTCGAACCGGGGGAACATTACGACATTTGCCAACAATTTATGACCGTTTGATTGCTGTTGACCAAGCAAGGGCTGTTACCACTTTGTGACTGCGACTGCGACTGTTCGTTTTTATGGTTTGAACATTTAAGTAGAGTTGCTTTTTTCCTGTTGCTTTTAAATGTCATTAATTGGCCATTAGGCGAGGGATATGCAGAAAATACGTGGAGGAAAGTAGAATATTCTGGGTCAAGGTTGAATATAAATCCTGCCTGAACTTTAACAAAAGCCCAACTTATATCCTCCTAATCTAGTTGTCATTATCATTTGACATCGGCAGACATACAAAAAAGCATACACCATTTTCAATCTCGGCACGTAGCGTTTATCTTCTATTAATAATGAACATCATTACAATTTCGCACATAATGCGACAACAACAACAGAAAGTAACGGTAAGCTGTGGGTGTTGAAAGATATCAAATAAATAAATACACACAGAGAAATACGCAAAAATCTACTTATACTTGGATATATGCCAAAGACACATACATAAAACACTTGGGAGTTTGCTTTAATGGAACTTTTCACGCACTCATACATGCATGTATGTTAAGAAGTGAGGGGGAACTGTAGGGGGAGGAGCAAGAGAAGCAGGCTGAGGTTGCTGCTCAAGAAGCGCATAATAAGCAAGAAATCTGTTGATTGTATATGTACATACATATGTACATATGTGTGTCTGGAATTGGTTCCGAGTCCGTGGTCTGGGGACTGTAATCAAAGTTTTCCCGGGTTAGAATCAAAGTGACAGCAACCAGTTGCTGTTCCAGAGAGAGAGAGAGAGAGAGAGAGGCTTAAAGCAAGAGTGGGGGCAACAAACTTTGCAAATAAATATAATAAAACCGCTTCAGAACTATGCGCTCTCATTCCTTAAGGACTTTAAAAACAACAAATGAAGCTGAAATACATGCTTGTACAGTGGTCGGCATATTTATTTTGACAAAACGTAAAGTTAAATCTACTCAATATTTATACTAACTTAATGAAGATTTTAGCATTAATGAAAAGGTCATTTAAATCCTGTTTGGTTGATACAAAATTTTCCTAAACCCATTAAGTGCCCATTAAAAATTTTGAATTTATGTAAAAATCTACCTTTTTTTAACTTTTTTCCTATGGCTTAAACAAAGAATGCTTTGATGCAAAAAGTTTCTTCAAACTATTATAATAGTGATTGTAAAAAGAATTTTTTAAAAATCTCTTTGCTTATATTTTTTATGATTTTTTGAATGGGAAGATCTCAGAAAAATTTTGTATGAAAAGTAAAATAGTCATTTTGAAAATTGCTAGAAACTATTTTGACAAAATCAAAAATTTACAAAAATTCTCTTGCAGATTGATTTTTTATTTTATTATTCTTGTCCTTGGTTTTTTTAAACAAGCTAAAAATAAAAGAAAAATGTTTTATTTTCAACTTAACTATTTTAAAAAATAAAAATAACAAATTAAAATAACACAATTTTAAATTGTCGAAAAACTTTTTTGAATAACTGTAAACATATATATGAGGCTAAAGCCGAGTCTGACGAAACCTAACCTGAAAAAGTCACTTGCTTCACAGAGAAGACATAATTAGAAATTGCAAAACTGCAAACAAAACTTCCTTGACGCGCTGCAGTCGTCATTCCTTCACTCTTCCCCCTCTGTTTCTCCAATGTCTCCGCTGTCCTCCACTCTCTGCTCTCAATCCTCATTCCAGACATACGGACTTTGCGATGCGTTAGGCATTGCAAATGAGTTATTCCGTGCATCCTTCGCATCGCATAATGCTGCTGTCTAGCTCTTACAACAACATCATCGCCACTGGTTGTTGTTGTCTCATTCTCACTCGCAAGTCGAAGGCAGCGACATGTTTTGCGACGACACTGAGACGTTGACATTTTGTGCGTCTCTCTTTCACTCTCCGCTCTTTGTCTCCTTGCACTTCGGCCTGACATGACCGGAATAGATAATTATTTATACCACTATGGGTATGCTTTTGTATACTCTAGTATTATATATATATATATAAGCATGTACTTGCCTAGATCTTTTACGTAGTTGGGTTACACTCCTTGTTCCTTTCATACCCTGTAGCTAAAGAATAAAAATACATCCCACAATCAAACAGTCGCTAAGCAACCAAATTTAAATTTCTAAATAAGAAAAAGCTGTGAAGTTGATGCTCTGAATTAAAATTATCGATAGTGACGCTATACTATTCACTGTAAATATAATTTTCTGTAACGAAAAGGATATTTCACTTCAAACGAAATCAGTTATATTATATATATTTTACATTTTCACATTAATTCATTAATTAATTCAATTGAACATAAAAAAAATGTTACTCAAAAGATATTTCAGATTATAATTTCCATATTTGTAAGCTATAAAATATATATATATTTTTCTTAAAAGTATTTTGTAACACTGATTTAGTCAACAGGGTATTAAAATGTTAGTCTCATATGACTGCAATATACGTATGTCTGTAACATTTGCCAGACTTTTGCGATTGTCGCCCTTCTCTGTAACAAAACTCGTATTCTTACAAGTGCTACCCCAAAAGTAATTCAATTTATGTTTCTGTTGTAGGTACAAGCACACCCGCACATACACACAACAATACACTGAGTAGTTGTTGGCTACTCGAGAATAATAGAAAGTATCTTGGGGCTTCACCCCTCTCTTTTTATCTGCCCAACTCTAATGCGATTTGCATGGTTCACAGCTTTAAACAGAATTTTAACAGCTTACATAGAATATATATCTTCTTCTCACTTTAAAATTGCGAATAGTTTAACATAAAAACCTCAGAGTGCTCATTTTATGAGCTGAAATGCATCACGTTGTCTATTGCTAGTTTGGCATGTAGACCACAGCAGTGTCATAAACAGCTTCTTTTTATGTGTTTACCAAATGATAGCAAAACACATCAAAAGCAAAGTAACTTCAAAAGTAACATCCCAGGTAATTTCCTTCGACTCTGAGTTTGTCAATAATTCTTAACTAGTTCAAGATAAACAGTAAAACTGTAGCAAAATGTAACTTGTGTGTAACTGTGGATACTGATTGAATTACGCAAATTTGATTACCCATGCCAATATTTTATGTGCTATATAAATTTAATCTAGGTTACTTTCGAAAGCGTACAAGATGGCATTCAAATCTTATTATATTATTATTTGTAATACCTCAAACCTTCTTCATTAAATTAAAATTCTATACATTTAATCCTTACACGTTCTTTATTCAAGATTATACTAGTTTGAAATAATTATATTTTTTGATATTGAAATTTTATAATTCAAATTTGTAAGAATTATGAAAGTATTTCATAAACGCGCTTAAAAATATTTTTTATGAGAGCTTCATTTTTTTTTTATATACATTTTTTTTCTATTTTAACCTCGGCTTAACTCATTATCGCAGAAAATAGAATATTATACATATTACTGTCGTCGCATTTTTCATAAAACAAACTCAGAAACATACAAAAAAAAAACTGGCGCAAAACTCACCATGACTGCCTGTCCCATTTGCAGGATGTGTACATTAAATTATACAGGCAAGAATGTTGAGACCAACTTTCTGATGATTTTTTAATAAGCGACCAATTTGAAAACTGCAAAATTGAAAAGTCAAACACACAAAAGGTAAAGAAATGTTGAGAACAAAATCTGTCGCGAGTGTCCTTTTCTTAGTTGACTGTTGTGTGCGTGTGTCCCTGCGTAATTTACACGTGATTATCGCGGGTATTCCAAAATGGGACAACTTTGTCAACGAGAGATCTTCCCACTGGAGGTGTGACTGCCATTATTATTCCACCCAAGTTGCCAGTAGACGTCTATACACACACATACAAAAATATATTACCATATAGAAGGTAGATAATAATAAATTCAAGCATCGTACGTGCCTCACGCTAAAAACGTTGCCTATTTACGGGCGCTCATGAATATTTCAATAGCGGCTGCGAACCAAAGAAGTTGCTCATTGTTCACTGTGATTAAAGCTGTGACTGTAACTTGCTAACGTTATCTCGCTGCTTTGTAAAAATATAGAAAGTATTGGCAAAGTATTTCTTACTTAATACAATTATATAGCATTTTACACAAATTTAAATATAGAATTTCATTAGTTTTTTCAATTATTTCATAGTTGACAGTGACTGCACTTTTTTTATGTTAAATTATTGCAATCAAATAATTAATTGTGTGCCTTCAAAATCTTCAAAATAACTTGAATACATGTTTGCTTTTTTCTAAAATTCTTTTTCTTTAAATAGTCATTTCGATCAACTCTAATCGTGCTAATATTTGAAATGCGCTTATCACAGCGTATTCATCTTAATTTATTCCAACGACGCTCTCAAGTATGCAACGATTTGCTGTGCACTGACCTATTTTGAGAGTACCTTACCTATTAGATGGCACCAGGATGAGATTAAGATGGATATCCAGCTGGGACCACAACGTTTTCCAAATCAATTCAAATCAAATTCAAGCAGAGTTGCGCAGTCTGTGCTAAATTGACTGTTTGGCCAAAAAATGCCAATGCCAAACTGGAGAGTGGATGCAATTGCTCAGTGGAGCTAAACGTCTTTATTTCTCCGTCTGCAGAAACTTGCAACTCCACAAGCATACACACGACAATAAATTCCAAAACAAATTTATTTTGGTTCGAATAGAAACTTGAACCTGGCTAAAGTTGCTCCCCAAAGCAATCAATTTTTACGGCAGTTTAGTTTGCCGAACTTGACAATCAATGGAAACAGTTTAATTAAATGCGGATGCCAGACAAAAGTCGTTGTTGTAAGAGTGATTGTAAAGTTACATTTGCCTCCCTCCTATTCGGTAAGGTATTTTGACCCGGTAGCGGAACTATCAACCAGATTTGCATGCCATTAGCCAAACTAGCAACTAACGAGCAAGCCGAGTGCATTAACAGCGGCAACTTGGCTCGGAGTGGGTGCAACAACCGTTGGCAACAATAACTACCAAACAATTTGCCAAGTCATGATTTGTAATGGAGACACACTACAATGAGGGGCAGAAGCACAAGAGTAAAGGAATATGTATCTATTATGCTGGCCAAAGGGCGTCTCTAACTTTAAAATTTGTCAAATGAATGCTTTGCAATGGTTTTAGACTGTTGCACCTGTAGCTTAAAAGACATATTTAGTAAATGTATCTTATAGGTACTTTCGACTTATTCAAGTACACTTAAAACTTGATGGTAAAGAATTTTTTCATACTTGCGAATAAATATAAAATACGATCTATTGAGTTTATTTTTATTTTATTAAGACTATTACTAGATTAACTGTTCATACATATGTTTGTATATATTTGAGTGAGATTATATTCCATTATAGCCTAAAGCAGCAGATGCTGCACTTCACACTGCAAACTATCTCCATGTTAAGCTCTGTTTACAGCAACAATGCTTGAGGCATCATATTTAGTGAAAATCTCTGAATTTTTATACAATATCTTAATGCTGCAGATAGAGAGGCAGTACACGTTGTCAATTCCAATAAAATTGTCACAATGGCGCCACATGGCAGCTGAAGATGTAGTACAACTGCATAAAGCTGCTCCATAAAGTTGCATGTCTCCCGTTTAGATACTTGTATTTTGTTTTTTTTTTTTTGTTTTTTTTTTTTTTGCATGAAACGGTTATAAGCTACAATAGCGCGTAATCTATGCCACTCGACTTGCAGCATCGTTTGGCGTTGCATACTCCAGCAGATACTTTTACCGGGCGCACAACACAATGCAGCTTAGCACCAAAAGTGCACAGCGCATGAATATCATTTCATTTTATTTTTGCATTGCATTTTTATGATTGCTATGCAAATGCACAGCTCACAAACTAAAGCAACAACTCCAATCTGAAACGCAACGAGGCGTGGCATCTTTTGTTTGGTGGGCGTTGCAAACGCCCTCAACATAAAAGAGCATCGCAAAAGCAAAAAGGAAAAAGCAAAATACGAAATACGCAAAAACAAACTTAACTTGGGGGCGTGTTTAGCCCATAAAAGACACACACAATTGTTGTTCATCTAACAAAAAGAAACGCAAGAGCAATAACAACAACCACAACAACAAATATATTATTATTCTAGATGAAATTCTAAATAAAAGAACTTTAAATACAGTAAAAAAAAAAAACTTACCTTCGACATCAACAGTATTGTTCACCATTTTAGCTGGATTTAACGTTGTAACTGCAAAATTTAATTTAAAAAAAAATATTTTTAATGAAATTACAGCAAATAACCAGACAAATATAATTTAATTTTCAGTAAATAACAAAAGAAATATTTATTCTTTTTTGCACATATGTAAATTGCAACAAGTTAAAAAAATCTACGAGAAATTGTCAGAATGGGTCAAATCGAAAGTTCAATAAGATTCAATTCTTACGAGTAAACATACATACATATGTACATACAATGTGTGACTATTTATGTTCGACTTAGAGCTACCCTGTGTTAAGGTACCTTTACATACATATGTACATATGTATTAAAAATATTAATAGGTTTTACTTTCAGTCACAAGGCCATACAAACTTAATTTAATCGCAGATTTTAAAATGAATTTTTGAACTTGTGTTGAGCATTTTGTCCCCTTAAATAAAAGGAATCAAGGGTGTTTCAGAAATACAGACTAACCAAAAAGAAACAAACCAAAACTGTATCGGTTTTTACTTGTTTTACGGTTGGTTTAAATTTTTGGAACATCCCTGAATGTGGCCAATTTAGTTTATTTTAATAGGTTTTATTAAACATAATTAAAAATGTTCCACCTATGCGGCTCTACGATTTCATTTTTTGTATTTTAAGCAATACCTTCGGGCTTCACAATAAAAAATTAAGTGTATGTTCATTCTTTCGCCTTAAATAACACTTTTGATGCTGACAAAATGATAAATAACTAGTCGGCCGGTGCTACAGTCGAGCATACTCGACTGTCGGAGACCCCGTACTTACTATCCAAAAACAGTCACTTCTAAAAACTAAATAATATTTAAGATTACCATAAACTCTTATATATTAAATACTTATAACATATATACTTATAGTATATATGCCTTAGAGTCTTATGTTTAACACTATTTAATAACACTAGTCACACTAATTATCTTAAAATGGAACACTTGGTAGCACAACAAAATCAAATTTCAAAATCACTTGTACACAGCGCGCACAAAAGAGTTGAAAAAGAGTCAGTTTAAAGTCAAATAGACATACATATGCATTAATCATTAGGAAGAGCAGGACATCCATATGTGCAATTCAAAGATCTGTTAAGTGCACACATACATACATATGTTGGCACGCGCCAAAACAAAAGAAGTTTCTAGCTAAGCATTCATATATATAAACATGCGTTTATGCATATTTGGCTATGTTAAGCATAAGTGAAACCTTAACAGAGAATAAATTAAAACTGCATGTTAAACATGCTAAATGTTAAATCAAATAGTAAAATAATTGAAAACCAAAAAAAAAAAAAATTTACTAAAAACATAAATTTACACAGTAAATTTATAATAAACATGAAATTAACATAGAATTTTAACTTAACGTTTATATAAATACCAATGTAAAATTATTTTAATGAAATTTTTAAACATGTATTCAATATTAAATGTCAGTATAACATTCATAAATAACAATTTCAATAAATTATAAAATTAAAAAAAAAGCTTAAATTCAGCTGGAAAAAAAGTTGTTCCCGCCGGGAATCGAACCCGCGACAAAATTGCAAAAATTTTCAAAAGACAAAGGCTCAAAGTGTTGAGCCACTCGCACTTATGTCTTTATCCTCCTAAATGGCCATATTGCTTGTTTTAGTGCTCAATTAAAAAGTAAAAGAAATAATTTATATTTTAACATTTAATGTTAATATTACATTTTAAATAAGCACTGAGTTTGTTTTAATATAAAATGAAATTGAATTCGAACATAAATAAATTAAAATCTTTCGCCCACGGCAGGACTCGAACCCACGAGCACTGTCCGACTCCGCGACTCAGTACACTGCGCCACCGAAGCTCACGTCTGAATGGACGCCAATTTGTTATATAATATGTTAATATAAATTTTTGTTTTATCAAGATATTCAAGTTTTAATTACTGCCAACGCGCCATCAACGAATTTAACAGCAAAATTTATTATTTGAATATCTTCGCTATTTACTGTGCGATCAGAATGAAATTTTCAGCAAAAATTTAGGACAATTATATCTTCATCTGTGCAAAATCTGGAATTTCTGGCTTTCAAAATGCTCTTATAATTTGGATATGAAATTTTTAATGTCGATTTGCAGGCGGTTAAGGGGGCGTGGCTGATTTTTGAAACAAACTTGATCTGCCTGCAGTATAGAGGAACCTACATACCAAGTTTGGTGTCTCTAGCTCTTATAGTCTCCGAGATCTAGGTGTTCATACAGACAGACAGACAGACAGACAGACGGACAGACAGACAGACGGACATTGCTATATCGACTCGACTATTGATGCTGATCAAGAATATATATACTTTATAGGGTCTGCCACGCCTCCTTCTACCTGTTACGCACATATTCGGTAAAACAAACCCAATAGACCCCTGTACTTTTTTTAAGTACGGGGTCTAAAAATTGTTATAATGTGATTATAATCTAAAAAGTTTAGTTTTATTTAATCGTAATCGTAATCGTAACATAAATAACAAATAAGTAGTCCACAGCATATTAAATATTTGCTTGGATAAATTTTAATAAAAACAGACCTAGCTAAAATGATAAATATGCACGTTAAGGTGATATTTGCGATATTCCTGTTTTAAAAATTGATAATCCTATCTAACAGCATTATATATACATCATATATACATATGTGCAAAAAATTAATTTTTTTTGGAAGTCATCCTGACAATGGCTTCACACTAATGAACATAAAACCACACACACCCACATGGGTATGATTTTAGTTTATAGCCCTTATGAGCCCAAAATTTCGTGGTCCGTTACATGCTACCTACAGCCGCAGAGCAAATGCATAAAACACTCAAGAAAGGCGCCCTTGCATAAAAGCGCAAGGAAGGCAAACATCGGCAAACAAAGAGCAATGCCAATAAGAAGAGTGACAGGCCAAAGCAAGAACAGCGAAAGCAATAACAGCAGCAGAAGAAGGAACAACTATAACAAGCAGTCGCTCATTACTGCAAAAAATAAGAAGAGCAACAACAATAATAACAAGAACAGGAATACCAAATGTCAGCGCACTGGAAATTGGAATCAACAAAGCGTGGGCAAAGGAAAAGGAAAAGCGACAACTGATGTCAGGGGCAACAGCAACAGCAACAACAACAACATCAGCAGCAATAGCAACAGCAAAAATAAAGAACGGCAAAGTTATTGGCGTCGGCGTTTCAGTTGTTTTGCAGCTGTTGTTGTTGTGGCTGTTTTGTTATTGCATTTGAACAGAAAAAAAAAGCAAAAAAAAAGGGACTGCAGTGACTTTGCAGCAAACCGGATAGTACACTTTTCATCTTCCATTACTTACATACACCATTTGGTTTATTTTTGTAAGCACTTCTTGCTAAACTTACCAACTTGAAACTGCAAATATCCAAAGAGTATCTCCAAAGTACGTTATTTCAGCTCACAAGCTTAAATCTTTACTCACATAAAACCTTACACAAATCTACAAATTGTTTAAGTATGCGTTTTGATCTTATTAAAATTTTCTGTTCTGCGCGCGTTGCGATCGTGTCGGTGCAAATTTAACAACTGAGCGACTGAGGTGGCGTCGAAGCTGCTTTGTAGTCGATCGCAGGAGAAGTGGCACAGTGGCACAAATACTGCTAAAATATATGAAAAAAGTAATGCATTGCACGCCTACTTATGATTTAAACACATTAAAATATTTCCAGCTAATAATACTATTTTCAAAACCAAATATCGTTTTACATCTGCGCTCAACGTTATGAGCATTTAAATATTAAAACGATCATTTATTAATAAGATCCTATTGCCCACTGTGCAGCGCTGACAGTTGTGCTTTGCAGTTGTTGTCTTTCTAAGGGAAGCTGCTGTGGGCAAATAACATTTAATGCCCGCGAGTGCGAGCGAGATAACTAATGTTGTATTTGTGAAACGGTTAAAATTCAAATGACAATTTTAAATTTAAGCGGCCGTTAGTCAAACCGGTTGGCAGCGTAAAAGAGAGCAAAGGGAGAGAGTTGAGGTGATGAGCATAATTTTTGGCAGGTCAGGCAATTGGGGCATTTGTTTGTTTGTGTATTTCTTGCTATTGTTATTGTTATGAAATCATCGCTTAGATTTATTACGAAACTGAGCAAAGAACTCAAAAGGTACAAATGAATATATGAAAGATTTGAATCAGCAACTTATTTTCTCTTCTTTCTTAACAATTCTTCTCTTATCTGTTAATGCAACGATGTCAACCTAAAGCAATTACGGAAAGGCTATAAATCAAGAATACCAAAGTGCGTACAGTTAGGTGGAGATAACAAGTACTCTATGGGGTATACATACCCACATGCATATATTATATAAAGTCTACTTACTGTCAAGTGCATTGAACTTTGATGTACTCCGATTTAATAAGCTGAGACCCACGCTAAAGTTAAGAAAATAAAATTAAAAGCACTCCAACAAAGTAGCAGCGAAATTTTCCACCTACACTCAGAGCTCACAATTAATTTACCTTTCTTTTCATTATAGGCGGAGGGGTTATCACAGTTTAAATGACAAACAACCATAAATATATATCTATGGCAAATCAAATTAAGAGTACATCTTAAAAAAGTGAAATTTGATCAAATTGCTGTAAAACTTGTCCAAGAAATTTCATACGCACTATGGCTAATGGTAGGAAGAGGGAAGGCGGAAAATAGCATGTACAAAAGTATAAATACAAGTTTAGGTGCGTAGACAGACTTATCGGTGGGGCGCCTAACAAATTGCGCGACTATTTTCATTTTCACCTGGCCGTCATAAAAAATAAAATGCGTTCGATTTGAATTTGCGTTTTTTTTATTAATACTCAGCCAGAGGCGCGCAAATTCAATAACAACAATAGCATGTGGCCAAGAGAGAGCAGGGAGAATGAGGGGAAGTTTAATCTCAGCTTTGTTCCCCCACCCAGAGGCCGTTTTACCTTTTGCGGTGAAACAAAAGCAGAAAGCAAAGCGCCGTTTAAAACAAAGATGCTGCCACAGTGTCACTGACTCACAAAGCAGAAACAACAACATTAACAACAGCAAGAAGAAAACAATAACAAAGGAGTATAGGTGGAAATAAAAACCATAATTGACTTGCAATGTCTGCTGGGAGGCAGAAACAACTGCTCCTTATATGGCAGTTATACCAGGAGAAGGAAACTGCATTCATCATCCGGCATTTAATCAAAAAGCACTTTATCTCACTTCTTCCTATAAGTTCTTGTCTCAACCAGAAACAGTAGGTACTGCAAAATACAAACTCTTGCATTATATGTATCTTTACATATAAATTATAAGTTATAAGTTATAATCGAATTGAATAAACTCAAAAAATCATCTTTTGTTTTAAGTTATAATATTTGTATTACATAAGTTAGTCAAGAAATTTTATTGTTTTGTTTTAATTATAATAATAATATAATAATATAGTGTAATATAATATAATAATAATTAAGTATTAGTACAATAAGACTGCTTCAAGTTGCAGCTATCATAGTACAAAAAGTTTCTTTAAACTGGTTCTATTGTCTTAAGTTAAATAAGGGAATCAAACCGAAACAAATAAAGGTAACGGTTTCGGTTCCGGTACGTCCCGAAATAAATATTTCGGTAAAAGGTTCTATTTCAGTATCTTTCTTTCGGTTCCGGTATCAGTACGGGTACGTAACGGTACAGCAACTCAATTTTGAAGCATTTTAAAAATTCAAGATGTCGTTTTATAATAAATATGAGTGAACGAATTTAAAAATATTTCAATGCAGAATGTATTTAGAGTCCAAATTATGAGCAAAATGACATACCGCTTGAAAATCGGTTCAGTTTTGATCAAGTTTTGACAGTTTAAAGTTGGTCAGACTGCAAATTTAGCCACTTTACAAGTCCAAATTTTTGTTAAATTTCACATGATTTTTTACAAAAAGAAAGGGGTCAGAATCAAGTTTAAAGTGTTGTTGTATATTAATAACAATATAAGAAGTTGATTAAAAGTGAAAACTTGAGATTTAAAATTTTTAATTTTCGAAATTTCAAAGGGGGTACCCTTAGCATCGAAATCAATATCTGGTAGACCTAGAGGAATATATTTTTTTTTAAGAATTTAATAAAATTTAAATGCAAATTTAAATTAAGAGGCAAAATCAAGACCAAAATGACATTCCACTTGAAAATCGGTTCAGTTTTGATCAAGTTGTGACAGTTTGAAGTTGGTCAGACTGCGGTTTCAGTTCCGGTACTAAAAATGAAACGGTTAGTTTCGGTTAACGGTTTCGGTACCGGTTCCGGTGTTATTCCCTGAGTAAAATAATTATATAATTAGCATCATAATTATGATGATATACATTATATGCATACACATAAAATCATTTTATGGGAAAGTGAAATCTTGTAAGAATAAAGGTCGCCAACTGGAAACTTTTTTTTTTACATATACATTTCTCAACCACACTTTTCACATGAAAATTTTCGATAATTTGATTTGTCAACATCCAACCTGAAAGGAAGAAAGGGTAGTTCAGGTTTTGAGTTTGGTAGAAAATGTTCGGTTACTATGTGAGGATGATTTAGTGTCATTTCTTTCCAGCCGGTTGTCTGCTTTACATCACTTTTATGATCATTAATAAAGTCGATTGTATGTGCTTGGAGTTGGCACGCATTTTGATTATTTGCCAGAATTAAGGTTTCGGCGGCATTTTCAATTGTGAGTTTGGCGAGCAAGAAATTCTCGCACATGTTCTTAAGTCGTTCGAGTAAATATTTATTAGCTGCCGCCAAAAGATCTTTACATATGTTGTCCAACTTTGGTTCCTTATCTGTGTACATAAATAGCAGCATTTCTGTAAGGACCTCGGGATCCAATTCATTTATAGTCAGTCGACCCTCATTCAAATCGTTGTTAAGCATGACCTCAAAAACTTCGCTTCGAGCTGTGAATAAAAAATTACTTTTAAAAAAGTTTATTATTATATGTAAATATCGTACCTGAAAGTATATTCTTATGGGCTGGAATCTCTTGTCCGCTGATTGTAACGATTGTCACATCGCTATACTTCTTGTTTTTAAAAAGATTGCCAAAATCTTCTGAAAATTTGGAATCAGACACTTTAATCGGCTTAGTGTTACCACAGGTGCAGACTGTATCTGTCAGTATGAAAATTTCACAGAATATAGTCAGCACATCATTGGGCAATAAATTCTTCGTCTTATCAAACAGCGCTCCACTGTGTATAAATGGTTCGAAGGTTATATTAGCGTGTTTGGACATATTGAATCGCCTCTTCTGTAAAGTTTCATCATGACCCAATATGAAACATCTGACCTTAGCTTTGTCCGTTGTACCATCCCACTTAGTCAACTGTAAGCGAAGTTCTAAATATTCGTTCCCGGAAACATCACTTTTCTTTTTAGACAGCACTAAATTCCATTTGACTTGATGATCGCCATCCACAGGAAATACTGGCGATCTTAGAGTTTCATTTATCTCCCAGACTACACTGAAATTCTCTATATCCCATGTATAGGAAAATTTAACAACTTTTGGTTTCGTTTTGGCCCAGTCATTTGAAGTTTCTTCTCGCCATTGAGGGGTGCGGTTCCTAGCGGAATCAAGCGGTCGCGAAATTGAATAGGCCTTGACAAAAAAATTCATAATGCCTGTACAAAAAAAGGGAAGAAAAAATTAATTTAAAAAATGTCTGTTATATTTTGGTTTTTATTAGATACAAATAAGATATTCAGAGAATATTATTCACACAAAACGGTATTCAAAAATTAATTGTTTTAATTGTTTAATCTTGAAATAGGGCAACATATTTTTAATTCGAGATTGATCATTGCGCAACATAAGTACGCCACCTTAGACTTTAGAGTCTAAAGTTTAGACCAACAGCACATTCAAAAGCAACAACTGAACTGACTTAGAAATTTTCACCCGTTTAAAATCGATTCGCATTTTTTAAAACACAGTTTTTATTGATTTAAAACATATAAACAACAACTTAACTAGTGAACTATATGATCTTTGACATTTGTTCACTTTGATGAATGGTTCAAATGAACTAAATCTGAACGATTCGGTACAATTTGATTTGCTCAGTCAACTAGATCGGAGGGGTAAGCGGAGATAAACAGCATCGTAGTTGGACTTTAACCGATTAGTAACATGCATATTTGAACGGATCGAGGTCAACTTCTGAGACCCTTTTAGCATAACATGACTCACTTCCTTCTGAACATATAAGCACGTCCTTATTCATTTTTTGTTGTTACACGCATTTATTTACTTTTTTTAGCATTGTTATTAATTTTATTTGAGTATTTATTCTTCACTTACGATATATTTGAATCAATGCAGACACTTGGATAACACAAAGCAAATATATGTAGTTGAATGCAATTTGCAAAAATGCATTCTTCGTATACACACAATGTATGGTAGATACAGTGGCTCGTTCAGAATAAGTTCATATGAACGCGTCACTAAAATGAACAAGTAATTCAGCTCACCCAGCTATGAGCTAGATTTATTTGTCATTCGTTCAATGGATAATTATAATTTAAGATAAAATATGATTGAATTTCACAATTGGTTATACACTAATAGTATAACATTTTCTTTATTACTTATTCTTTTGTTAAATATTATTACAAGTTCTTAAAAGAAATGGTTTATATTTTATTTTTTGGACTGTTTGTTATGTCCTAGTGATAGAAGCGTAAGCTTATTAATTATGGCACCAGTCACTAATTCAGTCGAAGTTTCATAACTAGAACGTCTTAAACTCGTTAACTGTCAAACTTAAACTTAATTGAGGAAAGATAGTAAATTACATAAATTCTGCTTCCGTAAGTCGAATTTTGCCGTACTCGAACAAAAATATTAGCTCGTGCATGCATTCCTTTAGTCGAATTTTTAGGGGAAATCCCGAAAACTTGTTTGAAGGAAATAAATTCAGAAAACCATTAAAAATTAAGAATAAAATTCTTGATAATATAATGTATAATTGGAAATTTATTTTCTTCAAATTGGAAGCCTCGAAGCTCTGTGTACATGAATGTAAGGAACTCGGAATTCAAATCGTCTATTGTCACTCGACCCAGTAGATTCTAATTTATTTCGTTGTTAAACATAGCTTCAAAAGATTCGCTACAAGCTGTGGATAACAAGTTATTTTTTGGCCTGTTCCGATTTTTACTTCCGATTTTACCGAATTTTATAAAATGTATTTTTTACGATTCACTTAGGCTATGTATTTATGTTATTTTATTTATTTACCAACTCAATGTGTATTTATTCACAAACAATACGCATATTTTCGGAATAAAATTGGAGCAAACTGAAGATTTTCACTTCCGATAAATCTAGGAATACGCCTGTATATTAGTCAATTGATCAGTTGGTCATTTTTTTTATGATATGATAATAATGAATTTCATTATTATTTACACATTTACAAGATATAATTTTTTTATGTTTCCTCAAACTTTAACATGAAACAAACCCGTTACATACTTTTGGGAGCTAGTATAACTTTAAAAATTAAGAAAAAAATAAATGATCAATCAACTTTTTAAATTTATAAGAAATAGATACATTTTTGTTCTCAAAACAATAAGTTGATTAACTGTACACATTTAACAAATATTTGCAGCTAAAACTGCTTATTTATTAGTTTTAGTTCTAACGACATTGCACATTTATATTGCTCTGGCCCAGCTTATAACTACACATTACAATTAGCTTTAAGTAAAACTAGTTTTTCGAATGGATAATCGGAAAGTTCTGGATTCTTTAAATAACTAACTATCTTTTCAAATGAAAACAATCTTTCAACCGGCGCAGATGACGTCAATATGGTATTATGTTTTATTGCCAAATCATGCAGCAAAGGATACTTTTCCAGCATGTCAAAATTGGTGCCTGAATTTCGAAGATAATTGTGAAACTGCGATTCCACTTCCTCAGTTAATTTTGATGTTGGAGCTATTGGCGACGGCTGTGAAGTATCCAAATCACTGGTCTCACCAGCATCATCTGTTAAGGAGATTAATATATTTAAGTAGATTATTTATATAATTTGGCTGTTGTAGTACTTACCAAATTCATCAAATTCATAGAAATCATCTTTTTTCTTTGGGAGAACTTGTTCAATAGAATACTGATGATTATTTTCTGATGCTTTCGCGTGTCGCACAGCTTCAGTGATAACAATTTTATGAATATCGTCAGCACAACGTCCATGTGTATATACTTTAACCAGAGCATTAAACCACCTCATTTTGACGCTTGGACATAAAACTGATGCTATTATTGCACTATTTGCTTCCTCAGAAAGTTTAAAGTATTTCGAAAAGCGTTCTTTTAATTTATCCTGTAGGGCAGTTGCCAAATTCTTTAGATCGATTAGTTCGGTTGAGTCGGAAACTCTTTTTAGCTTTACACATAGAGATGTCAGGGCAGGTATAAGACAGCCGTAAAATAAATTGCTTTCCATTTGCAGAAACTCAATCGTTGCAACAATTGGAGCCATTAATACACGATATTCTTCCATATATTGAATATCACTTGCAGAGAAACAAGAATTATGCAAAGCCAATCGACTACAAAGTTCAGGTAGTTTCTCTTTATGCGATAGAATGCAACAGATAGCATTATATATAGAGTTCCATCTCGTTGCAACAGGTGTAATTAAAGATTCACCTAACACTGTCACTATAGTCTCTGAAGTCGTAGAGTTATCGCTCTTGCGCCACAGACAACTGCACTTTTCAAAAACCTAGAATAAATAAATATAAAAATTATTACAATTATATACAAAATATTCATATATGTATAAAAAGAAATTATTATTACCTTTGTGTGTCTTTCCTTTAGAGCTGTATCGTTGATTAGTAGTTCAATAAAATCTGTAGAAGCGAGATTATTTAAAGTGTAGCTTGCGCATTTAATGTGATTCGGCAAAAGATTGCAATGTTCCTCTATAGACTTTAAAACGCCTTCGCCATCGGTATCACATTGAAATGATGGGTCCACATTATTAAAACTCCTTACTAATCTAAACTCCTTTAACGCTTTTGAAAAATTTGTGCCATAATGCGTAACGGTTGCAACAATCTTCAAATTGTTTAAATCAAATTTCGTGTTGACGTTATTTATCATTTCCAAAATCTGATAATTTTCACCTGAAAATCGTTTGCACGATAATACCACCGAATTCCTCTGATATTTTTGATCTAACCAGTGGCATGTGTAGCTGAAAAGACTGCATTGTTTGGTAGTCCAGATATCAGCAGTTGCACACACATATTTAACATCCCTTATCATATTAATAAGACTGTAACACATCTTCGAATAACGCTCATCCAGTCGGTGCTCTAATTTGGAACGACTCAAAACCTGCAGATTTGTACCCTTAAAGAGATTGCGAAAACTGGCTGTTTCAACGGTAGACAATGGTATTGCCGTATCTATAACGTAGCACATAACTCGATTATCGAATGAATCCGATTCGGAAAGTTCTGGTACCTCAGAATTTCCAACTTGCTTAGCGCTTATAAATGCGGCATGGATTTCAAAGTGTTTCAGTCGCAGATGTTTTATGAAATTTGAGGTAACAGTTATAAAACCTTTAATCCTAGTTTGACATGCATTGCATGTGGCACTAATTGCACCTGGCTTCGCATTACAATCCTGTACCAAGTGAAAAGGAAACACACATTAGCCAAATTTTTAAGTAATTAGATTTAAAGAAAACATACTTTTTCAACATTGCAGAAAAATCGAAATATTTCTGGCAATTTTGTTTCACTCGTCATTTGCCTTTTCTTTCTCGTTGATATTCTTTCTATATCATTCGATCTTTTGCCAGCACGTTGAATGGGAGCAAAGTTTCGATTTAGAACGGAATCATCCACATCCAAATCATAACTAGTCGGATACTGTATAAAAAATTGAATTGATGATTTTTAAATTTATAAAATTTGTTATCCAGCTCAATTACTAAGTCCAAAAAAGTAAAAAGAAAAATATAATTATTATCATTATAATAATAATAAATTTCGATGCTTTCGTAATTCTTTAAGGTGTCCACTCTTCCCTTGTATATTTTTATGTTATTGCATTTTTAAGTTTAAAGTTGTTTAAAAATAATTTTAAAAAATACATGCACTTTCATTTATATTTTTTTTGATAGTTTAATGAATTTGGCTGACAACCTACGTTTCATCTGTTTTACTTTAGTTGCTATAACTGATTTTTAAGTTGATTATAAATATTTAGAAAATAAATACATACAAAATAAATTAAAGTGGATTGAAATAATTTTATATCTTCTAATATATATAATTGTTTTTTTTTTTTTAGATGCTGCGCTGGTTGAAATAAATCATGACCCATTGTATTTCTAAATACCTCTGCTTTATCGTAGGACGTATCAGGCTGCTCCTTGGACATTTGCCAATTAGACATTGTCGCGCTGTTGTGCCAGACGGTGCTCATATCCTGCTCCAACTTAATGCCTTCCCCACTGCTGATTTGCGTTAATTGCCAATTAAATTGCTCAGTTAATATTTCTGTATCAACATTACATTCCTCTTGCTCAGTTTTAATGCTGCACATATCAGCGACTTTTTCTATGTTAATCATAGTAAATAGCTATTGCTATTGGCAAAAATATTATTTATATTATGCCCGCTTTCAGACTTATTTATTTATTTCTTTATATTACAAATTATAAACAAAGCGAGCGTGTCGTTGCAACTCTGTCGTTGAGCCAGAGGGCTGCCCACCCAGTAAAAATTTCCGATCTGAATCGATTTCTTGTACCCAAAAATAGGTATATTTCAGAAAAAATTTGAAATTTTTGTACCTTTATTTCAATTTTTGTTATTTTCTAGCTAAATTTTTTTAAATTTTTGCAGAATTTTTGTTAGAGTATTCTCGATTTTTTTTATATATGCTTTTTTTAGCATTAAATTTGCTAATTTTTCTCCCCGTGGAGAAAAATGTTCATTAAAACGTTTACTTAAATTTTATCTAATTTCGAATTAACATTTTTTTAATGATTTGCAAATTTGTTTATTAATAAGAACTATAGAAATTAAATTTCGCGCTGTTTTAATTATTTGATCAATCTTGTCGCCAGAGCTTTGAACATTGTGGCAACCTTGTCTCCCACTGTCACTGTGAATGCCAAACGCCTGCGTTGACTAGTGAATGCCAAAATCGGGTCAAGTGTACGTGGATTTTTGACGACTTTCACGACACCGACACGGCAAACAAATTGAAAATTAGTTATATTATTAGTGTAAATAGTAAACAATGCACAACAACTATTAGAATATAACAGAGGCAAGCGGTAAACGTGCGAGAGTATTCATATTCATATATATTTTGTACAAGAAAACGGCCAAGCAATTTAATTAAATGCTCCTGACTCAGTGCTGCTGATAAAAGCAACCACAACAAAAACAAAACGAAAATTAAACGACGCTCGATAATTATTAATTATTGATAATGGCACCCACACGCAGACCCAGCGATGGTCTGCTGGCCCGTGTCAATTTTCCACTCTACGCGGTCGACATGCTGACCAGTCGCCACATCTTGGTTGCCGGCGGCGGCGGTTCCAGCAAAACAGGCGTAGCAAATGGCTTTGTAAGTGTGTCAATTACTGGTGGGGACTCTATCCAATCAGCTACAGTGGGACAAGTAATTCTTCTGTCAGATGTCAATATTCTCATAACTTATTTTGCATAAAAGACACAGATTTCTTTTTTTATTATTAAATTATAATGAGCAACATACTCCTTTAAATATAATTTAATATAGAAAACATGATGTTCTACTACTTTTATACTATCTTATAATTTTACCAAGTGTAAAAGTGTAATAATAAAGCCCATTTGGTTTTAACTATTTTTAAAAATAATTAAGAAAAAAAAGCAAATATGAGCATATTTTTTGTCAAAACAATTACTTGATTAACTGTATAGAAAAGTCCAACCGTTGTGTGTCACAGTTTATGAATAATCAATTTGTATTTAGGAAATCTACGAGCTCTACCACAATGGCAGCCACTTTTGTGCGGAGGAGGTGCTGCGTCACGAGACGGGCGCCAATGTGGTGATGAATTTTGCCGTGCGGAACAGTGGACGTCGGGCGTATTTGTGTGCCGGTCAGGAGGCGCATTGTCAGATGTACTTTGTGCAACCGCGGCTGGAGAGTGAGAACGATGGCAGTCAGGAGAAGAAGTCAACGCCCGTGGAGCGTCCCCATGAGAATGGAGTGCGACAACGGGGCGCCGCACATTCGGGTGTGGAGGCGCTGCCCAATGGACACAACAGAAACAATAATGCGACAACAGCAGCGGACATACTGAAGCAGTTCCAACGTCTGCATTTCGACATTCAGGCGGCGGATGTGGTGCAAACGGATTTTCTAAGCAATGCGGAGCCATTGCAGCGTGTGGTGCGCATCAGCGGCAATGGACGTCTGATGGCCACCGGCGGCACCGATGGACAGTTGCGAATTTGGACATTTCCACAGATGCAGCTTAGCTCAACGTTGCCGGCGCATAATAAGGAAATTGACGATCTGGATTTTAGTCCCGACTGCAAATACATTGTGAGCATTTCGAAGGATGCACAGGGCGTTGTTTGGGATCTCAATACGGGCAAAATGCATCACAAGCTGCAATGGCAGACGCCAGAAGGAGCCAAGTATTTGTTCAAGCGTTGCCGCTATGGAACCGTGGAGGCACACAAAGACAACTACAGACTGTTTACAATTGCCAATCCGCTTGGCAAAGTGGGCAAGCAACGGGGTTTCCTACAGCAATGGGATTGTACAAATGGACAGCTGCGTACAGCGGTGCCCATCGATGAGAGCTTGGCCTCTCTAGCCGTCCGGGATGATGGACGCTTTGTGGCCGTGGGCACCATGTTCTCGGGCAGCGTATCCATATACATCGCGTTTAGTCTGCAGGTGAGATTCCTACTTCTTCTTCGGAGAAGACTAACAAATATATTTTAAAATTACTCTTCTCAATTCTCAGCGTGTGCTGCATGTTCCCCATGCTCACTCCATGTTCGTGACCGGGCTGCAATTTCTGCCCATTACCAATGAAGAGGGTCCGCCCATTTCCAGCGACACCGAGGCAGCGGTACTCTCTATATCTGTGGACAATAAAGTTTGCATACACAGTCTGCCGCAGCGGCGTAAGTAGATCTTAAACTTAATCCATTCAATTTATTTAATTAATGTATCTTTTCTTTCATTCAGGTACAATTCCTGCTTGGCTTGCCATTGTATTCATGATCGTCATGATATTCGTCGTGTTTGTATTGTGCTCCTACATAGGCATCTGAAGACTGTCGACCAGCTAAATCAATTTGCATTATTAGTACATAAACAGTGTTTAGTTCTTTTTTAAATAGGGCCCCCACCACTCCATCTACCCCATTGTAACCCCACGTTTAACTAGACCTGATAATTATTTTAAGTGTATAGTTTGTTTTTGTGCCGGTTGCATTATCTCGTGTGCTCACTGTAATTTGCTTTAATTGTATCATATTCTGTCCCCTACACACCTCTTTTGCATCTTTCTCAAATTTATCGTTATTCGTTAGCATTGCTAGTTGTAAATGAATTTTAAATTAGCTTGCAATCGAATTGATATATACATGATTATTTAAAGTTATTAATAAATAAAAACAGGTGAATGAACTGTGGATATATATAGCAATAAATGGAATATACATGACACAAATATGTAATCAATTAAATCAGTTAATATATCCAAGATTTTGGTAAAGCGAAATTAAGTTTGACAAATGTTATTCAATACTTTCAACAATCCATATTGAAGTCATCTTAAATTATAAAATCGCTTTAAATATTCATGAACATGACTTTATCTCATGATATTGGTCCATACATGGATTTAAAAATAAATCAAATTGAAACCAGGATTTATCCCGCGTTGCTATGCACCGATTGTTAATTAACGTTCAGTGTTATCGGTGAATCGCTGCTATCGATAAGAATTGACATTCACAAAAGCGGTCAACAAAGCTGTTCGAAGTGGCAACGCTTGCTTATCGCTAACAGTTTCAACTGCCCGCCAATTAAAAATTTAAGTGAAAGTGGTTTTCATATATTGTTTCGCAATTGATTTTTATTACTTCGCTTGCGCTTAATATTTCATGCTACAATTTAAAACTATATGTATATTACTTAGCGTTTACAAAAAATTATTTATGGCGCATTTGAATATGCGATGTACACACAAAGTACAAGTAATTGTTTTGTTTTGTATGCTGCTTGCTTGGTTTTAATTTAAACTTAATTACGCTTGCTTGCTCTTTGCTTATCAGTTCATTATTCTCCATATGTAAGTATAATAAAATAGTTGTTGAATATTGTATGTGTTTGTGTGTGTGTTTTACATTTAAGTGTGTGTTGTTGATTTTAATGATTTTTGTTTAAAAATGAATTTTTTATGATTTTCGCTTGTATATAAAATATAAAATGCATATCAAATAGATTTTTTTGATGATTACTTAATCATATAATTTTGTATGGGATTTGATGGGCGCGCATTAATTACATAATTATGCTTATTTAGTTGCAGTTATAAATAAGTTTCTTTAGAATTATGTATGTATATTAATTGTTTATTCTTGCCGTTGCCAATATGGCCTTTACTAGCATAAATATTTTAAATGTATTTAATTATGTACGTAGCTTATTATTGTTATGGTTTTTCTTTTATGGTAGGGCTTCTTTGTTTGTCTATGCCAAATGCATCGTGATGCGATTTCTTTTAATACCAATTGCCAAACTCACAAATTGCAAATGAGACGTTTTAACAAAATTCATTTAAAAAACTTCAAGCAAACGCGATTTAAAAGTATTTAAAACATAATAGGACAAGTTTAAAATAAAACAAATTTCTTGCATTTGTATATAGTAATACTTTTGGCATTTCTCGCTGCTAATTAAAACATAAAACATCATCATTATCATCATCATCATCATCATCATCGTCGTCTCAGAGGCTGGCACCTGTCCAAGCCTTAAAGTAAAACTAATTTCAGTTTGAATTTGTTGAACAGTCTTTATGCTGATTAGTTGCTGCTGCTGCTGCCTGAAGTCTCCCCACTACGAGGCCTTGGCAAACTGGATGACAGAGCTCATGCGCATCACCTTGGAGCTGGCATTGCTGCCAGCATCTGTCGATGTTGCTGACGTGGCAAGTGCAACATTATCATTGCCATTTGTGGCGCCATTGCTGACTCCTTTGCTGGCATCGCCCTCGTTCATATAATGCTTGCGCTTGCGCAGCGGCAATGTCATCACATTCCGATCGGCCATCATCAGGGAATCGCTTTCCGGCGAGGAACTGCGCTCCGGAGATTCTGTGCTCGAGCGCAGTCCAATTGCCGCCTCGACGCGACGCACAATATCCGGATTGGGCAGGGCAGATCTGCAAGTGATCAAACAGTATACAATAAGTAATCCGCTCGAGAATATGCGTATGCTGAGCTACTTACTCATACTTGGGCACTGGCGCATAGCCCTTGTGCAGTCCATGACGCGCCAGATCGCCGCGTTTGAAGTGCTCAATGAGCACGTTCGCCTCATGGGTGTCATCATAATTGGCCGCCAGATCGCTCACATGCAGCGTAGGTTGTTGTTGTGGTTGGTGTTGTTGCGGTTGTTGTGGTTGTGGCTGTGTCTGTGCCGGAGCAGGCGTGGGCGTCGCTGCATGTCCACGTCGCAGCTGCATCATTTGCCAGGCCGCCGCCTGCACATCCTCATCGTTGTCATGCTCATTGCCCGTTTGCTGCTCATCCGCCTGGTCATGATCGCGGCGTGCAATGCTGGCCGCCTCAAGCAGCGCTGGATTGATGGTCAGTCCAGCTGCCGCAGGTTGTTGCAGCTCCAGCACTAAACTGGGTGCACTTATTGCCGCCTGCTGCTGTTGATAGTAGATCATCTGCTGTGGCTGTTGCATGCTCAGATCCGTGGGCAGCTCCTCATCCGGATAGCTGTGCACATGCTGGGCACTGGAGACGCCACTATCACGACTGAGTGCATCCGTCGTCAGGAATTGCGGAGGCGGCGATGCTTGACTGCTCGATGGCGAGTAGTTGGAACTGACGGAGCTGGGCGAGAGTGGCGATGGTGTTGCAACAACAGCTGTGGCAACTGTGGCAACTGCCGCTGCTGCTGCTGCTTTGACGCCACGTGCTTGACGTGGCTTCTTCACGGCTGGCGGCGAACTTGGTGGCGAATTGTTGCTGCTCTCCGAGTTGCTGGCAATGGAGGAGGCTGATCCACTGGCAGCCGATGCTGATGCTGCTGCTGCTGCTGCCGCTTCAACCTCATCGTCGGGCAGCTCGTTGGCATGTCCCTTGATGTGGGCCTCCATCTCCTTCTTGTTCTTGAACGTCTCGTCGCAGATGGTGCACTTGTAGCACTTGGCACCATAATGTTGCACGCGATGCAGCTTCAGCACATGGTTATAGCCAAAGTCGCGGAAGCAAATGTCACAATGATATGGCTTCTCGCCAGTGTGCGTTCTGGAGTGCACCTTCAGTTGCTTGGAGCATGTGAATCCCTTGCCACAGCCCGGCTCCGGGCACTTGTACGGCTTCTCGCCCGTATGCGTGCGCATGTGTATTACCAATTGGCCGGACTGTATGAACGTCTTCTCGCAGACGGAACACTTGTGCGGACGCTCGCCCGTATGGATCCTCATGTGGCGATGCAGCTTGCCGGAGTGCTCAAACGCACGTCCGCACACATCGCATTTGTAGGGTCGCTCCTTCGTGTGGATGCGTCGATGCACCTGCAGGTTCTCCTTCACACTGAACAGCTTGTGGCAGAACTCGCACTCGAAAGGACGTTCTCCTGTGTGCGTCCTGTAGTGACGGATCTGCAAGGAGCGAACAAAACAAAATACACATAAATAATTAATTAAAATCAACAATTAACAGATTTAAATGTTACACTTTTAGATGGGAATTTCTTGTATTTATTTTTATTTATTGTGATTTATAGCATCATATTAAAACCTATCTATCATTAAAGCGTATAATACTCTAAGCATTTCTCATTTTAGTGCAGTTTATATTTTTATTTATTTAATTTATAATTATAGGAATTTCATATCAAAGGTAAGACAAAGAAATCTCGTACAGAGTATGTGTCAAAATTGTGTAGAAAAGTAAATTAAGTAGTAAATTAAGTAAAAGTATTAAGTAAAAGTACTTAAATTAAATTCAATTATTTTAAATTAAGGTTTTCGTCTATTTTTTTAATCAAATTATTTGTTTTTATAATGACTATATTTCTTTTAAATACATTAATAATTCATTTTCATATTTGTTTTTGTTTTCATTTGTTTTTAAAGTACAAAACTTGTTATCATTTTAGAAAATATCGCGTTTCTTAAATGTTATTATTTTCTAAAACTAAACTAAAACTAAAATTATGAATATAAAGAGAAATACTAAACCAGTCTTGGTTTTTCCTTTTATTCAGAATGCTCATGAAAAAACATGAAATATTGAAAGAAAAATATTACAAATAAAAATGTCCTTACTTTAAAGTAAAAAAATATATATTTCAGGCTTTGCACTGATGCGACTCTGAACTTTAATTTAATTCTGAATCATATTTTAATTTAAAATTTCTTAATGTGATCACTCAAAAAATTTTATGGAATAAAATTAAAGCTTTTAAATTTTTAAAAACCATAGAAGTCTCACAAATTGTTAGTTTTTGAATCAGCGAAATGTTTTGTTTTTCGAAAAATTTTTTTTTAACTGATAGGTGTAAGAATGCATCTGTAAGTGGAAATAGATCCCTAAGTTTCCCAGAACTGAACTCACCAGTCTCGCAGGCACCGCAAATGTCTTCTGGCAGACGTTGCACTGATAGGGATCGGCTCCAGCGGCAACATTGGGCAGCGGTTTGATGGTCGGACTCTTTGGGATGCCCAGTGGCAGCCCGGCCTCATTCAGCTCAATGGGCAACGAGTTGGCTGAGGTGGCGCCACCTATTGCACTGCCCTTGAGACCCAACGCCATGTCCGCATTTTTCGCATGCGATTTTGTGTGCGACGTGTGCGCCGATTTGCTGCCAAAGGTCATGCCACATTGCTCACACTTGAATTGCGGCTTGTTGGCGTTTGGTTTCCTTGTTGTTGTTGTTGTTGCTGCCACTTTGGATGTGACAGCTGTTGTTGTTGCTGCCGCAAAGGACAGTGGCAACTCTGTTTTGATGCATTGCTGCTGCTGTGTTGCTGTTGTTGTTGTTGGTGTTGCAGCATCAACTGTTGTTGATGTAATACTTTCATGTTGCTGATGCTGTTGTTGTTGCTGTTGCAAGGCCAGTTGATAATTGGCAAGCTGTTGTTGCTGCTGCTGTTGCTGTTGTTGCAACTGCAATTGTCGCTGTTGTGGCGTCTGCAACAGCTCGTAGTGCTCATGCTGGCCGCTAGGTGGCGCTGCCCCAACACCAACACCGTTGGACGTCACAGTGAGTGGCGCCTGTAGACAGAACTGCGTTTGACTGGGTTGCTCCGTCTTTATAAGCAACTGGTTAGCCGAGTAGTACACCATGTTGGTTGTGGATGAATCTGCAATGGAAATATTAAATAATTCCAAAAATGTTATTATTTTTCGAAAAAAATTTAATATGTTGTATATTATAATATAATTAATTTAATTAACAAAGATAATTCATTTTTTTAAATAACCTAGTATTTTTTATAATAAATCATGTAATATTTTGTAAAGTTTAATATAATTAATTTAATTAACAAAGATTATTCATTTTTTGAAGTAATCCAATGTTTTTTATAATAAATCATGTAATTATGACAAGATTTCGTCTGAGAAATTTTGGAAATTTGTTTTTATGCAATATTTTTATACAAAGTGCAAAAAACTTAATTTAAAACAGAAAAAGGAATTCTCCAAACCAAAAGAATCAATTTCTGCGCTAGCAGTTGATGTAATTCATAACAATTTTATGATAATAATTTCTGGACAATTCTATTTGGTGTGTCTTTGTTAAGTCTAAAAATATTTCGAGTTTCATTCGTTATCTGGCTGAAGCTAAAAATATTAAACGTTGCATTTCTTATCTAAGTGAATCGAAAAATATTACTATGCTGCTTTCTTATCAAAAATAAAGTGTATATATAAATTTTTGGTTTTTATTTTGAATAATTCAAAGTCTAACATGAGGATTTTCACACTATTCAAGTGCAACCCTGTTTCAGCCTTAGCCAAGAACTGGACGACCTGCATTATGTGCTTTTCTTGTTTTCCTCTGAAGAATCGCAATCGATGAGCAACAACGCAAAAGCCCAAAAGGTAGCTTGGGTGGTTGGGAAAACCCCGCAGGGGTGGGGGCTCCCAACAACAATAAACCCAAATAGAAAAAACCACCCTACCAACTCAAACTACGCAATTTTATGTTATTGCCGGCGCAAGTTTCAGATGGAAAATGAAAACGCATAAGCTTAAGGGGTAAGGGTAAGTCCAAAATGAGAGCAGAAATTATTTGGGTGTCAAGAGAGAGAAAAGAAGAGAAAGGGTCTCTATAATCAACAACGCAATAGAATCAACGCAAAGTTCTAGGAGAACTTTCATTAAATTTCCCCTAGTTGGAAATTTCCTTTCTTTTTTTTTTTTTTTTTTTTTTCTCGTAAGCTCTGAAACCGGCCTTTTCGACAACTCTCAGCGCTCTCTGTTGTTTGTTATTTTATTTGACTCCCCCGGCACCCTGCCCCCCACTCTCCACTCATTTAAGAAAAACTGCGTATACCAAAACAAAATGGCGTTCTCATTATTTGAGTTTGGGGGCGAACTTTTTCCGGCAAATTTCTTGAACTTTCTTCCGGGATTTACCTTTTCCATGTGTTTTCTTTGGCATAGCTTTCGCTCCGGCTTTGACTTTGGATATATCCATCAATTCCGTACCCGGTTTCGTAAGCGTATCCTTAATCCAATTTTGCTTGGCTGACCAAGTCTTTTTCCCGTTATGGGACTCAGTCATTGTGATTACAATATTTTGTTAAAATTCCAAAGGGAGAGGTATAAAAGTTTGATTTTTTATTTCCTTTTTTTTGCAGTCTAGGTTTTTTCCGTTTATGCGCAGTCCATTCTTTAGTCTTTATTTTTTTCGCAGTATTTCTTATTTTTATAGTTTTTAGAGATCTTCTGAATAATGCCACTATATATAGTTAGTATAAGTTGATTAATAATTCAAGTCCAAAGTTCAGACTATTTTGTACTGTTGCAAATATTTGTAAATCAGTCCCGAGTTGTTTTTTTTTTAATTTTGTAGCGACAGTCTTAAGTTATATACGGAAGTTTCTATATTTTAAATACTTAATATTATAATAATTCACTTAATTCATTTTTATTTTCGTCGAATTTTCAACTGTTTTTTAGACCACAATATTCATTTTTCGCGTAATCTTGGACTTGATGACATTCTTTTTCAAAATCTTGATAATTTTCTTCAAATCCTTGAGGGACTGATGCATGGTCAGGTGTTGGTAGCGCAACACCTGATGGTGTTGTTGTTGCTGCTGTTGTTGGACTCGCTGTTGATTGGCTTGGCCCAATGCCTTATTCATGCGCATTTTTCTAAATGATCTTAGGATATCGTTCATTGAGAAATCGGTCATCTTAGAGCTCCAACACCAACGCACACCACCCACAATTCACAATTCACACTCACACACTCGCACACACACGCACAGCTGAAGAAGGCAACGGAGGCGATTCCAATTGGAAGGCAGAGTTCACATTGCCGCACGCGAAGCTCTACGTTTGATGGTGCACCGGAGACTGGTGGGTGAGTTGCCGAAAAATACGCTGTGAACCCAA
Organism: Drosophila innubila; assembly: GCF_004354385.1. Taxonomy (NCBI): domain Eukaryota; kingdom Metazoa; phylum Arthropoda; class Insecta; order Diptera; family Drosophilidae; genus Drosophila; species Drosophila innubila. Next base: position 13,755,572 of record NW_022995372.1, on the reverse strand, counting down.
AAACCCAAACCAGAACAGAACAGAACTGAAAACATCAACCAACCACCACCACCACCATCACCATAAACACTCCTATCAGCCAGCCGGGCCCATTGATCTATCATATGAACAAATTTCCCAAATGCGCGACGCTCATTCAATTGGAAAAGCGACCGAGTGAGTTTTCCCCAAAAACTGTGTGAGAGCATACCACATTTGAGTGGGGAAATATTTGAGTGCTTTTCAATTTGAGCTAATTTCCAAGTTTCATGCGACTTTTATGACTCATCACTGAAAACAATCGAAATCTTATCTTCATTTCTTTTTTATAATTAACAACATCAGGTTGAGTATTAAACATTTTAGATTTTCCAATGAGTCATGCTGAATTGGAACTAACTTAATCTACATACGAGTAATGCCCATTTTTATGATGACAACAATAGTTCTAACGAAAATAGTACAAATAAAACCATATGTAAATGTCAAATATAACTGTGCAATTAGCGATAAATTTTTTGCGAACCTAACGCAACAATATTAACCTTTTTTTGAGTCAAAAAACAAATACTTGAAACTATAATTTTCTATTATGAAAAGATGACAAAAAAAATAATATAAGAAAACTTATAGACATAGATATTTTTAGGTCTTTTAGAGTTTAATATTTAAGACTTTAATAATTACAGTTTTTAATGTTTATTAAATTTTATAGTTCATAATATTATGCATCTTATGGAAATAAACTAATAGATCATAATATTATTTCTTAACTGATCTTATATAAATAAATCTTAACAGATTTTAATATATTTAGTATTGATCATCATACATATGAGTATAAATTCGCTTTGATCTTTGATATTAATTATGTTGATCTCATGGAAATAGATTTTAGTTATTTTATTATCTCTAAGCATTTTTAAATTCTTATAGATCTTAATTTTTCAGATCCTACGGATATTTATCTACATAAATCTTAATGTTATTGATTTTTTATTTTAATATTTTTGATTTTTTGAATTTTTAATAATCTCTCTATCTTTCCACCTTAGACAACTTAAAAAAAATCATGAAAATTCAATGGTAAATAATTATTGTTTGACGCAAGTTCAAACACTTTTTTCAAGTTTTCTTGTTTTTGTGGTTGCTTACACTACCAGATGAATGAGTGTGTGTGTGTGTGTTGTACTCTGCGCCTCACACAATTCGTTAAACTGGCGCAAAAGTTCATTAACATTCGACACAAAAACTATTTTCGTGTGTGTACGTATGCGTGTGTGTGTGTATGACACACACATATGCAAGCATATGTATATGCGATCAATGCTCTCTGCTCCCTCTCTCTCGCTCTCTATCTCTCTCTATCTTTCGAGCTCGACGAAGGTAAAGAAACCAACAACAAACAAAAAGAAACACCAAAAATTTATCTATTTATGAGGTTAAAAGCACGACACGGCCAAGTACAATGAGCTCGGTCAATGATCGTTGAGACGAGCTCCGAATCTCCCCTTCCCTTTCCTCTGCCTCCCTCTGCCTGCCTTTGCCACCTTTTTCCAGCGTTCATCGTGCTCATATTGACCGTGTCGTCATGTTGCTGTTAAATTCTCATGTGATTCTTTTGAAATCGAGCTGTATATACCGTTATTTTGTTGGGATAGCTCAGAAATAGAGCGCAACGAGCTTGAAAACTGGTATTTGAAAAGCATTGCACGGAGTTGATGTTGAGGGGCGAGTTTACGATGTGTTGGATAGATCAGTGAAGCTTCTTTAATGATAAGGCAGCAAGCGAGAGAAATATCTATTCGATCTATGGTAGTTTTAAGAGTTTTTCATTAGAAAAATAAAATATAAAGTTGGAAAATACAGAAATAAACATTATATTTTTTTATATATTGTGAAAGAGTGTCATTTAAAAGTATAATTATTGTAGATTTTCGAATTCATTTCGAATTTTTTTTGTATTTTTTAATAATTTTCTAGTGAATAACAAATTTTTATACTGTCATAAGCTGAATAATATATTATATTTAAATGTTATCAAATTCTAATTTACGATATTTATAGCTTTTTACTTCACTTTAAATATAAAAAAAGTTTTCAAAAAAGCTACCTATGTATTAATAACACAATCAAGCAATTAGTGCCGTCCAAAAGTCCAAACCAAGACCCTCAACACGCCTACAAAAAACAAGCATACATGTCTACATATACACAAGTATATACAAGTATATACAAGTATCTGTATAAACAGCTACAACTTGAAATTGTTCACGCTACTTTTTTTTCGGTTTGCTTTTTGGGAGGTCAATGAACATTTAAATAGAAGCAATTGTAAGCTTTTCTCTCGCCGCGATTTGTTTACGTATTTTCTTGTTATTTGTCTAGCGTATCCATTACAACGAGTTGTTGTCTTGTTACTCTTTTTTTTTTATTCCTATTTGTTGCTTTAAATTTGTTCAGTCGCGATAAGATAGAATTCGCTTGTCGTATTTGGTACTCATTAATTTTTTTTTCTGTATTATTTTGTATTTGTGCTTAGTAGGGGTAAAGTTTAAATGTAGGTAAACTATTCAATGAATTATTGCTGCGGAAACACTTCAGGGACGCACTTATAACTCTCATGACCGATAAGATACTGATAAGCGCAACGCGTGACTTTTAGTATTCCTATGTACATATGTATATATGTATGTATGTATATGACTGTGTAAGTACCGGGATATTTACTCGTTATGATTTCGGAAATACCCAGACTAGCTGTTTTTTTTTTTAAACCTACAGTTAATGATATAAGAACTCAATAAAAGGCAGGGATCGCCAAAAAGGGCTGAGTTAAAAAAAAAATCAATCAATCTATGATAAATAGGGAAATGTTAGATATAATTTTTCGGAATGAAGTATCCTAGAAACACAGTTAAATTTAATAATTGATAAAATAAAAAATAATTATACATATTTCAATTTTAGATATAAATTTTTTTTATTTAAAAACTATAACTATTTCAATTTCTGATAAAAAGTCACTTTTAATAAATTAATTTAGTTGCGAAATATTTTTTAGTGTACAATGTACAAACAGTATTTCAAGAAAATGTTTTGGCAAAATTAAAAAATTTACTCATTTCTCTTGCTTTTTGCATATATATTTTTTAAGGATTATTATTCTATTTTCAGTTTTATTATTCGTGTCTAAGGTTCTTAGAAGAAGTTAAAAAAAAATTATTTTTATTAAATTTTACTAATTAAAAAAACAAACAAATACGTGAATTTTTTGTTGGTCAAAACACTTTCTGGACTAACTGTATATTTTTCTGCCCAAAGGATGATTTTCTAATATCTACACAAAATTGCGAAGGTCTAGACTCTAGACGCAAAAGATTAACAAAAAACGTAACCATTGAACACCTACACACACGTCCAATATGAAAGTGTATGTGTAGGCGATACACACATACTTACAAACCTTTGAATATACGTTTACATATGTATGTATGTACATATACATATGTATATGTACAAGGCAGCGAGCAGAGCAAAGGAGAGAGGGCAAAAATCCAACAAATTAAACATAGGCAGCGGTTGGCCTAGGTCAAAACGTCGTCACGCCGGCAGCGACAGCGACATCGACATCGACAGCGACTGCGAGACGACGACAGACGAGACGAACGAACGAATTGTAGCTGTCGCTGATGTTCTAATGGTCAAAAAAGATGATGGTGGGGGGGAGAGGATGTGTGGCGTTATGTTAAGCGGTAAGGCGCGCGTGTAAATGAAAAAATAAAAATAATAATGATTAAAATGTAGTATTGAATAACATGATGACTTAACAGTTTTGCGACAGATACTCGCCAGCAGAATTGTCAACTATGGCGTAATTTGTCATTGTTTCCACAATTCTTGCGTTAGCTTGCGAAATTCAATATTTGCATGTCAAGGTATTGTGCGAAAAGGAAATCAATGCGAAATTCAAGGCTGCAACAAAACAACCCTGTGTCAAGGAGAGTTTCACTTTCGTCACATTCGAACTTCCCTTTCGTTTGGTAGCCTCTGAAATCTCCTTCAAGCCGCCCACAGTCAACCCAGTCCAGCATGCAGCAGTAACAACAACAAGCAACATTGCTTACTCACTGCACACTCACAAACACATCACATATTGTGTGCACACGCACGCACACTGAGGCAGAGACAGTTGCTCGTTGCCCGCTACTCTGTTGAAAATCCATGCACGTCCTCCTTATACGACCGCACAGGCGAAGCGAATGGAAAACGACAACCAACGAGCAATGCGTTGTCGAAAACATTTGCACGCCCTCCACGTGTAGTTCAAGTTCAATACAAAACGAGCAAAGCACACGGGCTATATGCAAGCGAGAGAGAGTGTGAGAGAACGACGCAAAACGAGGAGTGTGAGCTTACGTTGCTGCCTCTGCTGTCGCTCGCTGTCTGCAGCGGACGCAGACGCCGACAGTGACGCTGGCAGCGCAGTGCAGTTTTCTTATAGGGGTCTTGTGTATCTATGAAGTACATTGCAAAATTTACATTGCATACTTTTTTTAAGCGATTGTTAAATCATCTAGATTCTACAAATATGCAAATATTCTAGAAATATATATTATATTTGTACATATGCTGAGGTAACAGTTACAAAATTTCTTTTACATTTTTTATGGTACGGATTTTATTGCAGCTTGCTCGAAATTTGCTCGAAAAAGACGCTTCGCTCAGCGCAAGTCCAAACGGCGACAAAGCAACCTCATTCTCCGCATGCCATACAAAAGGGTCAACAACCTACGAAAAGCTCATGACGATATTTTTTTGGTTTTTTTTTGTATTTTATTTTCGAAAAATGTAAAGAAAAGAAATCCGAAAACAAAGTGAACATGTGTGTTTGAGTGTGTGTGTGTGTTCGTGTGTGTGTGTAAATGAAATGTGAAGCCCCAGCCAGAATTGAAATTTCAGCTGCTGTCGGACTGGGGGATCGTGTTCTTCTTGTCGCCTGGATCCAGTGTTGCCACTTCAGCTATTTTATTTTTCGATTTAACAATGTTCTAATTAATAAATTTTCTAATCCTATTAGCTGTAAATAAATAATTTTTTAAATTCTATTTTAATTAAAATATTATACTTGTAAATATTTATGATTTTGTAAACGTTTGTTTCTTTTAAATAGTATTTAAAAATAAATAAATTTATTAATATACAAATTAAAAAACATGTTCTAATAGGTATTTAATTTTTCAAGTTGCAAATTTAAAATATGATATCCGTAGATATATTCATGTTTGTGAAATTTAAATATTGCTTTTCATACTGTCATTATTAACCAGTCTCTTAAATGTTCAGACAAATAATTACATTTTTATATGCCTACTTAAATTCTGTTTATTTCTATACATTTTTTTTGCTGGTGTCAATTTAGCTTTTTTAATATTCTGGCAACTCTGCCGGGATCGATCCATAACAGCAGCAGCGGCAACAACAACCACAGTCAATATATAAAAATTTGTGGAAACCTCAAAATAAATACACACGCATACAATACATAATTTCGAGTACACGAACGAAGCAGCAAAAGACGACAACAACAACAATAACAACAAAAAAGAGGCGGCATGCACAAGTGTTTTTTCTCTCTCTCTCTCTCTCTCTCTTTCTTTATTTTAAGTGCCGAATTTCTTCTTTGTTCGCTGCATTGCCGAAAAAAAGGGTTAAAGAGATGGGGAGACTGTGGGCAGACATATTGGATTTGCATTTTGTTTTATTATTGTTGTTAAATAATAAAAATTTAAATTGCATTTATTTATGATACATATTTCAAAACAAAATTCAACAAGGAGTGTTTCCAAAATTTGCAATGCATTTTTGGATAAACAAGTTTGCAAGTGTAAATATGTAATTTAGGGGTGGGGACTTGAACTTCCGGCAATGGAAATAATGTAAAGATTTGTGGGCGTTGCAGCTGGACAGGAATGAGAGCTCGATATACATATTTAAACGTATTTTTACTTGTAAGATTGGCTTAAAAAATAAATGCATTCGCTTACCGGAAAAATAATTATTGCAAAATTATCTTAATCCTGATCATAAATTATGTACAGACATTGTTGCATTAAGAAATATTTTGAATTTGTATTTTAATAAAACGTATCCTCTAGAATTTGAATTTTGAATTTGTATATGTATTGTACATAAGCAAATACCAGTTTGTTTGGAGAGCCAAATAATGTATGTATGTGTACATAACTTGACTTTTTTTTGGCAAAACTCGTTTTGCAGGTTGTTTAACCATCAACTTGAAATATTTTGTTAGAATCTTTGCTTCTTATCTTTAAAATTACTGACCAAACTCAAGTCACAACTCGTTAGTTATTCATTATCTATCGCAAATCAACAGAATGACTGATCACAGAGAGCAAACATCTTTTCTCAGTGAGTGCGAATGTTAATTGCATTAGAATGAGACAGCTGTATAGTCAAAATGCTGTTACAGCTGCGCCTTGAACTTGAATTTGAGCAGTCGCAGTCAGAGGCAGCAGCAGCGACAGCGACGCTAGCAGCGACTGCGATGTGGCCTTCAACTAAAGTTCGGTACAGTGAACATTTCTACCAACAAATTGAAAATTAAATGCGCATAACAAAAGCAAAGCATATAAAGAGGAGTGAATGAAGAGAGCGTCAAGCGATGTTGAGAGAGAAATAGAGAGAGCTTGTGCATTGCAAGCGTACAGCCAACGACTGCGTCAAAAAGCGACGACGCCGCTGCAACTGTCCTTGAACTTGGCAAACATATTATTCTTTCATTTCTTCTTTTTGCTGTTGTTGTTGTTATGTCCAAACGAAGGACAACCGCACATACACACACACACACACCTGAATGCAAAAGCTGCGTCCACCATTTGCTTTATTAATGTGCAGCAGCGTCGACGTCAGTAGCGACAGAGCAGCGACAGAGCGTGCACTCATGCATTGCTCACATATGGCTTCAAGCTGCGCCGCCTATGGGCCAGTGTGTGTGTGTGCGTGTGTGAGTATCGATAAATCTAGCAAAATGGCTGCCCAAGTAATTAAACGTTACATTTAAAATGCACTAACAAGGAGTTATGCATATTTAAATATTGAAATTAAACAACCTTTAAAATGTAATAAAAAATTGAAATTATAGTTTACAAAAGCATACACTTGTAAATTGATAAATACTAGTGTTTTTTTTTTTTTTTTTTTTAAAGCGATTAAATTCTTGGAAAAAATTCACTGGCTTCTTGGGCCAAGGGGAACTTTAAGATTTCTAAGAAAGCAAATATATAATACGTTATGCGACATTACCAAGCGACAAAATAATCAACGATTTCACAATTTAAGAAAAAAATTAATAATAAAAAGCCTGACCACAGAGCACAAACAGCATGAATCAAATAGAAATCCAATAGAATGACGGGACAGCTCACTTCATTTACTAAGAATTGGCATTTAGAACAAAGAAATAAACCAAATTGTACATACATATGTATGTACATATATAGCTAAAGACATATATAAATTATATATTGTATATAAAATTTGTTAACCAAGGTCAACATTTTTTATATACAGAACTATTTCACAAAAGCAAATAAACGATTGCCGGGGGAGCGGTCCCATATACGTGTATACATACATATATTACTTATGTACACATGAACATAAATATTTCACGATAAACACAAATAAAAGCTAAGAACTTTTGAGAATGCCAAGCAGTAGCAACAACAAACAATCTAACGACTAAGCTCAAATAAATATGGCGGATCGAGGCAACAGCTACGTTGAGATACTTTTTGGGGATGTATATGTATGTATTATATATACAATTTCGGCACACACACACTCACACAGACAGACAGACCCGTAATGTAGCTTTACGCATGTCTGTGAACCGGCTTTTTACGTTAGAATAATCTTGTAGCTCAGAGTGTATGTATCCGTCAGATACTCAACTGATTTCGCTTCTTGTTGTGTGTGTTGCAATACAAAATTTAATGGGGTAGGCAAAGAGTCGGTAGACATAACAAACAAATTGCCATATTTCGCTTTCTTTTTATTCGCAATTCTTAAAAAAGATTTGATTTCAGGGTTCTCAAATTTGCCGTGTGACCGACGCAATTATTGATAAGCATTCTTTTATGAATTAACTGAAAGCTCTTAAAATAAACCAATTTAATTAGAAGAAACATTTCAGTACGGAAGAATTGTATGCTGATAAGCGACAAACGGAATTTTTATGCCAGGAATTTATTTACTTTATTATGTGTTTGCTCCTCCAGACTTTTCGCTTTCAGTGCAAACTGATCGGTTTGGAAAGTTGCCATGATTATTGACGCCATTAACAATTTCTGCCCTGTACTCAAGGAAATGGCCATAAATAGTGAGAGTAACTGACTTTTTATGGCGGCTCAAAGGTTCTTAGTTAAGTTTACGGTCTATTAATGAACTTGAATTGAAGTTTGAACTGTTTGTCATTAAATTGTAAATTGATTTTCTAATCGAATGAGTGAGGAAATGTTTTGTAAACTTAAAACCAATTTCATTCATAGAGGAAGTTAATATTTACAAACTTTTCTTGATTTTGTGCCTATCAATTGTAATCTTGATTGACTTTCGATGGTGCCATAAAAATTAAAAAAATGACAAAAAAAAACCTCACATTAAGCACGACCCATTCATAAAAATCAGCTAGCAGACAATCGAAAGATACATTCAAATACCGCATCGATAAGAAACTTGGCAGCGATTGTCAGGGCGATAAGAACAACAGGTGGAACGTGAATGAAGGCAGCTACCCTAATGAGAATCAATCTGATATCGAGCACACAGCACGGTAAAAATAACTAAACACCTACGTAAGTAAATCAACAAGTTTTGATAACGATAACTGCATTCACTTCTCCCTCTCTCTCTCTCTCTCTCTCTCTCTCTCTATCTCTTTGTCTTTTGTTTTATAACTTTCGGGCAGAAGTACGCGGCATCAACACAATTTCCTGTGCACACACTCACACGTACTCGCACTCGTACTCGTAAATACCCCAATATCAATTTCCAAGATTACCCGACAACGCTTTCAAATTTAGCAGTTAATGTTGCTGCTGCTGTTGCCTGATTTTGTTATTGTTTTGCCTCGTTGACGCTGGTACTGACCTTCAAACACAAAATTAGCAAATAGATAAAATATATAAAAATACTTCACACGCAAAAAAAAGCACAAAAAAAAGGAGGAATACAAGTGGAAATTGCAAACACGGGACTCTTTTTTAATCGCATCCGAATTGCGCAATCCAAGTTAGATCAAAAAATGTTATATAGTCTAAATATCGCTGCAGAGATTGATGCTTAATAACGACAGTCTTCGAGCTCAAATTTTAATAGAGTCAAGATTGTGTAATCGTGAACCTTATCAATATTCTTCTTATTTTATTTTTTTACCCGTTACTTAAAATATAAATAAAAGGGTATATTGTGTTCATTGGAATGTATGTAACAGGGAGAAGGAGGCATCTCCGACCCCATAAAGTATATATAGCCATGTCCGTCCGTGTGAGCGCCTAGATCTCAGAGACTATAAGAGATAGACACACCAAATGTGGCACACAGATTTCTATAGACCCTACGCAGGTCAAGTTTGTTTTACATTTTTGGCACGACAGCATCCGCCAACTCAAATCGCGAAAAACCACCACATTCACAGTTTTTGAGAAAATACAGTTTTTATGTTAATAAACGTTGTCTATTAATATTATCTATAATATCATTTAACCGCAGCAAGATCGGACAAATAGAACTGGAGTAATAGCTAACCAAAGTTACTAATAAAGTTATTATTTTAATACAATCACCTTAAAGTATGCAGTAGTTTTTATTAGTTAGTAATTTCTTTAAAGTACTTTTATATTTATTAAAATAAGTAACGGGTATCCTATAGTCTGGATCTCGACTAAAGCCTTTCCCATTTCTATTTTTTTTTAATTTCTAAGGGAATCTCTTATCAGTTAATAAATTACACACGCGCTTCTGTTAATTTGGCAAGCGAGAGTATCGCGCTATCCTTTGTATAGTACTCGGTCTTAAAGACAGGTGCTTTTGAGGTGACTCACACGTCTGGCGTGCATGAATCACTCAAAGTTAGGAAACCCCTTGATAACGTCCCAATTGATCATAATCGAAAATTTTGAATAGATAGACTAAACGGCTTTATAAGCCCGTTGTATTCTGATGAGTCAAGGGGACGCCTTCTTTGTGGGATTGTGGGTTGAGGTGAGTCACATCAGGAGTAAAATTTTGACAGTCTAGTCTGGTGGGGGTAGTTGAAAGGTGGGTGGGTTGGTGGGTGTTTCTCTGGGTAATTGGGTGACTGTTTGATGATTTGCCACAAGTGGCAATGCATTGCGCTAAGCGCTGAAATAGACGAATTCATCATTAAATGAAACAATTTGTTCCCTTGTCACGGCATTTTCATAGTATGATTAAAGCATTCGATGATTCGACTAAATATAATTATTTCGAAAAAGTCCTTTGCTTGAAAAATATTGCAAAATCATGTTAGAATATTCTAGTTTAAATTGCTCATTAGAAAAAATTTCATGAACTCAGCTGTTAATATATACAAATATTTATAATTGGATGATCAACAGATCTGAAACTTACAGTGCTAAAGAACAACTAAATATTGAACAGGCAATCCTATAGGGATTATGATTATTAATATGAACGACTGTTGATCTCTCGATCTGGATTTAAAATCGATAAAGACAATAAAATAATCCATAATTAAAAAGCTGAACTATAAACAAAAAACCGTATCTACAAGTTTTTTGCATCATTCAAATCTAAATTAGGTAATTATTCTTATTAAAAACAATTTTAAATTAACTCTGCTAGCTACAGGGTTTTTAATTAATTGATTTATTTTGGTTAAATGTGGTTATACTTGACGAAAATAAATACTTATAATAAAAAAAGTATGATTATTGATTTGACTTATAACACAATGATATTTAATGTGTATTAATCAATATTAATGAATTATAATATTATGTGCTTTTTTTTAAGCTCACCATAAAATTGAAAAAAATCCACAAAAATATTGATATATTCCTTTTGGCTTGCTTAGATGTGTGTTATTCCAAAATCCAAATGCAAGTACTTTTTAATTTTTGCTTGAGGTTTATTTTTTAGCGATTGTAGTGTGTACAGTTAGTTGGTGAAACACTTGTTGTCACGCGAATCGACGAGTGGCAAGTGTTTGTAGAACTTTTTCACTGTTGCGCACTTGAGACGGAGGCAAAAAGATTCGCCGCGAAATCGAAATCGGTAATCGTTACACAAACACAAACACACACACTCTCTCTTTATCTCTCTCTCTCTCTCTCTCTCTCAACGTTTGTGTGCACTTGCCGTTCGGGCAGTTACCAAAAAATTGTACGATTTGCGAGTCCGTTAGAAGCAGAACCAAGTTACGCGAGGCAGCGGCGTTGACTGAACGAGCGCAGCGATCGTCGCGGTCTGTTATTGAAATTGTATAAGAATTGAGCGTCGCGTCGCAGTTGACGTAGTCCACAGTTGACTGTTCTTAATCGTTTGTGAGAGGGAGAGCTTTAGTCACAAAGAGAGCGATTTGCGTTTTATAATTGCGGACTGTTCTCATACATGTACACAGGCATGTTGTCAATGTGTAGGTGTGTGAGACGACGTATGCTTTGGTGACGTTCGTTTCTGCTGCGCTGCTTATTTCTAATGCTGACTGCTTTATACAATTAATAAGTTTTTCAAGTTTAATTTGTCGCTGCTGCGAATTTCCGTATCATGCACACATACATGCAAGCGAATGCGTGTGCGTGTGTATATTTAGTATCTCTGCTGCTTTTGTTTATTTTATGTGTGCGTGTGTGAGCACTATGATTGCTGTTGTTGTTTTATTTGTTGTTGCGCACATTCACACGCCACTATAAACAATATTGACCTAGGTTATATACTATATACTCACACCTACATATGTATAGATTAGTATTTCTGATATTTTTATGCTTTAGTTTTATTATTTTTAAGGTTGCTCTTTAGTCACTTTTGCATTAATTTATTGATCATTTTTATTCAAATATACGTATGTATTAGTAATCAGTCTTTTGTTAAACAAACAAATTACCATTTATATAATAATAAAACACAAATTGATTTAAGAATTGCACTTTTTGTTGAAGAAAAATAATTTAAAACATTTACTAGTTTTTTAGTTATTAGCGTTGATTTTGATTTGAATAAACACTAAACAATAAGGCAAAAAGTTTAGATAGCGTTGACGATTTGCTTTTATTTGATTTCTATTAATTGTTAATTGTTAAGTTTTGCACGGTTAAAAGCTTTCTAATACTATTGAAAGTTCTCTGCGTTCACTGTGTTGACGCGTCGCCAGCTCGCTGAGAAATACGAAATGGCGGCCAGCGTTCAAAATTTGCCGAGAACAACACGCTGGCAGCGCAGCGAGCAGCAAGCAGCAACGCAGCTTTGGCTGCGCAGCTGACGTTGGCGTTGGCTTTGGCAGCGGCAGCGGCAGCGGCTGCGACAACTGAAGAATGAAAGCACTGTGTGTGTGCAAGAATGAGTGACTATGTAAATGCGTGCGTGCGTGTGTGTGTGTGTGAGTGTATGAGCCGGCATTTGAGACAGCTGCTGCTGAGGACGTTTTTTTTTGGTTTTCGGCCGCAGTGAATTTGTCTTTGCTGCGTTTGTTGTTGTTGTTTGGGTTTTTTCGGCAATTGGCATTGTGTTGCGTTGGCGTCGACAGCGACGCGTTCGCAGCAGAAGCAGCAGCAGCGACGACAAACGCGCTCAGCTTACTCAATAAAATTTTTATTATGATATCTACGCATACGAATGAAATTTGTGCATTGTTGTTGTAGGTTTAGCTTTTGCTTTGGTTCTTTATCGCAAATGTTTTTCTTGTTGTTGTTGTAGTTGTTGTTGCTGTCGATGTTGTTTCTTGTATTTGGTCAGTTGTTTTTGACTCTTTTGTGTATTGGCAGATTTTTGGTGACGTAGCCATGTGTGTGTAAATTACTTACTAAGTATGTATGCATGTGTGTATCTATGTTCTATTTGTGATTTGTTAGCATGATTTGCATTGTTAATGTATTGGAAAAATGCTCAAGTTAATCAAAGTTTAAAGATCACACGATACAAAGTGCAAGACGCAATACTGATAGCGTTTTTGAAACTACAATGCTTACTAATCGAAGATTAAAAAACAAACAAATAAAAGTGTGTAGTTTCGCTATGATTAATCCAAAATCACTGTCGACTTAAGAATCCATAAATAAACAAGGCTTAATTTACGAACTTTTTCGGAATACTGATATATTTGATTGCGATATTTTTGCTAAAGATAATATCAATATTGTTGTAATTTTAAACGTTGTTCTATTTTTAACTTGACACTTACTTAAGGTTGTTAAACTTTTTCTATTATAATTTGAAACGCAATTGTAATCACAAAATATTTACATAAGGGTGCATTAATTTGTATGGGCCCAAAAAAAATTGAAAAATAGTAACTATATTTTTTAATCTATGTTTTCACCAGAAAACCATAGTTCTATAATCAAAATAATCAATCAGTTGTAAAATTTATTTTTTTTAAATTTTTGGCATGTTATTAATACCATGTCTTTAGAACTTTAAGTCTGATCCTGAAAAGTTCAGTATTAAAACTCTTGCTATGACCAGGACATTTGAAATTTTATAAAATAAAAGGTCCAGTTTTCACTATAACATAATTTTTATCCATGCAAGGACTAAAACACACAAAAATTGTGAACTTAAAACGTTGGTTTCTTGGTGAACACACATCTTAGAATTGAGCGTAGATTACAAATTTGGCTTAACATTTTTTTTTGAAAAAAATCGATGCACCCTAATGTACATTCGTACTTTTATTACAAATCTTTTTCTTCTTGCTTTTGTTTAGTATTTAGTTTAAAATCAAGTTTTCGATATTTTTATATAATCTATAATATTTAAATTTTGTCAAAAATGCCAATCACAAATAATGTTTTTGTAATATCGAAATATCTACGATTAAATTTTATTTGAAAATATATAAACACTCCCAAAGTCAATGCCCCATGTATATGGCCATTGTTGCTGTTGCATTCGCCCTTTTTATGCCCCTACCCCATCTCTTTAATTTTACCTCTCGCATCTCTTTTAATTCTGTCTACGTTTCTCCCCTTAAGTGCAGTCGTTATTTGGTTGTTATTATAAGGAGAATATTGACCCGAGATTTCTTTCGTTCTGCAGACAACAACAGTAACAGAAAAATTAAACATTATTGCACATAAATAAAAGTCGCTGGCAAAGAAGAAGTTCTCCAAAATTCGGCGAAATATTGAGAAATTTTAATATTTGCAGTGGCAAACAGCAGCAGCAGCAGTGACTGCAGCGAAAGCAGAGGCAGCGGCAGCGACAGAGGACAGCAGCAAGCTTTCAACTGACACTGGCGTCAAGCGTTTCCGCTGCCAGCGTTCGCAGTCAACGCCGCAGCTGGCTCTGTCACGGCTTTTACTGCTGCTGCTGCTGCTGCTGCGGTGGGCGTCCGTTTTTAGGCGGTGCAATAAATTCGAGCTTCATCCCTTTTTGGCAACGACCAACACCAACAGAAACAGCAGCGAGCCAACAAAAAAAAAGCATCAAATAAAACTCACACCCAAAATGTCTGCAACGCTGGCGTCGACGCTGCGCTGTCGTTGTCGCTGTCGTTGCTTGTTGCAAAGGGCAACGACAAAAGCAGCAGTAACAGCAAAAGTTGCTCGCATGGCGGACGTGCACCGGTTTTCAACAGCTGCCAGCGGAGGACGTGCACGAGTTTTCGACACATGCTGCACATGCAGAGGAGGCAGGCAGTCAAGAGTTTGTTGCATGTCTGCCTCTCACTTTTCGTCTACCTCATTCGTTCTCGTTCGTTCGCTGTCTTTTTTGTATCCGGCAGATACGAACTGTGCCTGAATGTATCTTGTGTTGCCATTCGCTCATAGTTGCATGTGGCAGATGTGTACGTTGTATCTGTCTGCGTCTGGGCAGCTGCCAGCAGGTTGAATCATTAGACAAGGTGGGCGAATATGCATCCAAATACTATGTTCCATTTAATGCAAGTCCCCAGCAATATATTGCAATTTGCGATCGTATTTTATTATTATTTTTATTTTTTAAAACGTTTGCACTTTTCTATTCTCTATTAAAGATCGAGTAGAATTGACGCGACTTCGAGAAACACTCAACACTAAAACTCATGTTCGTTACCATTTTATTTAAGCTAAAAACATTAAATAGTAGTGTACCTGTATATAAATAGTTAAATATTTAAGAGCTATTTTGGGGCAGTTGTATCTAAATCTATAAAATCCTAGTCAAAAATTTTACTTAAAATTATCCAACATTACTGTAGGTTATTCTTAAGACGGTTGTCTGAAAAAATATTGTTCAAAATTTCATAATGGGATTACAGGATTCATATTTTTAAATATTGAGTTGATTAAAAAATTAAGTAACTTTAAGTTGTTAAAGTACACAATTATGTTCCACTATTGAACGTTTTTTTTTTTTTTGTTGTAGATAAAATTGTTAGGTAATGTTGTTATTTGATTTTTATTGTTATATTAAACATTTGTGGTAAATCTAGACAGTAATATTATTAAAATAAAGTTAGAATAGGTTACTGACGAGATTTTATTATTATTTTTTTTAATCTTACAGAGGTGACTTTTACTGACTCGAGGTCTGATTTTATTGTCGATGACACTATTATATATCTATATCTTATATCTATGGCGATTTCTTTATATTTATATTATACTTTGTATATTATGCTAAGTATAAAATTCTTTAAAAATCCTTGGTTTAGGGTCGGATTGCTGTATTTCGTATTTGCAAAGTACTAATATTGATTTCTATCTTACACTTAAAATATTATAATAACAATTTATAATAATAATGAATAATAATAATTTTTGGCTTTGCCAAGTTTTTCATGGGAAAACAGTAACGAGTTGAAGTGGTCGAGTATTTCGATAAAGAAAATTCCCCATTTAGTGTTGCCAATTGCCATTTAATTGGACTCGTTTCCGGGCGGCATTCCTGGGCCTTGACACCTTGGGACAGTGAGTTTATGGTAAGCACGCTGTGATATTGCAGCGTTTCTCGGAATTGGGGGTAAATACAGTTGTTAATGGGGTCTGCAGTTCCATGAGTCACTTCATTTTCATCACAAGTCCCTTCTGTTATTCTATTGTCTTAGATAATGGGTCCAATGGGCGCGTGTTTTGACCAATCTGATAAAGGTAACATTGTAAATAATCGTAACTACTGTAGACTATATATCATAAAAATGTTCTGTTTTGATTTCGAGCAGTGTGGCAATTGGCCAAGAGACCTTTAGTTGGTCGCTGACTTTACTTATCTTATCTGTCTGTTGCAGTATTGGCCATTATGTCACACAATACACTTAGAAACATATGTGAGTATTAGGGTAGAGTATTGTAAGGTCGTAACAGCATTTTTAAAATTAATAAATTAAACCAAAAATTTAAAAATTATATTAAAAACTTGAACCCTAACTTTTATACAATCAATACAACACATTATAAAAATAAATAAGTGCAATTGACAACAAATTACATTTGTTTCGGGACTTTAACAGGTAATTTTTAAAAACAAAACAGAATATATTTTACAATTTCATATGTTGATCTATATACATTTTTATATAAATCAAACTTTATTTGTTTATAGTATGTAGATTTATAAATGTATATTTGAGGCCTACCTTAATTGCGTTACAAATGAATAGTCTCTATTATATCACAGCAAAGATTATTATAATTACGGTTATTATTATCACTACGAGTATTTCACCACGAATCTATCTTGAATAACCAAATTGTTTATCCTAGATAACAAAATTAAATAAAGCAAGTTCCAAGATTTCCTTATTACGTATACGCACCATTTCACATTGTTGTATAAACCAAAAAAAAAGAAGCTGCAAATGTCTACGTCATCAGCTTATCAGTTGACAGTGCATTGCATAATTAAATTTACAGCAATTTATTTCGAGAGTAATTTGAATCTTGCGCATGTTATTTTTCAAAAACTGATGCAATTTTGTTATTTTCATTTATTTGTTTACGTATGGCAATGTAGGATGAGGATAGAGAGAGACCGAGAGAGAAAGTATTGTGCCAAACGGAAAATTGAAAATATTTGCTTTGCGCTAGTTCGTTTCATATTTAACAAATATGTATGTATATATGTATGTATATACACATACATTTATAGATGCACTTGGTATAAAATTCAATGTCAGTGTCAGTCGGAGGCTTTTGTTATTTCTATTGTTATAGTTGTTACAGGCTTCACACGTAGGAGTAAATGGAATAATTAAATACAAACATGTATCTATGTGAAGGGCCCAGCTATATATTTTCTATTGCTAATTCTTAAAATAAGCTCGAGCTATTTAAAGCAATCAACAAGATATACTTTGTCTAACTAGTTTAGTTACAGGTAAAACAGGTTACCGTTTACATGGATTTATCAACATGAATTGCAGCGTATTACACTACATGCAGATTTATAATTTAAATTAAAAAATAATTAATTGCAAATGGTTTTTTATATGAATAATTGAAAATTTATTATTTACATAAATAAACCAGTGGGCGGTGACAGTCGAGCACGCTCGATAGTAGGATACCCTGTGTTCAGGTACTCTGTTCCGAAAGTTGATTTTCGACCGATTGTTCCTATGGCAGCTATATGACATAGGAAACCGATCTTGACCAAATTTGATCAGGATGTATAACAACAACTTAAATGCATATTCTCTCAGTTTGGTTAAGATATCTCAAAAAACAAAATTCTTTTTCATACTAAAACTTGGTTTTCGACTGAGCTTCTCTAGCTATAAGATAAAGTACGCCGATTTGAACAAAATTTAATCAGGATGTATATTACCCTCGCAGATGTATATTGTGTCAGATTGGTTGAAAAATTTCAAAAAACAAAGAAGTTTTTCATACTAAAACTTTATTTTCGATCTATCGTTCCTATGGCAGCTAAATGATATAGCTAACCGATATTAACCAAATTCGGTCAGGATGTATAATACCAGCCCAGATGCATATTTTATCAGTTTGGTTCTGATATCTCAGCAAGCAAAAAAAAATTTTTCATACTAAAATTTCATTTTTGATGTATCGTTCCTATGGCAGTTATATGATATAGTAATCCGATCCAAAAATAAAAACAAACTTGATCTGCCTATGGTATCCAGAAACCTACATACCAAGTTTGAAGTCTCTAGCTCTTATGGTCTCTGAAATCAACGCGTTCAAACAGACGGGCGGACGGACAGACAGACGGACAGACGGACATGGCTCAATCAAGAATATATATACTTTTGTGGGTCTGCTACGCCCCCTTCTGCATGTTACATGCATTCTGCTAAACACAATATACACTTTTTTGCCCATTTTGAATGATTTAAATTTAAAAATCATCTTATATCTTATATGTTTGAAACTATGAACGAGTTTTCCAAATAATTAGTCTCGATTCAATGAGATACTGTTATCTGCTGCCCCCTTAAATCAATTTAAAAATTCGTGTAATGTATGCAATGCAAGTGAAAGCAGCGAAAAATTTGATCTGGCAACTCCTTCATCGCATTACCTGGCAGCCTGTTAACCCACACCAACGAAGGTGCAGGAAAGAAGCTGGAAACTTCGCTTCTCAGCGACAAGATTCTTTGCAACACATACATACATATGTATGTATGTACATATATACATATATATGTATGTTAACATGTGTATTGTCACTCGAATATCGCATGATTACAAAACAGCTTTGCATTTTAGTATGTCAAGCTATTTATTGTAGTTTCGAGCAGCTGTTTTTATTTTTTTAATTTTTAACTAGCGTTGGCAATGGTTGCTGCACATTCACATTTTAAATTGTAAAAGCGTTGAGCTAATGTCTCCCCAGCAGTTAACAATTTGCATACGTTTCTGATATTTATGCATATTATATTTTTACAAGCCCCAAACGAGACATATTCGTTGTTGTAGGTGGTGTACTGCAAATGAGCTACAAATCAATTAACAAAATAATGCGACATCAGCAGCAGTAAAAACCAGGGACTGTAAATACTGATCATTTTTTTTATTTCTAAATAAAAAAAATTATTCATTTATAACTTTAACTTTAATAAGATTTAATTATTATTTTTGCTCAAAAATAATGATTACTTTTTATTATATTATAAGCTAATCATTTCACATTTAAAATAATAACTATATTGTAATTTATATAATCAAACTCGTCATGTTAACAGTCCCTGGTAAGAACAACAACAATAACAACAGTGGGAGTGTCGACTGCCAGACTGCGTCAATAATAACTGCATTACACGCGGCAACGGCAATGGCAAAAAATATAGAAAACTTGTTCACTCTCACACTCTCTCTATCTTGCTGCTCACATACACGTACTATGCACTCGTACCTTCCAATCGCTTTTGTTGCTGCATTCGTTTAACCTCCCCGCTGCTATTGGTGCTTCGCTCTCTCTCTCTCTCTCTCGGTGTGTTCATCTGGTTTCTTGCGCGGTTCATTGACCGTCGACACGTGCGTTGAAAACTATGGCACATCCTCTTGCATTTGTCTATGTGATGTTCGTAGTCTTTTGTTGAAAACACTGTTACGGCCTCCAAAGCGAATATTACACGTTGCATTTTATCGCATGCACATGTCACTAGCTCTCTCTCTCTCTCTCGTTCGATCGCTCTAGCACTATGATAACTACATATATGTACATGTGTGTATGAAACGGCTTTTTATAGTCCCCTGTATGTATGTATGTAAGTAGTTTTTGTTGATATGGTTTGAGTTTTGTTGTTTGCTTTACAGTTGCGCGTGGCCTGCACTTGCCTCTTGTCTGTGTGTGTGTGTGTGTGTCTATGTGAGTGTGTTTGTGAGTGTTCTCAAGTAACTTGCATTAATTTTCAATTTTATTTTCGGCTACTTTCAATGTTTACAGTTATGTATTTTTAAACATGTTGACGCGCCCACATTGTCGGTCTCTTAAGTCATCATTCACTCAATTGCAGTTTGCAAAATATATGTACATACATATGCGATGCGCACTTTGATTAGATCTACCACTGGTTGCGATAAACTCTCGATAATTAGCGATAACTGTACTATTTAACCCATTCACAAGTTTTAATAGCAAAAAACAAGATTATCATAACAGTATGCAAGTGTTTCAGGCCATATACTATTTTAATTCCAATTAAATAAAAAATTATATACATATATATTTTGGATAATAAAAATGATACTGATAATGATAAAAGTCAAGAAAACATTCTTTGCATTTTTTACTATTTTATAATTGCGAAGTTGACTATAAATTATAAACATCCGTAAGCATTTTCGTAAGCTCCAAATGATAAGGTACATATCAAGTGCCCTACGTATAAATACACATAAGGCTATTATTTTGGTATTTACCATAATCTTAAGTACTGTAGACATGTCGACCATGCTGAAATTCAATTTATTTCTGTACGTGAATATTTATGCATGTTTTTACAGTCTGAATCATATACATATGTACGTAGATAGACTACGATTGATTAATGCACTTGTTAACCCATTCTCCTAGCACATTTTATTATAAGAAAAATTGTTTTAGTTAAAAAAAAATTATTTGAAAATCAAAGGTGTAACAAAAATATTTTTGAAGTCAAAAATTAAAATTAAAAAAAATTAAAAATTTGTAAATTATTAATAGTTTTAAATTAATGTAACATTGCAAGGTGAACTGATACTACAGAAAAACTCCACTCTTTATTTTAGATAAAAACATTTCCGTTGACCCTATTTAAGTGACTCGCATTGTATTATGTGTAAATTATTGCGCTGTCGTTAAGCATGAAGTGCCAATTTCCGTTTCGGTTAAACGCAGTTTTTATTTGCCAAGTGGATATTAAGATAAGGAAAGTAACGTTACATCGAAATAAGCGAATAAAAAAACGACCTACGCTATAGAAAAAAATATTTGACGTTCTAGAAGCTCTCAAAGGGAATACAAACATACATACGTAATACAGCAGTCTACAATACTTCTATTTTTATAGATACAAACGTTGTTTAAACATTATCTCTTTGCAATAAGTGCTAATTAATGTTCTAGACTAGTCACAACAATGTAAATCAAATAATTGACGAAAACGGGTTTTCAATTTTCGACCCTCAAAATTAGAATGCAACAATATTGCTACTTAATTTCCGATACAACGAACAATCAAAAATCAAAGACCGATTATAATTGTAGGCACTTGGGGTCCTATCAGTCCCAAAGGCTTACGTAAAACCCACCTATCCAGAATGGCTTTCCAGCTTTGTAAATATTCATGAACTTCGCGCAATGTGGGCATAAAGTAATGTCCGCAACGATGCACTTACGTATAGTGCTATATAACGTCGATACCTACTGTATACGTAGTTTTATTTGGAACAACCTTGACAACTAACAAGGCCAATCTGTCGTACATTGACTCAGAAAATCTTTCGCTCTCTCTCTCTCTTGCTCGTAGTGCTCTCTGGGGCTTCGTCGTTTTTACCGATCGCCGTTCGTTCGATCGTCATAACACGCGCCGACGACTTTAAATGTAAAATGCAATAGGTTGTATTATTTATGGCACGCTCTACAATTTAAAGACTGCAGTAGTATACATATATATTTGTGCATATATATAATGCAATATTATTTTTCCCGGTTCCGGTGCCATTGCACGGTTAATGCTAATTGCCGAAACGTGTTGTCGAACTCAAATGCAATATAGAATGCAAATATATTGCATACGATTACTAAAGATTCCAAAGTATCGAAAGGGCTCCCTTGATTTATGCGTGAAAAAATCACCCCTAACTATTAGGTAAAGTCCCTATTTTTGAAATTATTGCCTTCGATAAGAAGCCTCTGATGTCAGTCTACTGCGACTTACGAGTAGAGTTTCTAAAATAAAGCTTAACTCATCTTTTTTCCATATAAGCAAAATACAGTAAATTAAAATCGACTTTAACAATGTTTTACAATGTATTATAAATACATTTCCCTATATAATAGTTTGGCTTTGTCATACCTAATGAGTGAATCTTCATTAAAGTCACAAACTGATCGTAAAAAAATAATTTGAATTTTATAGCATGATCTAAGCATCCTTAGGCATTTTTATTGATGAAGAATAATTAAAAAAAATAAATTGGGATTACAAATTGATAAAAAAGTATAATATAATTTAATTGATATTACACGTAAAAAATAGCTTTCTGTATATTAAACACATAACCCACACAGATTAATTGTTATTTAATTTATTTAATAAGAGTATATATATTTTAAGTATGTTATCTACTAGCTAATCTGAAAAATGCATTGTGTTCGGGTTATAAATATAAAAGTTATTCAAGAAACTAGTTGTTATAGTGTAAGCTTTTAAGCAATTTATAAAGGTTACCATTTTAGCCCACTTCACAACTAAATTCTGCTTGTCATCTACAGTTTAGAAAAATGAGTAAGTCAGTACAACCTGACAGATGTTAGGGCAATTCACTCAGAAACAACACCGATAAGGTCTCATTGCTTTGAAGGTCGTCTAGTGTAGGAAAATAAGTAGGCGTAAAGATGTTGCGGAGATGACATTTTAATTTTTATTAATTTTCATGAAGATGTGTGCTTGGTCCATTATTTATAGTTTTTCCTCTCGACATTTAAATCTCAACAAATTTTTCTGAAGAATCCCGCCAAAGCATCCGTAAGTAGAATTTATTTGCGTTTTCACAAGGAAAATAAACAAACAAAATGCAAATAAAAATCAAGAAAAATTACCGTAATGAATCCATGTAAATATATGAACATATGTGCGAATATATGTGTGTGTTAAAATGTCAGTCACTTGGAATCCATTCAAATTACGCAGCCAATGAATAAGCCCCGAAAGACAATTGCATGACAAACTTTATGGTTTGTGGCACTTGGGTCCGCCTATTTTCGCCTGAAGACATTTAACCATTTCCCACTTTTCTCTCCCGTTTCCTCACTCTATGACAGCAGCTGGAAAATGAGAAGGAAGAAAAAACGTAGCACATTAAAGATGATAATCGATTTTTATGCGATAATACGACGTAATTGAATAATATAAAAATAAAATCTAAATGATTAGCCCATTTTATTAAATAAATATTTAATGTACAATCTATTTAGAATATTTTAGTAAATACAATCGACTGCGAAATACCCTGTGCATCATTGAGATATCTTAAAAAATACTGACAAATTCGTGCTAAATATGAAATATTTTCTTGAACATCTTATATGTTTATTAACCAATCACAATGAAATTCTTAAGATAGCTAAAAAACATGGTAAATTTTATGCTAATTAAATTGAATTTTAACTTGTGCATTTCATTTCTACATAATTTGGCGGCGGAGAAATGCCGTTCAAAAATATATAGTTCTAATTTTTTCTAACGATACCCTTAATTATAAATTTTCCATTGCTATAAGTCGGTTGACTCTATAAAAATATATAGTATGCAAAATAATCTCAGTTTATTTGCGTAATTAAAAAGCTTAATATTTTATTTATTGTACATACACATCTAGAATATTTATGTAATTTAATGTTAAGCTCAAGGGCATATATGAGATGTTGGATCGGAAGTTCCTTTTTTATTATTTAGGTAATTTATTTATTTTTTTAAGATCAACTGTGTCATTAAGAATCAAGATATTCAGACTATGACAATTTGTGGTTATACCAGCTATTATCTGTTTCCAAAATAATTCTGTTGATCTCTCATCCCTTACTGTTTAACCCAAGTTGAGCCCCATAATTAAGGCCGCATTAAGTAGATTACAAGCGGCATGTCGCTTGAAAAGTTGTTGGCCAACACACAAATAATAGCCAAATGTAAGTGACATAAATTAGAAATTTTACGATTTAGATAGCCAGGCCTAGACCAAAAACGGGAATAAACCGAAAAACTTGTACATCGTTTTATTTCGCAGCCTGTTCGCGTTTTATGCTCTCAATTCCGGTTTTTATCTGTTTTTATGCTCAGATGTGTGTCAAATTGCCACCCACCCAAAACTCCCCCCACCCGTTCAAGGTGTGCGAGCCACCCTCGCATTTTAGCCTATGCATATGTTTTCTGGCCATAGCCAAAAAAAAATTTCCTTTCGCTTTTTTGGGGTTGGTTTGGGTTTGCTGCGGTTTTAGCCTCTTTGAGTTTTCCGGCTTAGCTTTTACTCGCACTTCTAGCTCAAGTTCAATGACCTTGCAATTTTCTTTTCACTTTCTTGACACAAAATTTTCCCTAGCTCTTCCTTCTGTGGGGGGTGACTTTAAGGCAAGGGTGGGTTGTCCGCTTTTGTGGCTATTGACATGCGCAACACTTGCTTCGATTTGACGGGGGGACTTTCTTTTGCCCCTTTTGAGAAGGGATGCGAGGAGGGTGGTGTGTAGGTGATAGGGAAATTTGATTGCCTTACTGTCAAATATTTTGGTTTGCTTGGTTTTCATTTGAGTTGTTTTCTTGTTTGAGGGCGGTTTAACCGGCCGGCATTGTTTCTAAGGACAAGAACTTAAAATGTTAAGAGCTCAAACCTAAGACCCTCGGGTGTTCCTTTTACAATCTCGATAATAAGATATAATTTTGACTATGGCACTAATTTATAAGGTAAAGTTGCTAGGTCAAAGAGTTGACAAACTTCCAACTGTCATAACTTGAAGAAAACTGACCCGATTTTCAATCGGAATGCCAATTTGATCACTATTCGGTCTCTTAATTTAAATTTTATAATTTTTCGACTATCATAGCCATGGTTCCACGTTAATGGTAAGGGTCCCCCCTTTGAAATTTTGAAAATTCAAAATTATAAATCACAAGCTTTCAATTTTAATCAACTCCTTATATCGTAATTAGAATATAACGACACTTTAAACTTGATTCTGAGGACTTTCATTTTCTTGTAAAAAATCAAGTCAAAATTAAGAAATATTTTGACTCGTAAAGTTGCTAGGTCATAGGTGTGACCAACTTCAAACTGTCATAACTTTGTCAAAATTTTGCCGATTTTTAAGCAGAATGTCATTTTGATCATGACTTGGACCCTAAATTCATTCTGCTTTCAAATTTTGTTCATTTAGAAAATTTCGTTTTCTTGTTAAAAATCATGTCAAAATTGAGAAATATTTTGACTTGTAATGTTGCTAGGTCAGAGGTGTGACCAACTTCGAACTATCATAACTTTGGCAAAACTGTTAACAATATAACAAAAAACTAGACTTAAACTTCAAATTTAAGAAACTTTACAGATTCCAAGCGTTTGAATATTATCATATAAATAAAAGTCTACAAATGCTGTTGGGGTACTTAAACAGAAAATCCATAAATTAAAATATCAAGAATGCTATCTAGGTAAATTTACACTCAGCCCCATCACAACAACACTTGAGTTCAGCATCCCCTTAATCAGACAACGAGCAAGAAGAAGAAGAAAGCTCCCAAGTGATCAGCGGGAGAGAGGAACGCCCCACAAAAATGGAAATGAGCTGAACTGCGGGCTGAATTAGAAACCAGAATAGAAAATAAAGAATAATAAAAGAGAATATTCGTATAACGGAGCAACGAGAAATGCCCTGCGCACATGTCCACGAACTTATCTAATACTATGGATACCGTTACTTGAGGTCACTGGCCCACACAAAATGCACTTGTATTTTGTGTAACAAAAACAACAAATGTCGACAACCAGACGCACACACACACACACATACACATAGAAGCACGCTCACACTCATTCTCACGCACACGCACTCACGCAAAGCAAGAGCAAACAATTCCCAGCCGGTTATGTCATGCTTATCAAATCCAATTGGAGGGAAATTTACGTTGAGTGTTTTATTAGATTTGAGTGCAAGTTGTTTGAGTACAAGTCAAGTATATTTACGCAGGGAAATTTTACGACTTGCCCATTTAATCCAATTGGAGAGAAATTAACGTTGAGTACATTAAAATATTTGAGTGCAAGTCAAGTAAATTTAAGCAGGGAAATTTTTTACTTGCTCATTTAATCCAATTGGAGTACTTTACAAGATTGGACTGCCAAGTCAAGTACATGTATAATATATTTAGGCGGAGAAATTTATGAGTGACATTAGTTTATTGCTTTCGTTGTCATTTGAGAGCACGGAAATTTGAAACGTTTGAGAGCGGAGCGAGTGTTTTTTATTACGAATTTGTGTTGTTTAAAAAAAAAAGTAATCTATAAGTAATAAACTTAAGGATAAATGTGGCAAAATAACACGTTATATATATGCCTATATAGTGCTGTAAAAGGGGATATCATATTTAAATTTTAATTAGTTTAGTTGTAAATTTTATAAATTATTTCATTTCAGTTTTTTTATTTGGTGCTTAGAATTTCATTAAAACTTGATGTCAGAGTCTAATGATTGGATTATTTCCAGCTACATCCATAAGTCACCCTCAATGTTAAACAGTCTAATCCAAACTTGCGCATAAAACTCACTCACACAGTCGAAAGAAAAACAATTTCCCTTTTGACCCCCTGAATCAGCTGTTGAAAATGCGCAAACTCGAAGCGACTACGCAATGCAATTGAAATTGAAATTGATTTTGACTTTCGGCGGAGAAACAACAACTTTGAGCTCTAGGAAGAAGAGACAAACACCCACCACCAAATGGACGACAGGGAAATTTGGAAAAACGTTGCGTGACCCATTTTCAGTACAACATTTGACGATGAGTTCAAAGACCTTTTGGGCAGCGAAAGAGCTTCAAGTGTCTGGGGGACGGACAACCCCAAAAAGGGGCTATGCTTTTACTTTCTGTATCTAATTTAATTCTCTTTTCAATTTTTATTTTTTTTTGTTTACAACAAATGCAACTGTTTTCTAGTTGTGTGGCGTGTTTACTAGATATAGATAGTTAGATACATAGATACAGGTCGGGGGGCGTCGTTGCTGTCATGATGTCACTTAGGGTTTTTTTGTTTGTCTGTGGAGCAAGTTGAACTGGGCTCAGGCTAGGGTGGAAATGCATAATCAGCTTTTCCGGGGACTACTTAAATTTTATGCGTGTCCCAAGCTGTGCATTGGTAGGCCATATTATCATGGTGGTAAATGTATCTGAAATTTCTCCCTCTCCAGATACATGTCCAATTTGATTTTTGTTGCATGGCTTAGCTTGACCCACATTTAGAGTCGCTATATGCTTTTTCTTATATGAATTTATAAATTATTAGAATTTTTGTAATTATAGTGGATCAAGTACCTGGTTAGATACAAAGATACAATTTACCCGGATCAAGAACTGAAACTTAAAGATTTTTTATCCCTTGTTAAGATTAAAAAAGAATAAAATTTTTTCAATTTCATAATTTTTTTATATTATGCAACCTATAATTTCATTTCAGGTTGATTTTACAAATGCCTACAATTAGTATCTAAATTTGATTCATATGTTAATAAAACAAATAAAAACAAAGGAAAATTAGAAAACATTTGTGATAAAGAAAACAATTTTTTAGTCAAACACTATATAAAAAAATTTCGATTTTGTTAGAAATGTATAAAAGATATAAGAACATTATGTTGTTTAAAGTATCTTAAGACCATCAAAGCTAAAAGAGCAAACAAAACAGTTCTGTTAATAAACTATTGTGGTAAAACCTACACGATTTGCCCAAGTGCATAATTAAAAGCCAATTTGAACAATCTTTCAGTTCAAAGTCCCCCAGCTCTGTGCTTTAAAATCGGAAACTACAAATCAATCTGCCACAAAATAAACGGAAAAAAAAGAACAACAGCAACAACGTCAACATTAAATGCATCACGTAAAGCGTTTAATACTGAAACGAAATATAATCTTTACCAAAAATGTTTTGGAAAAGCCAAGAGAAAAACAAGCGAAAGCAAATCTATGTAGCTATAGGGAAAGTTCAAGAACCCCATGAAACCGTCAACGCCAACGACTCAGATTCTCGAACATTCACGACCACAACCACATCCACAACCACATCCATAGTCACATTCATATCGGGAGCATTGGCTGTCTCATTGTCTATGCTGTTGAATGGCCCCCTCTCCCCCTTTTGCGACCAACACCAATGGCCAAAACCATTTCCCTGCGCACACCAGCTCACGCTCACCAAAAACGAAAGTGAGTCTTGTGCTTTCCTCCCTTTCTCCTTCTTCGAATGAAAAGTTCTTTTTGGCGCAGCACAAGAAAAGCGTCCAATGCTGGAAGAGTTCATTGAACTTGTGGGGGGAAAATCGGGAATCGGAAGCAATATTCATTCGTTGAAGTGGAGCTCAATCTACCCCACTCAACAGACATTTTGGGTGGTAGTTGAAATGCTTCAAGCATACACAATCACAAACTGTTGTTAAATTGGTTAATTTACGTATGAGAACAACAAACTTGCAATGAGACTTCACTTTCAATTGTGTGGAAACTAAAAGGGAAAGTGTAAACTTTTTACAAACTTATATTAGTTCTATTAAATAAAGAGAAAAACTATAAAACAATATAAATTACTTGTTCTACTAGAGTGGATTCCTCAACTGGGTATTTCCGCTTTTGTGGAATTTTAAAAAGAAGTGCCTACTTTTAGGCATATTGATTATTTGAACTATCGTTTCTAATAAAAATAATTAAAATATTCACAATATCTGAATTTGATTTAATTTGGGCATAATAGACGTTAAATTTAATTTCAAAAAATATTTCTGCAATTTATATATTTTACCATTAATAAAAATATACATTTGCTTTGAATTGCTCAACAAGAAATGCAAATTTTCAATTATGAAAATAATTTATTCATTTCAATTAATATAAAAGTGAATATTTAATATTTAGTGAAATAATATGATCTAATATTAATTAATTACAATTATCAATTATCTTATCAAGAGATGCGATCTTTCTGTAAGATGCTCCATTTAAATGAATTTAATTAATTCAAAATTGAATAATCACGTCACAATTCAAATAATTACATCCCAACATAAACAATTTTATTAAATTTTACTTGTTCTTTTCTTACATTGTGTGTGTAATGTAATGTAAAGAAAATATATATTGATGTTGTCGTATAAATATGTAACTCATCTGTGGCCATCATCAATGAATATGAATACTTTTGCACTTTGTCTATGCAATCAATGTGTCTTCTTCTTCTGCTCTTAATCTCTACAAGATTTGTTCAATTTAAAATAAAAAAAATATGCAACAATGACATATATATTAAACTGTCTACATTAACGATAATAATACAAGTGTTAAATTTGAAATTGGTGCAAAAGAAAGTACAAGTTATGGAATAGTTTTCAATCAAATGATTATAATTTAACTTAACGCTCAAAGAAGAACAATGAAACAAAACTCATTGAGAATAGTTATAGTAGAAGATATATATATGCATTAACATACAGTATAAACCAATAAATTTATCTTAAACACGGACTCAAAATGTTACAAATTTGATTTGGGTTACAGCTAAAAATGTGTGGACCCTAAACTCATTTAAATTTGAGTATATATGTGTGTGTGTGTTTGTTGTTTTTTTATTTAGCTTGTAATGCTGTTCTTATATGTTGTCACTTGATTGTAGTTGATGTGTGTTGTTTGTTACTTTACTGCGTTGGCGCCGGCTGTGGCTGTGGTGCCAGACGATTCACGAAGCTAATGCCACCGCGAATGACTTTGCCAATTGCGGGCGGGGAGCGGGAGGCCAACGCTTCAAAGGTGATGCGCAGCTCGGCAAAAGCGGTGCGTGGATAGGGATTGCGACGCGAGCTATAGCGCATGACCAGATAGTGATAGTAGATGATGGGTGTCATCAGACCAGCATGACTCCTATTGTAATACAAAATAGAAAACAAACATCAGCACAGGAATCAAATAATAGTGATAATTTTACATACATAAAGGTCAATACAATAGCGTAGGGCATAATGAAGATCTCGCAGAAAGCGGTGGCCTTCAGTATATTAGCTGCCTGGAACTCCACAATCGAGATTATGAAACGTGCACCCCACCAAGAGTTTTGGCCAATCAGCTGTAAGCAGAGTAAATGTGTTAGGAATAGTTTAAGCTAAAATACACATAAAACAGTTTATTTTAAGACTAATCCTTTTTCTTGATATTAAAAAATAAATTTTCTATGATTATTATTTTGATAAAATTCAGAGCAACAAAATATATTAATTTATCAATTAAATTTGTTTTTTTTTTTTTTTGTTTTTACGCTGATAAAATTGTTTTTAAAACGTTAATTTTCGAAAGAATTTAAACTGACAAATTTAAAGAATTAGAATTAATTAGTAAATGCTTATTAAATTGAATTTCTCAAATAATAGATTAAAGTTTTTCTATTTTATTTTTAATCGAATTTTTTAAAGGTTATTTGAAACATAATTCAAATATTTATACATACATCCAATAATTTGAGCGAATAGCTGGACGCATGCAGCACAGAGTAGAGCACAACGGGGATCAGCACCAGCAGCGTGGGACGAATGCTAAAGAAGATCAGCGAGTACATCATGTAATGACACGAGTCTTCGGCAAACAGACGTGCCAGAAATTCGCGACTAAAGGAGAAGGCCGGAACTCGTTGATGCAAACGGAGCGCTGAAATTGCCGCATTTGCCAGCAGTACCTTGTTGAAGGAGCTCTGCTGTGAGCTGCATGAGGATGACAGATGAGTTTCTACACACTTGGATGAATTTATTGCATTGTTATACTCACGTGAAAATGGGCAACACATAGCTGATGGTGAAGAAAATGACGACCAGGCGAAGCGCCCACAGCGCCGAGTCGATGCGATTCGTTTGGAAATGCTGTAAAAGCTTAGCCGGTGCATTTTGTGTCTGCTGGTGTTGTTGTTGCTGTTCCTGCTGCTGTTGTTGTTGTTGTTGTGATGTGTTGTTAGAAGCTGCTTGCGGTGCATCTTCCTGGGCGCTATCAAAGCGCGGTGGCTGTTCATTTGCCGTACTCATGTTTGATATTTATTATTCCTGTTCTCTGTCTGAAATTGGGTAACAAGCAAGTGAAGAATATCAGAAAACGTTATCAGACTGGCGGAGCAAACAAAAAGTAAACGCTGCTTATCAGCAGGTCGCTAATCGCTGGCCTGATAAGCTCGTTATAATGATAGACCACAAATACGACCGCAACTTGTGAGAAAGAATTTGAGAAATTTTTAAAATTGCAAGCTAACAACAATTCAAAAAGTGAACCCAATGAAGTATTTCCCCTGGCTAAAGACTAACTGACTTCAGCATAAACTTTACTTTATATTATTTTAATAGAAAGAATGGAAAGAAAGTGCAACAGCATGATCTTCTTGAATAATAATGTAAATGTGTCACTGGCAAGCGAGGGTTGTTTCGCAGCTTTTATTTTAACTACTTTCGAGTGCAGTTTTCACTTTCCAGTTTTATTTTACCTACTTTAAAATTGCTATAAAAACACTTAACCTCAGAACGAATAGTTTATGAATCACACTCGTAGGGTCTTTTTAAATGGTAAGCGATTTTAATTGAAATTTACATAGACATTGCGTGTTGTTGACCGTAAAAACTAAAACCAGTCGAATGGAAAGTTGCACACACATTCAGTTAACGGCAAAGGCGTGTCCAGCATGGCCAAAGAGGCGTTAATGTTTGAATCTGACTTGGCTTGTGGCACTTAACTCTCTTTGGAAGTTTGAGAAAACAATGAGTGTCAATTAGAAGCGCAAATGTACAACTTGTAAGCGTTACAAGATCTTTCCGAAAGATATAACTAAAGATTTCACTATTTTTTAGAATTGGGAAATGAACATATTTTTATTGAACTTGGTAAAATGAACAGATTTTCAAAGATAAATACAAAAATTGTGCAACTGCTACAGATATACGACAGCTATTTCACAGTCACAAAGTCAACAAAACAACAACAAACAGACACGTAACAATGGCCAAACAGGTGGCAGACAGCCAGAGAGGGGGCGTAACAAAGAGAGAGAATGGGAGACAGAGAGAGAGAGAGTAAAAACTGCGACGGCGCAGCGTAGCAAAAATTAATGGGAAACTGGCGGAAAACTGTAAACACAAATGCATAACCAATGTGAATAATTATTCAAATAGAGAGAGAATCGAACAGTTGGTCATTAAGGACATCAGTTTACATAGTATGCATATTGGCAGGTGAAATGGATATTGATTTAAGTTTGCAATGTCCTTTATTGAAACTGGGTCAAGTTGCGCACTTGATATACAGTATGTCAAGTAATTCTTTTGTCTTTGATAATTATATGAGGATATTTTATTATTTTTTTATAAATTGGTAAATTCACTATTTGTTTTAGCTTGTTTTAAGAACTATAAATAAAATTATAAACAATAATAAAACTTTTTTTGGCAAATTAAAATACATATTTTAATTTTTTTAAATAGCCTATCTTAACAAAAATTATTATTTATGTATGTTGTTTAACAAGTATAATAGAAGAAGTGATACAAAGTTAAATGTTATCTTTTGCCTGTTTGTCAAAGTAATTTCTTGACATACTGTGCATACACAGAATTGAACATATAAATGTTCATTTGTTGAGTTCTGAAATTGGATATATGTATGTATGCAAATTTAAGACAGTTTGTACTTTGGTGGTTTAATCAAGCCTAACATTATGAAATTTAGTTAAATATACCTAAACAAATGACGTCACGTGCGGGCCACGAGGAACACGTCAGTAGTGGCAGTCACAGAATTGAGAACAAGGTGTGCGTACTGTGTGCCACACAGTGTCACAGTGTGTGACATCTGATTGCGCTGATTGGCATTGCTGAACTTTTGATACTTAAAACACCTTACACTTGTATGTTTTGTGTGCATGTGTAGATATTAAATAAGCAGTTTAATGACACAGCAAAAAGCAGAGCGCGTATCAAAGTGCACATATGTACATACATTACACTTGCAGCCTTTGCATGACTCTAGGAAAATGTCAAAAATGAAACAATAAATTTACTCTCGAATTGGGGACTTCCGTTTTTGGGCAACACGTAGCAACAGTGAAAGAGCCGGCAACTTATATTTATTGGCGGTGATGGCGAGCTGCATATTCTATTTATTCACAGAAACATAGACATGTAGACAATTGCGGGCATCTCACAGGCAAATTAGGTTAATATCCATTGCGAGCGCACTTTTTCTCTATTTTAATTTGGAACCCCCTCCTCACGTACACAATCATATGAAGAAAGTAAGCAACACATCAGTTGTGAAAAGAGCAGCTGCAGTTGCTTGAAAAGCTTTAAAACCTCTATGAACTAACACTCTGTTAATTTCGTTACATGTATTTTGATAATAGAGTAAACTTACCCGCACAATGAAGCTAAAACGCACAGCGTTGTTTTACAGTTCAAAATTAAATTAAATAAAAAGAAGTGTCGACACGCAGTTGAGATTAAATGAACATCGATATAAAATTGTATGATGAACTGATATGCACATCGATATGATGTTATGCAGTACTGCCAAATATCGATATTTGGCAACTTTCGAAACATCGATGTTTTCCAGCACAAAATTACGCGCACAATTCAAATTTTAGTTCATTTGGCAATAACTTTGAAATAAATGAACAACTTAATGAAAATCTCATTTGGTCTTAGATAAAATAAACCTCAACCTTATTATGAAAGCTGGGAAACTGTTGTGCCTCAGGGAAAGAGAATAACAAAGTTCAATAACCTTAATTCAAAAAATCGAGAAAATTGTAACAAAAATTTTGCAAAAACTGAAAAACTTTGTCTATAAATTAAGAAATCTTTTAAAAGTGTACAAAAGCTCCGAATACCTTTTTTTATGAAATTTATCTATTTTTTTGGGTAAAAAAATCGAACCAGATCGAAAATTTTTACTGAATGGGCAACCCTTGGTTTAGTATAACCACTTCACAAACTAGATCAAAATTTCATGGTGTTCAAAACACAGATACTTCCGGAAAATACAGCTATACATTAATTACAATTACGCATTTACTAACTTAAGTTCATGTGCTCCAGATACACCAGATCTTAAGCATGGATAACGATGATATTACACTACCTGCAGATACATTAGCTATACTTAATCAGTTTTAGCGGAGCGTACGCAACGTGAGCATGACGAGAGCAGCGCATGGTAAATCAAACTGGCAAGGATGCACATTTCGAGGAGGATTGGGTACAAAATTTAGCTGGCATCATGTAAATTATTTATTCATTATTATTATTTCATCAGCAACTCAGTCAGTTTTGGTACAGTGAGGGACGAAACGTGCAATAGGGAATGCAGTAGCTGAAATTGTCAAGAACACGGCGACTCAGACTTCCGGATAGCTTTGTTATCGTGCCCGTCACTCTATGCCACAATAAAGGATGTTCACGACAATGGTAAGTGTTCATTAAAAGTCGTATAACTTTTTACTGATTTAATATTTCATCTTTCAGTCAACATCTTTGAATACGATCAACGGTTCGCTGCCTACGGCACTGACTTTGTGCATTATGATTTTAATGGCGTTGATAGCACTTCGGATTACCTAAAAGACCATCACAAATGCTATGATTTGATAATAGCTGATCCTCCTTTCCTGTCTGAGGAATGCATGACCAAGATGTCAAAGATAATAATTAGCTTACGGCGCAGCAAAGATTCAAAGATTGTATTCTGTTCCGGTGAAGTAGTGGAGTCTTGGCTAACTGCCAGTCTGCCAGTTCACAAATGCAATTTTCGACCAGAACATGACCGTAATTTGGGTAACGAATTTGTTAGTTATGCAAACTTTAATTTTGACCAGTATATTGAAAATAAATAGCGTTTGCTCGACTGTGCTGCTGAGACTGTAGACTGTGTGAATTGCATTGAATTGAATTGAGTGTATGAACATTTATTTCGCTGTTGTATCCGCTTCCTTGCGCTGTTGTACTAGTTCACGAAGGCCATCCTCTTGATCCTTGAGGGACTTTTGCAAGAATTCCTTCTTCTTTTCCAGTAGCTCAATGGCCTTATCACATTTCTCTTGCTTGTTCTTCAGCTCATCACGCATATTCTGCACATCCGTTCTCAGAAACATGCGACCAACGGACAAGTAGACCCTGAAAATGAACAATATAATTATTTTCTTACACGGCTTATTAATTTTTTGTATTAAATCTCAAGCTCACCTTGTGTCATCCGTCAAATTGCTGGTTCCCTTCTCAGTTAGCGTATATTTGTGCTTGCCCGTCTTAACCATATCGCATTTCATGTCAATCATATTTATCTTCTTCGTAGTGGCCAATTTGTTAATCTGCATCTCAGTGAAGGCCTGTTTATTTATTATTATTTTTTGGGTTGGGTTAGGAAAAGAGAACAGAATGAGTGTGTTTCTTTGGAGCACCACGCGCTGCCAGCCGGCAGTTGATTCGTCATGTTTGCGGTGTTTAAACACTTGCCTTTTTCAATTCCATATCCATTTGTGCCATTTTGTATGTGAGCTGCTTGACTCTTTTTTATTTTAACTTTAGACTATCTATTTTGTTCAATAATTCTGCAAAAGTTTGAACACCTGCGAGTTCTTGAATCTTTTATTTTGTAGGTAGATAAGTAAGTTGTGGAGGTTGTCGATAGGTTGTTTCGATATATATCATTGCAACACTGAAATTTATATTTACTGAATCTGTTCATCTGTTCACCTGGTTCTGTTCTAGGCGAGCAATTTCAATTAAATTTAAACAATTTTTGTCTCCTTGAAACAAATCAAAAACTAAAAAAAAGTTAATTAGAAGAAAATTATTACTCAATTTAATGTGCAAATTTGAATTACTGTGCATTACCAAAGAAGCCATAATTCGAAGTTTTGTGCGCCATCTATTGTCTGTCTGCAGTGCAAAATGAGCCAAGCGAACTAGTTCATTTGCTCAGTTTCTGAAACAACTCTTTTTTGGTCGCGTGTGGCCACACTGGAAAATTTGAATTTAGGTTAATGCAAATTTCAAAACGCAATAACTTTGAAAAAAATTAATAATTTGATGATAATTTAAAATTCGAAACTCGATAAAATTAAGGTTTACATTTTAATAAAGGTTTGAAGTTTGTCAGCCCTTGGAAAGAAAAGTTAAAATATTTAATTCTAAAAAAAAAATATTATGTGAAAAAATCAAGAAAACTCTTAAAAAACTCTGCTAAAATTTAAAAAATTCTAGCAAAAAAACATACATAATCCGAAAATTAGTACAAAAGTTAAGAAAATGTACTTATTTTCTTAAGTACAAAAAATCAAACCAGATCGGAAACTTTTAACAGATGGGCAGCCCTTCTAGTTTTTATCTGTAATTTTATTTCGTTCGTTTGAGATTTGTTAAATATTGAACAACTTGCAATTTAGTTGCATCAAAAAGGATTGATCACATAAAAGACTGATGATATCGGCGTTGGCCTTGACAAAGTAGAGCAGGTAGAGAAACGCGTAGTTCTCAAAATCATCAAGAAGAAGAAAAATCTCTAAAAATCAGAACAAGTAAAAATAAAATTAACGTAAATATTGAAGTTAATAATATAAATAAATCATTTTATTTTGGCATAATAAAAGATAATTTAAAGCTTTTATTACAGAAGGAACGATGGTCGTTTGGCGGGAAGCAGAAGTCAACTATCTGATTGATTTGATTAGATGTCACGATTTTGTTTGGAATACTTCTTCGCTTGACTACAAAAAGAAGCATAAAAGATTCAAGTTTTGGGCATTTGCCGCACACAAAATAAATGCCGCATTTAATCCACCGATGCCATTTGATCGAAGTATGTATATAATATATTTTAATTTGCAAATTTTGGGTTATCAATTTATCTTGATCACATCAGAAGATTGCTGTAAAAAGTGGGACAATTTACGAACATATTTTCAAGGAGAAGTGAGGACTGTAAAACCAA
The DNA here is from genome assembly GCF_004354385.1 of Drosophila innubila. Lineage (NCBI taxonomy): Eukaryota > Metazoa > Arthropoda > Insecta > Diptera > Drosophilidae > Drosophila > Drosophila innubila. Next base: position 13,718,461 of record NW_022995372.1, on the reverse strand, counting down.
AGAATGAAGGCGAAACTTCGGGAACTAATACTTGGAAATACAGCTCGAAAATGAGCTTCCTGCTTGATTCCCATTTACCGAATGTATCCGAAAATACGTGCAACAGCGAAAATTCCGTAAGTATAGTAAGTTACTTTCACCTTCAAAATTCTTTACGGTTTTTTTTTTTCTGTTTCAGGTTTTTGATACGAGAGCTAGTCTATCGGATTCTTATGACGAATCAGAAATGGAATCGAGCGAGCCCGCATTATTATTGGGAACTTCCCTACGTTCAGCACACATGGACAATACATTCGAATCCTTCCCCGAACCCGCTCACACTGACTATAAAAACGGGCTAGCAGAAACGTTCGAGAATCCTTTGTTGTATAATTTGTCGAGTGCAATGTCACAGCAATTGAATAAGGAACATGAGTCTCCTTCCTATTTCTTCGGCAGATATGTTGGTCAATGCTTGGATAAATTGCATGCGGATTTACAATTACAGGCAAGACAAAAAATTAATGAAATATTGTTTAATTTTGAAAATGCGCAATTGCAACGCCAATAAAAAAATTTTTATGAACAGTTTTATTCAGAATTCAAACGCCTGCAAACACAAATTGGAAAGCAAGTATGTTTTTATGCAATAAAAATGGGGAATAATATTATTAGGAAAAACAAATTGGAAGGGCAATCTTAAATTTACTGATATTCAAGTGACGAACGATATTAAATTTAATACATGACTTTTTGCAATTTTGTTTTTTCGAGTCAGTTCCGTTTCAAGTCAAGATGTTGAATTTTTGACTCCAGAACAAATCCATATTTAATATCAGATCTCAGTATTTCTTCAGTCGTTTTATAAGGTTTTTTCTGACATAAATCACAGCGGACGGCAGAATTTAGAAGCAAATTTTTATCGACAAATTGCAATTTTATTTTCAAAATTATTATTATTTTGAATTAGATAAGATTTTCTAATGAATTTATCTGAATATATTTCTTCGCTTTTTTATTGCGAAAAATGTAAAATCATTCGTCTTATATAAAGATATCGGGAATTTTGGCACTTGAAAATGCTTTCATAACTAGTCTTTTAATAGTCTTTGATTCATAAAATATATTTTCAAGTTGATTTACTTAAGACGTTTTTCGGACTTCAATTTCCAAAGTTTTTACTCTTAATATTTTTCCAATTACTGATTTTACCAATTTATGCTTCCATTTTTTCCATCGTGTTTTTGGATTCTATAATGTTTTTATATCGTTAAATTCAGTAATTTTTCCAAAAATTTTAAATTTGCAAGCTACCGGCTTAGCATATGGACGGTGATTTAATCAGCAATATTATGTGTGTGTAAATGTAGTTTGTTAACTTTAAGAATCTGGAGGTGCTCCTGAGTTTACAATAAGAGATTAGCCTACATTAAGGTACAAAGTGAAGCCGGTCAACTGCAGCACTGTTTACCATTGTGCTGACTTAAAATTCTCGAATACATTTGCTTGGAAGCATGGAGAGGTGGCACAACAAGTTAGCTGTTGTTACGGGTGCAAGTGGCGGCATTGGAGCTGCCTGTGCCCGGGCCATGATAGGCGCCGGATTGCGAGTTGTCGGTCTGGCACGTCGCGAGGCCAAGTTAAAGGAAGTACGTGAAAGTCTGCCGAGTAATCTGCAGCAAAACTTTATTCCACATCGCTGCGATGTGTCCAAGGAGGAGCAGGTACAAAGCACATTTGACTGGATAGAACGTGAACTGGAGGGTCCGGATGTACTACTCAACAATGCTGGGATTACACGGGAAACTGAACTGGTTGCACCAGGGAATACACAGAAGCTGCGAGAAGTTATTGACACCAATGTCATGGGTGTTATTTGGTGCACGCGAGAGGCGTTCAACAATATGAAGAGACGAGACACGGAGGGTCATGTGCTAATCATCAATAGCATTGCTGGACAGCAGGTGCTAAACTTTATCGATGTGCTGCCCTCATTCAACATTTATCCGGCTACTAAATTTGCCATTACGGCAATTACGGAAACGTATCGACAGGAGTTTCAGTTGCACTCGAAAAAGGTGCGTGTTACTGGCATTTGTCCGGGAGCAGTCAATACCAACATATTCCCAGAGGAGATACACTTCTACGTTAAGGATATGGCCAGATTGGATCCGTCCAATATTGCCGATGCAGTGCTTTATGCTCTACGCACGCCGCCTAACGTACAGGTATTGGAATAGAATTATAGATCTTCTAACTTGAATTATAAACTCCTATTTCTCTACTTCTCAGATACATGATATCACAATTAAGCCAATGCGTGAAATATTTTAGGTAATACTGCGAATTTGGTTTATGAAATATAACAATAGGTGAGAAAACTTATGTAATACTGAGAATTTGGCTTGTGAGGTATAAAAACGACTCATTTATGACTCATTGTGTACTCTTTTCCTCTGCTTCTACGCTCTTTATGGCCACCAATCTTGGTTTTGCGATATATAAACACGACTCAACAGTTTGTTACTTATGTTTTCTTTGCTTCTGCTCCTGCGCCTACGCTCTTTATGGCCACCAATCTCTCGCGGAGCACTTCCTCATTCAGCCGGTGCATGCAGAGAAACTGTCCATTGAGAAATAGAACTGGTATATCGTAGCGAAATAGTCGTAAATATCGCACATTCTCTTTACGATCAATAAACACTTTTTTCAGCTCAAACTCGCCGGCAAAGTTGTGCTCCAGCTGTGCCACAAGATCATCACAAAGTGGACAAGGTTCCTTCGTGTAGAGCGTGAGTTGAGGTAAGCTCTCGGGCTTAGGAATGCTGCAAGAAAGGGAAGATGTAGTAATGAGTAATGACTACTAATTAGGAGCAGCAATTGGGACGTACAGTTTCTCTAGCACCATCAGCAAGCATTCCCCGTTGGCAGACTCCATGATGACACAGCCCAAACTGCCGGCTGGCAAAGAGTGCACAGTGTGGGTCAATAAATGGCTGGCAGTTATTTGGCTCACATCATGAGTGTGCACATCGTTTACGTTGAGATCGACCAACATGTTGAGGTTGTCATGCTGCTGTTGCTGTACAACCAGCTCCCAGGAGTGCACATCCTTTAGTTGAATAGGCTTAGTGTTGTTTAGACGAAATATCGCCTGTAAATTATCCTGTTCGATGAAGAATTCTCGTACCAAAGCCAAGGGCTGTAGTTGCAGACGCTCGGCCATTTGAGCGGTGGTCAATGCAAGTGCTGCAGCCCCTGGAGAAGAATTCTTCATATTTTCCAATGCAACTGGTGGTTTTTTCATGGGCACAGCAGCGGTCATTAGTTCGCTGGCGACAATATTCCCTGTCTGATGCTGAATGTTGGCCCGTGTGTCGCCCAAGATGATCCAGTCCTCCTCATCCCGCTGCAGGCATTCCAATGACATTTGCAAACCACTTACGGAGCACGAAACGTCTTTGATAACGTGCGTTTGGCAGCTTTTCAGTCCCAGATTCTTGGCCATGCTGCTGAGCGTGTCGTTGCTCGTCATGTCACTGGAGGAGCAGACAATGAGCTTCTTGAATTCATCTCGAGGCACTGCAGTACGTTTGACCAGCTCATCAATGACCATGCCGGTCAATTGATGCTCCTCATTTGCATGTGTCATCTGCACAGTGTTGGGCGTACGCACGGCTGCAGCTATAACTACAGCCTTTGGATTTAGCTTGAAGCTGCAGTGACGCACAAAATGCCATATGCTAAGAAATTTTAATTAGTTGCCAATTAAAAATGCATTTTATTTGTTTATGCAACGTACCTTTTTGGCCATCGTGAGCACAATATTGCTGACATTGCGACGCAGAATTGAGTTCGATATTCCTTCTTTCTGTTGTTGTTATTTGAAAATTTCGATTTCGATTACGATTACACAAACAGCTGTCACAGCTAGAGATGAACAGCTGTTTAGCTCTAGTGGAGAAAGTTATTTTCAATTTATAACGTTAAATTAGGCAACAACAGTAATAAACAAAGGTTTCGACAAACCAGTTATTACGCATAGGTCGATACATAAACTAAAGATTACCAAATCAACAGTTGTTGCTATTGAACGAAACTAGGCTACGGTTAGGCACATACATATATTTTTAAAAACTCAAATGGAATTGACCTTCAAAAAGGCACGATTGGTGTCTAATGCAAACGCAGCTGGTGGTGAATATTGCGGTGGCAGTGGCAGCAACAGCGATAGCGAAAGTGATATCTATGGAAATGATTTTGGATGGTGGGCACTGCCTGAACCCGCACTCTTACAGATCTTTGCCCACTTGAATGTTTATGATCTGCTTCAGGCGAGCTTGTGCTGCCGGCGTTGGAATTCCATATCCAACGATGATTTGCTGTGGCGTCAAAAGTTTCAGGAAAACTTTCGTGCCTCACCCAGCATCCCATTGAAGCCAGGCGCTGCGAGCTGGCGCTCCGAATATCAACGTCTCAGCACGCACATTCCATTTGTGCAGGCGCAACGTCTGGAGCCGAGCAGTGAGCACAATCATGGACATACACATCAGGTGCTGCATGTGAGTTTCGCTCACAATGGTGAAATGTTTGCCACCTGCTCCAAGGATGGCTATGTCATCATATGGAACGCACAACATCCATGCACAGGTATTTATCCATTCATCTATCCCAAGGGTTCCCATCAATCTCATATCTATATCTTTCAGAAAAGTATGCGCACAACATGAAACAGTTTAGTTGGAAGTACACACAGTATTCTCAGTTCAATCAAAGCGATACACTTCTCTTGGTGTCCGGCGTGCATTTTGGATCCCCGCAGAGCACGTCTGGTGAGATAGCCGTCTTTTATCTGGGCGCCACGGAGTCGCATTTGCGCTGCAGAGTCGTCAATCGGCCGTACGATATCTTTGGCACTTGGTTCAGCGATCAGTATCTGTTATCGGGCGATCTTCATTGGTTGGCCCATTTGGTCAGCACTTCGGTTCTTTGGCTGAATAAGGCGAATCAGGAAATCGATTCGGAGCATGTGCCCATCATGAGTCAACTGTATAAGTTCTACAATCGTAATGCAAGTTCGGTGCGTGCCATTATGGTGGCTAGATGCCCGTGGCTAGATGACTCCAATGATCCATTGGCGCAGGTACAATCTGAGTCAAGTCCTGTATCTACGACCTGCATTGAGGATTCATCCACTTCCGCTTCCCTTGCCAGTGGCAATCCTCTGTCGCATGCAGCCAGTTTGAGACGCACCCGTAGTGCCACTCCGGAGGATAATTATCTGCCCGACATTAGCGAACACAGCCAGTTGCGCAGATCGAGAGCTCGACCTGGTCAGAGCTCCGATGCTACCATACACTATCTGGAAGAGTACAGAAAAGCGGCTGCAGCGGCAACCGATGCCGGTATGGATGATGGTAGTGAAGATGTGGACACAGAAGAGGATTACGAAACCTTCATGGATGTCCCCGATGAGTACGATGAAATGGAGAACAGTGTACCCAAGTATCTTATATTTTCGACTGGGTCGAAAACCTTTACGCCCCATCAAATTGGATTCAAGCGTATTCGCAACGTGTACTTCCCCAAGAAACTGGATCCGGGTCCAACGCTTAAGGAACGCATTGCCGCCAAACGGGCGGCGGAGCAGCAGCAGCAGCAGACGCCACGCAATGATCCCGATTGGTGGGACTATGATTCGGTCAAGGATCGTTTCGACCAGGTGGACAAAGTCATTGACTTACACGGTCACATTATTGGCATGTCCTTAAGTCCAGATCATCGTTACCTCTATGTTAATACACGACCGTGGCCCAAAAATTACAATATTACAAATCCTCTCGAGCCACCGCCAATAGCTCAGGAAATCGACATACACGTTATTGATCTGATGACACTGAAACGGGTAGGGAACATGTTGAGGGCCCACAAGGCTTATACGCCCAGCATCGAGTGCTTTTTCATATTCCTGGATGTGTGCGAGGAGTACGTGGCCAGTGGAGCTGAGGATCAGCATGCGTATTTATGGGATCGCTACTATGGCATCAGTTTGGCCAAGTTCAAGCATTCAGATGTGGTTAACAGCGTCGCCTTCAATCCCCGTGACTCTCAGATGCTGGTGACCACCAGCGATGACTACACTATTAAGGCAAGTTATATACATTTCTTTATCTTTCATCTTATCTTTAATGAGTAATATTTCTATTTATTTGCTTAGGTATGGCGTTCCCGTGCCCAGGCAAAAGCGTATAATATAGCCGTCAATGTCAGTGAATCTTTCGAGTTAAAGCCCAAGAATTGAGACACCTTTGTGTACCTGCTGCCAAGTGTTACATTAAAATTTTAGAAATTCATTAGAAAAACAAAAACCTGCTCATTTTAATGTTAGCTTTTAATAGTGATGAAGATTGTTTCGTGTTAATGTCCGAATAAATGTGTAGAATATTTTCGTCTAAAGAGCATAAAGTAGTTGAATTGTTTTTATAGAGATGGTTTCACGGTCGCTTCAAAATCTGGTGCAGAAACTGGTAATTCCATGTCGGATGCTGCTGGTGGTGCCTGGCTTGGTTCTGTCTGCGCCTCCGTGGACGTGGAAGGTTCTTCGGCATCTCGAGACAAGGCAGAGTTTGAAGATTTCTTGTTTTTTTTACGTCTTTCGGGATGGCCAAAACAATGCTCGCATTCGTCATCATCTTCCGAGGAGCTCTCACCAAAAGCCAAGGGTTTCTTATATATGCAACAGCCTACAAGGAAAAAAAACATTACTGTAAAATGAAATTCAGTTTTTCTCACGTTTGCTTACATTTGGATTTCATTCGATTCATATGCTCATTGTCCACAACACCTTCGTGGAAGACGACCCGGCGTTCATCTCGTGTCTGCTCAAGGCGCAACTGTAGTGTAGGTGTATTTTCGGAAGTATCTGTTTCTTGAACACCATCAATTTCTTCTCTAGTTTTTGTTGTGGTTGTCTCTGTGTCGTTGCCTCTCGATCGTTGAGCCATTTTTTAATAACAATTAATACATAAACAGAGCACTGCTTTGACAGCTGCAGCTTTTTATCGAACTTTCAAGTTGCCCACACACGACAAGCTTGTGCGATGAGCATGCTCGGCTCGTTTCAATTAGCTTGTCGTGTGTGGGCACCTTAATATCGACTATCGATAAAGTTATCGCAATGACGCACAATTGCGCAAAAGTGCGGCAGCACTGCAAGCAAACGACTGGCAACGCAGTGATCAGAGGTGTGGCAACGCTGCGGGCAAACGTCAAATCGCAGCTGTCAGTCGAGTCGTACCGAAAATGGCTGCACTTGTGCGATTTAATTTGTTAACAAAACCGCAATTGGGTAATTAAACGCAAGTGTTTTAGTTGAATACTTATGTGAAGCTTTGTAAGTGCTTACTGTGTTCCCCGGAACACAGTAGACATTATCCGTGGGGCACAGCAAGCATTTAAATCCCAATTTTAGTTGCAAAACAAATTATGTAATTTGTGCGCACATCAAAACAAAACTGCAGGAAACGTTCTGCGCATTTTGATTGATTTAAAATTGTACGAATTGCATGCTTCCAGTTGCGGCACTACCGGCCAGTCTGCAGCTCCGACTACAGAGCACGCAGGCGCCTCCACCAGGCACACCGCCTCCACAGACGAAAACCAAATTCGGACCTCTAGCTGACGAGGATCGCATCTTTACTAACCTCTATGGTCGTCATGATTGGCGTTTAAAGGGGGCACAAAAGCGTGGCGACTGGTACAAGACCAAGGAGATTGTCCTCAAGGGCCCCGAGTGGATTATCAATGAAATCAAGACATCGGGACTGCGTGGACGTGGCGGCGCTGGTTTCCCCAGTGGCATGAAGTGGTCCTTCATGAACAAGCCAGGCGATGGACGTCCCAAATATCTGGTTGTAAATGCCGATGAGGGTAATTTCAATGTATATTATTTATTTCAAAAATTACATGGCTATATCTGATTTTGTAGGTGAGCCTGGAACTTGCAAGGATCGTGAGATTATGCGTCACGATCCACACAAGCTGGTGGAGGGCTGTTTAATTGCTGGTCGTGCCATGGGCGCCCAGGCTGCTTATATCTATATTCGAGGCGAGTTCTATAACGAGGCTTCCAACATGCAGCTGGCCATCGCTGAGGCTTACCAGGCCGGTTTAATTGGCAAGGATGCCTGCGGCACTGGCTACGACTTTGACATTTTCATGCACCGTGGTGCTGGCGCCTACATTTGTGGCGAGGAGACCGCTTTGATTGAATCGCTGGAGGGCAAACAGGGCAAGCCACGCTTGAAGCCCCCATTCCCCGCTGATGTTGGTCTTTTTGGCTGCCCAACCACAGTGACCAATGTGGAGACTGTTGCTGTAGCGCCAACTATTTGCCGTCGCGGCGGTAATTGGTTTGCCAGCTTTGGACGTACACGTAACTCTGGCACGAAGCTATTCAACATCTCTGGACATGTGAACACGCCATGCACTGTGGAGGAGGAGATGTCCATTCCACTGAAGGAACTAATTGAGCGTCACTGTGGCGGCGTCATTGGTGGCTGGGATAATCTGTTGGGCGTCATTCCCGGTGGCTCTTCCACACCCATTATACCAAAGAAGGTGTGCGACGATGTGATCATGGATTTCGATGGCTTAATTGCAGCGCAAACGTCGCTGGGAACGGCAGCCATTATTGTGATGGACAAGTCCACGGATGTGATCAAGGCTATTGAGCGATTGATCTCTTTCTATAAGCACGAGAGTTGTGGACAGTGCACACCTTGTCGCGAGGGAATTGGTTGGATGAACAAGATCATGACGCGGTAATACAACTTAAAATACCAATTATAACTACTCAATAATTACAATAATTTATTATAGTTTTGTGAAAGGCGATGCTCAACCCGCTGAGATTGATATGCTGTGGGAGATTTCCAAACAAATCGAGGGTCACACCATTTGCGCATTGGGAGACGGTGCTGCCTGGCCAGTTCAAGGTCTCATTCGTCACTTCAGGCCCGAAATCGAGAAGCGAATGCAACAACATGCGCAGCAGACAAAGCGCGCCAGCAATTAAGATAAAACGTTATAGCTAATTATATATTTGATTTCTTTTAATCGTGCGCCGTTTATGCAAATAAAGTGTAAAGTTCTCTAAACAACAAGTTAACATAAAAAGTCGATTAATTTAAATTTAAGCCTTTTATATGATTAATAACTGCTTGTATATCCTCATTGTCAGCTGTTTGATACTTGGGCGGAAAACTGCACAGGCTTAAAGGTCCTCCAATCTGTTGCTCCGCTCCTGGATGGTCCACACAACGTGCCGGTATAAATTGATATCTGTATTGACACACGTATTGACAGTGAATCAAACGTTTGACATTTCTTTCAATAAGAACTTACTGTTTTGCCGGTTTGCACTCTGCCAAAACCAGCATCGCAATAACAAGCATTATATATTTAAAGATCATTTTTTTATTTTTGCTTGCGTTGCGTTCTACGTCTAATTATCAACTGTTTCTGATGCTGTAATCTCGGCTTTAGAATACTTCATGCCGGCTTGTTTTCTATGCAAATGTTATGCAATACCTGGAATTTTTGATCATATAATTAACGGTTATATGGCCTTATGAATTATTAATGCAACAAATTCCATTGTCATCCCGAAGTCGTTATGCCAGAAACAACAAATCAAAACCCGCCTTTAACTTTATCGATCTACAATTATCGCTCATCGACAAGCGACCGTTAAATACTGGCATATTTATAGCATTTATCGCTCGTCGATTAACAATTTAATTTTTTGATATGAAAACGACCGTTAAATAGTGGCATATTTATAGCATTTATAGTTTCTAATTTGGTTTCTCAGTTTTTTGAAATTTGAGTTGAGTAAAAAATTATAACGCTAAATGTAAGTATACTTTTTTAAGTTAATATCATGTTAAACAAGGGTATACGTGTGTTTTCGTCTGTTAAATGTGTTAAGGTTTGTTTACGAGTAATTTGACAATGTAAATATGTTTTGTCAGTCATTTAACAGATAAATGCTTATTAGACAAAAGTCTTAACAGACACCCAGTTAATACATAATTTAACTTAACGTTAACATTGCTAGTTTTTCTGACTTAGTTTTCGTTTTGACTTTTAATACTGAAGTTATATAAATAATAAGTTATTCAATATAAATAGTGTGAAGGAATATATCAACTCAGAGATTATGACAACATGTAGGAAACCAAGAGAAAAGGAAATCGATCTACATGGGATACACACACATATAAATAGTTTTAGCATTTGAAAATTTAATTGCATTCTATTGCGTATGACTTGAACTGCACAGTGGTTCAATTTACAGGTCATAGGGACTCAAGATGATTGAACGATAAAAAAGTTAGAAAAAGTGTAGAAAGAATGTTTTTCGACACATTTATATACAATTTTTTTTTGTTACATTTTTTGTTTGGTTTTTAGCGTTTTTTTTTTGTTATTATTTTTTTTCTTATATATGTAGTTATGTTTGTTAAATAGGTATGTATTTGATTTTGGTTTGCTTAATTGTTTTTTGTGATTTAGTTTTAGATCAAGTTTAGTTTGATTTGTTTATTAAACTCGGCTTAAAGCGTTTCTTATTGCTTATCTATGAAAAGGAACATAGTACAATTTTATAATGTATATAGATGTATGTATGTAATTTCTTTCAGTTTCAGCTTAAGGACTAAACAACATTTCAAACAAGTCACTATATGAGTTCATAAATGGTTTTCGTATTCGTTTTTGTTTTCAGTGTATTTTTGTAATTTGTATTCATGCGATTTGTTACTTTGAAGTTGAAAGCTTTCGGAGGCCAAACATTGTATTGTAAATAAGCATTAACACTATGTTGTATCTATGTAAACTCGTTATATGCATGACTTTGTGTACATATATTATGTATTATATGTATATGCGCAGTGTATGATCTCGCTTGTAAGTATATTCATGTTTTGTAGTTCGCTTTGCCATCTAATAGCAGAGAGTTTTTTCTTTCTTTTTTTTTTTGAGGAAAACATCAAGAGATTTTCATATAGCGGAAATAGATTTTTGGGGTCGAGATGTCATAAGTAAAAAATATGTTATGTATAGTATATATGTATATCAAGTTTTAGTTTAGTATCACACTAGTAGAGATAATGCGAAGAAGCCTGAGCTCTATACTGCTTCGGTGTTAGCTTTATCAACTTGGGATTGAATGCCCCCAATGCTGCCTCATTTGTCGATGAAGCCGCTGGCGGAACGGTGTGCGAGCGAAAGCGCGTACGCAGGAAATTTTGCATGGAGCGCAGGCGGATGATGGGCGCACAGGGCGATTGTCGTAGCGTGTTGTGGTTGAGTGCCCAATAGATGACCGGACTAATGGCCGAATAAAAGTAGCCTGTTAAGAAAACATGGAAAAAATATTTCAATGCATACAATTATTTTCAAAAACAAATCAAAAAAAATATAGATTATAGCTGTAGGAATACTAAAAAGCCTGGCTTAAAATAGCCTAATATAAAAAAAAGCTGAGTCATGTAAACTAAAGTAAACCAAATGGCAGAGGGTTGGAATCTTACCCCAAGCAATACGAACCTAGTTTATTTAAAATTTTTGAAAAACATTCTAGATAAATTCATAATAAGAGGAAGAAGAAAAGAAGAACTAAAAATCCCATTTGTTCTGCATATAATTTAATTTATTTTTTAAATCGGTAGAAACACATCTTAGATTAATCGAAAATCAAACTGTATCAATATTATAAAGGAAGAATACGGAATCAAAACATAAAAATTCAACAATATCTATATAATTTCTACACTCTCCCACGAATTGGAATATAATATGAAACCATTTGTTAACTTACCCAATAAGAGACTGAAATAGACGGAAGTTTTGCTGCAGTATTGCTTATAACCGAAATTCTTATAGAATATACAAAAGACATGTGGCGCCCAGCAAACGATGAAGATTAAGGCGGAAGCAACTAGCATATTGGCCAGATGACGACGCGAGCGCAGCGTCGACGTCTGGGGCAACGGTATACCAGGAGTGGCAGGACCTCGTCCCGCTCGATGAATGCGCTGTCGTTGGGAATGGGCACGAATTTCCCGCATAGCTCTAGAAGATTAACAAAAGTTACATAAGAATATTGTGGATTTAATCATATAGTTTCATATCAGTTTACCTTGGTGAAATGGGATTGCAGGAGCGATAGGAGCCAGGTTCAAGTGCTTCACTGGAAACAGGAATGCCTGGCTGTAAATTATGCAACTGTATATCGCCAGGACTGACAGTAATTTGTCCGCCACAATTTCCATTTCCGTTGGATGTGTCATCTGCGGTTGTGGCTCCACCGCATGCCGCCTGCTGTGCATTGGCACATCCCGTGACAATGACCATGTGCGTCTGTCGGCGCAGTATGGGCATTGGTAGGGGCAGTTCACCGTGTGCCGCTCGTGCCGTTAAGGACAGTGCACAGAGCTTGCGACGAACTCCATAGTGATTGAGGAGGACACCCACACCGGGCAATACAAACACCGCAATCGTATGAAATATAATGAAGGACATGAACATCGCATTAGCGCCCAACTCGGAGGTGCAACTGATGCTAACCGGATTCGGTGTTGTACTTGTGCCAGCTCCCTTAATGATCACTGACTTGGCAATTATCTTATAGGCAAACAGGAAAGGCGTGCTGATAGCTGCTGAGGCGGTCCATGAGAGTATAGCCAAGGAAACGTGCAGATAACGACGCTGTCGCAACTGCGCCAGTCGAGGATGCTTAACGGTGGCATAACGATCCAGCGAGAGCATGAAAAATGATATTGTGCTGGCTGCCACGGGCATGACCTGTGAAATTACGAATGTACAAACTATTTTATTTCACTCTTTTAGAAAATGGGGAAAAAAATAAGGAACACAAGAACTAAAACAAGGGTTAAAATTTATATTACTTATTTTAACTCAAATTCTATATCATACCACCTGTTAATAACTTTATTTTTATTTTAAATAACATTTAAAATGTTTGTATTCTTTTTATTGAAATCCAATTAAATTAATTTAAATAATAACGCGACTTTTAAGAAAATATTTTTATTTTAATTCCGTTTTTCACAGCCAAATCTAAAAAAGTATGCAGAGAAATAATCTGACATTTTCTGTTAGCTCTTATTATAATTTTTATTATCGCACAATGAAATAAAAATGCATTTAATAATTTAATATTATTTGAAAATAAAAGATGTAACTCAATGTAAATTCAATTGGAAATATTTTCGACAGCTCCTTTTATTTGTTTATGCATAAAAACATTTTATTTCCTTTAAAATAAAAATAAGTTATTCACTTCGTAAAAATATTTTTATATAGCTTTTTGAAATAAAATATTTGATTAAAGGAAACAAACAAAATAAAATAAAATATTTGTTAAGAGCAAAAAAAAAAGGAAAATGTCTGTATACGAATTCCCAACTCACCTGTACAAAGTGTATAAGCTTGCAGAGAAGAAGAGGTAGTGATCTGGCGCCTCGATTCATGGCCAAATTTAGGAGCGTAACAGGCGCTGAGATGCCCGTAACCAAGAGATCCGCAATGCATACGGCCAACAGCAGAGGATTTCGTAATCGAACCGAGGAAGCCGAGCACAGTGTAAGGACCAACGTTGAGTTGCCCACAACACCACCAAACACAACCAGACCATAGCTAATGGCCAGCAGCAAAATGGTAAACGATGGAATTGCATGCTCAGAATCCGGACCAGTGTCGATATCATAAGGACTTATCAGAGTAAAGTTGCCATAGTTGTCGTAATCAAAGTCATGACCCGACTGACCTCCAACCAGATCTCCATTTCCGCCATAATAATTATCCTCGAGCAGTGCATAATGCAAATCGGTGTTATCAATATTGATATTGAGATTGTTATCCACAGTTGGTTGCTGCTCTTGCTGTTGATGATGTCGTCGGTATGAGTTTTCCCACCATTGCTGCAGGTTGTTGTTATTCATCCTTTAATCACACTCGTGTATTACAAATACTTGGCGATGCCGATCGTTGTCGATGCGTTTATCTGGCTGCCTCATTGCATACTAAAGGTGCTAGGCGCTGGTCCTGCATAGAAGCAAAATAGCAAAAAAATAAAAAATACTCGTAATAAAAAAGGCAGGAAGTAACAAAATGCCATCATCATCAGTCTTTCATACCCTGTAGCTAATGAGCACTGTGAGTAGATTAATTATTGAAAAGGTTATTATAACATCTAGCACCTTCCACAAAAAAAATTAAAGCAATTCTTTTTAAATTTATTTTTTTTTACAAATTAGTCTGCATTTAAAAAAAAATGTCAGCCTGAAGTAGCATTGTTTTTTTTTTTAAATTAAGTCTAAGCTACAGTAATACTTATTATGAATAAAAAAGCTTATAATCAAGCCCCCTACTTATAAATAAATTTATGTCAGTTGTTTTTTAAACTTCCAAAAAGATACTTTTTTAATAATGCAGAAAACCGGTAAAAAAAAATGGTAGAAAAGTACATATTTTCCTATATATTCCATTGGTTATATTTTCGGACTTGATAAACATGACAGAAAAGAAATATACATATTTTATTTCGTAACAAAAAACATTATCTTTGTTTTTTATTTTTTTTGCTTTTATTATATATTTATAGTTGCTTTAGAACTGCGCTTTAGGCTTTACTTTTTTTTATATAATAAAAATTAAATATGTGATCATTTTTCCATTACAAAACAATTACTTAACTAAATGTATTCACAGTATTCAATAATAATTTCCATTTCTGAGTAAACCCAACCTTGTTTATTAATTAATTAATGAAAATGGACGAGGTACGTGGTGTAACATAGTCGTAACTAATAGTGTAACATAAATTCTTGTTTTGCTTCAGCAAGGACATACAAAGTGACAGGCACATGCACACTCAAACACACACACACCCACCTACATACACATCCTGTCTGACACTGACACTTATGCAATGCGAACAGAGCGCACTCGGAGATTAGTGCTGCGCTTCCTTCCGCCATGCCCCCATTTTGCCGAGCCAAATGAATGGCAACCTTGCACTTTTGCGCCCTCGACAAACAACCGCAAGGTTTGTCGCCTCCAAACTCATTCTGCCTGTGGCTATGTCTGTGTGTGTGAGTGTTTGTGGTAACTAGGGATTTAATTGCGCGGTAAAGCACAGCATTTCTGCCGAGTCTGACGTAAAATGAAATGATGCTGCATATGCAAAGCAATTAATGCATTCTAGCTAAAGCTATTAAAAATTTAATTGAAGTAGTTATCAAAAGCGTGTAAAGAACGGTCCACCAAACTCATTAAGTGCGGGATCAAAGCATCAGCGCTAGGGTAACTCAAGATTTGACCACTAATTCCAGCACTTGCCATAATCAGAATGTTTACTCATGCGGCGTGAGTCACCCTCATTTGCTCACTTACAGCAATGATTAAACGACAGCCCATGTGAATGTGAGCGTACGTGTGTGTGTGTGTGCTTGTTGTAATACAAAAGCTTTGGTAGACGGCGGGCATTGTGTGTGTGGTTGACGCTGGCGTTGGCGTTGACGCTGGCGTTGACGTTGGTCTTTGCTTGCGTCAGTTGACGTGCTTTGAGCAGACATTGTTGCTAGTGTGTATCAATTTTGTTGGTGGTGGTCTTTCAACCGCCGCCATTGTTTATGAGTGTGTGCATTTGTGTGTGTGTGTGTGTGTGTGTGTGTGTGTGTGTGTGTGTGTGTGTGTGTGAGTGTTGTCAACGTCAACGCTTTTGCCTTTTGCTGTCTTCTTTTTTCAGCTCATTGTGCGGCTGCCGGATGATGTGACTGACGTTTGCTTAATCTGCTTAATTTGCGTTAATTTAATCGTAGCATGTCGCAACAAACAGATGTTGTCAATGTCCTTTTATCAAAAATCTGGCTTGGTTGTCTACTCTTATGCCTATCCTAATTTTATTTAATTGCCTATCTTAAATAACCTGTTGAATTTTTGGAATTACGGGCAGAGGCTTGATTCCAAATCCATACAGCTGCACTCAATGTACATAATTAGCAATTTTCTAAATATATGTAAATTATAGAAAATTTTTGTTAATCAGGTTTAAATATTTCAAAGAATTTATTTACATCAAACTCTTAACAGATTTGGGCAGCTGAATTTCGACAAAATTTAAAGTATACTTTTTGGGTGAATAATGAAACAGACAATTGCTGTGTTTGTAAAAGAACAATGGCAACTCTGTTTGAAATGAAATGAAATCTATATTAATTTACGTCACTCAAACGTCAGAAGCGGGCCCCAAAAAAAGGTGACAAAAGCGAAAGCTGCAACAAAGAATGATAGCAACGCCAGAAGTGAAGGCAACGGTGAAATGAATGCGTATACGTAATATCAGTACAAGAGAGCGATGACTGGGATAGAGATGAATTCGATTGTTGTTATTTCCCCCTAATATGAAAACTGTCAGCCACAGGTGATTTAATAACAAGGCGCGTACGCATACACACAGATGCCTCAGGATACACACACACACACACACATACACAGCTAAGGAGCAGCAACTTGACGGCGTTCGCTCGCCCGTTGCTTTTGTCTGTCCTTATTGATTTGGTAGCTAACAATTTGAGTGAATGTATGTGTGTGTGAGTGTCCAGGCTTCGGCGTGCCTGCCACAATACAATGGCAAACAAACAAGTTTCTATATACAAGCTCTGCATGTCGTTGTCTTTGCCTCTCAGCAAAAAGTAAAAAGAAAATATAAAAGGAACGAACCTTTTTCGGGATTGGCAACTTGTGCAAAGTTTCTCGCCGAAAAATGAAAAGTACGTAGGTTGGGCCAAAAGCAAAGACAGCACCCACACACGCACATCCACACCCATACATATATACACACACACGCACAAAAATAAATATTCATATTTGGCATATAAAAAACAACGCCATAGTTACTCGCCAAACAATTGAAAGAATAGAATGATGCATAACAATTAGCATAGTATTAGAAGGCGGCAACACCAGCACCAACGCATACACACACACTCTTGCACACCCACACACACACACACCTACTCGTCCACATTGCGTATACGTAATAACTTACAGTTTTATTGTTGCGCGGTTCATGTGAAAATCTAACGAAATTATTTGGCGTTTGTTGTTGGTTGTAGCGACTGTTTCCTTGTTGTTTACTTTATCGAAGGCACTGTAATTTACAGTTAGAACTATTTTCCGTTTTTTTCCTTTTTTTAAAACTTTATTGCAGCGGGCGCGTATCTGTCTTTGTTGTTTTTTTTTCTTTTTTTTTTTATATATATCAAATACACTTTTAGCAAATTTTTTGTTAAAAACTTGTTGGTTTGAGGATTTTGTTTAAAAATTGTTTTAAAAAATGTTATTTGACGAACGATAAAATAGTTGTATTTGTGTGCGTGCGTGCTTGTTTGTGATGTGTGTGTTAGTGTGTGAGTGTGTGTTGGGAAAAACTAAAATAAAACTCAATGTGCGGTGTGCAAAAATCGTTCCTCGATGGCACACATTACACGAAAGGACTACAGCGGAAGACTGTCCTCAGAAACAGTGAAAATTGTGGTAAAGCCAACAGCCAGAGAGCAGAGTTCGGAGTTGAAAGTCAAGAGAGAGCATGACAGCGACAGGAAGAGAGAGTCATTGATAGAGCTTTTGAGTGGGCATCATAGAGCTTTTTGCAGGTCGACCAACCGTTTAACTTTCGATTTCGTTTATTCGACAAGACATTGTGGGGCTATGAGTAGTAGTTTGATACTACTTTTGGAGACAACAAAATATGCTTATACAATAATTAATCTTAAGTTAATTGAAATTATGTGTAGCATAAGACATTCAGATTTTGTCCACGTCGTCAGTAGGATTCAAGGATTTGCTTTTGAGAAATTTGTTGACGTTGACTTTGATCCTGTAAATAATTAAATAAATAAAAGAAATTTCAATCTAAATACTAACATGTTTTCTCTTTATTTAAATATTTGTTTTGTATATGATTAAAATGCTTGATGTAGTTTAATAGTTGCAACTTCTATTGGATTTTATTCCGTTGTATACTTTTTGTTTTTTGTTTTGTATATTTATTTTTATAATTAAACTTATGCGCATAATTTTACATTGTAGTTGTGTGGTTGTTTTTTTTATTATTATTGTTGTTCATGATGCTGTCCAAATTGGACCATGCAATACTGTAAATGAATGGATCTTAACTAAACAGCATTTCAGAAAAGTATATAAATATTAAAAAAAATTAAAATGTATTACTGGAATAGATGTTATTGGGCAAATTTTTAAGCCTAATTATGGGCGGCAATAAATTAAGAAAGAGCAAATTTTACGAAATACACTCATAAATAGAAAATAAATTATGAATACTAATTACCAAAAATAATATGCATTGTAATTGTAATGCTGATATCGATATTTGAGATATAAGTTATTGGGGTGAAAGTTCAGAGTAGTTGAAGTACTTTAAACTTATAGCTTAAAATGTTGATGAGTTCTGTTCTTTCGTCTTCATCATATTATTCTTCTATTAATAAGTAGCAGCAGCGTTTCGTTGATCAGTTCAAGTTTTTGTAGTATCTATGTATGTATATAGAGCAGTATTATTGTTGGCAGCGGTATACTTAATGTTCTTTTCATTTGTTTGTATGTTAATTTTTCTTTTTTTTTTTGAGGTGGAAAATTGGATTCCTAATCCTCAATGGTATATTCGGGCATTTTATCAAACTTCTGCTTGGTGGCCTCGTGAGTCGTGTCCACAAGCAAAGCAGTATGGGAATAGCCCATGGTAACCTGAGGTATTTTAATGCTGTCCATTTTGGGCACTTCTTTCGGCACCGTCGACGACTTCTGGAACTCGCCAATGCCCAGTTCACCAAATGTGGGTGAAGCGCCCCAGGCAATTAGTGTGTCATCTGCCGAAATCATAATTGAGGTATTGGCGCAACCAATTGATGTAATGTTCCAGCCTGTAAAAATGTAAAATAAAACGCAAAATATGAGCATGAATTGCAACAGTATAATAGAAATTTAACTTGCCTGCCAAATCCTGTACAGGTTTGGGATACATGTTGGCTTCGCCGGTTTTTTTGTTCTGTCCAAAGAGGTAGAGCAGGCCGAGCTCGTTAACAATCAAGCTGAAGGTTGAACCGCAATAGACACTTCGTCCACCACGTCCCTGGGTGTCAAAGAATTTCATAAGACGCGGAACCATTTCATCCTTTGGCTCAGCATGGCCCAAACGCCCAAAGCCGCCAAAGCCCCAGCTGTAAACCCGCTTCTTGGAGTCAATGGCCACCTGTTAGTAAATAAAGTGAAGTTCAAGTAATGCGAATCTTGGTTAAAGTCACAGCACAGCACATACCGTGTGATTGTTGCCGCAAGCAAAGTCTACAATCTGCACACCATCCACGGGTGTCACATGTCCCTCCTTGCTCTTCTCAATATAGAGTACAACCTTTTTGGGCGATGTTTCGAAATGGAATGAGAGCTTGTTTGCATTTACAAAGTACTTGGCATCCGTGTTGTGACCCAATTGTCCATATTCAGGCAAACCAAATGTGTGCAAATTGCCCTTGATATCGAGAATAACTGAGAATTCAGCGCCACAGCCAATGCGAATTATGGGCGGACCGCGATAATTAATCGGAGTGGGCGCATAGATATTGGGATGCGTATTTCCCACACCACATTGACCCGACTTGTTCTCACCACAGGCATACACAGTGCCCGTGTCAGTGAGGAAAAGCGTGTGATGGCGCCCAGCGGCTGCCTGAACAATATTCAGTTGCTCCAGCGCAGGAATTAAAGTTGGCTTCTCCACCAGCTTGATATCCTGACTGAGACCCAACTGTCCGCTGGGATTGCGACCAAAGCCAAGTGCCTTGCGATCCATGTTGATGAGTATTGTGTGCGCCGCTGTGGGACCACTGGCTACAGAGCGATACTGCAACATAAAACAATAACATTAAAAAACGTTATGGGAACTAGGGGAATTGGCTTACCTTCTCGTCCGTAAAGCGATGAAAGCTGTACAAATTGGGACGCACTTTAGTGACATTTTTACGATCACGCTTGCCGGTTAAATCCCAGGTAACCATGCCAGCCAGCAGCAACTGACCCGGTGTCTTCTCCAGCGTTGCCAGCAAGTCCTCCGGTAGCTTGCTGGGCGGATCCAGATTGTCGTGTGGTATAAGCACCTCCATTTGGGCGCTTCCCTGTTGCTGCTGTTGTTGGGCAACATCATCCTCGGATTCATCACTAAACTCGTCCTCATAGTCCGATTCCTTCTTCTTTGGACGACGCTTGTTGGGACCGGCCCCGTTACCACCTGCCTTGCGCTTAGCCGACATCTTTCAATTAGCAGCAATGCTTCTTCTCTGTCTCTCTATCTTTGTCTCTCTGCAGCTGCTGTAACGAGACCAACGAGCGTTGAGAACCAAAACCAGAATTTGTACGCAACGGAGCATAGCCTCCGCTGCTAGTGATGCGTTCGTGACCCGAATTTACAACTGTACTTACAAATATAAACTTATTTCAAAATACGTTCTTTCTTAAATATGCAATTGTTAAGCGCCAAATTTATTCCAACTTTTTTATATTTGCAACAACTGTTTTTTGCAAAATGTTACAAAATATCGACAAACGCGCATCTCTAATCGCAACACTCACGCGCTATTCATATTTGTGTGTGTGAATGTATAGTTGTGGTGGTTTTGCAAGTAGGGAAAAACAAAATGAACGCCAACACAAAGTAAACCCGCTGCGCTGCTGACGCTTACTTCAGTACTTTTGTATTTGTATGACAAAAAATGGCAAAATACACTAAATCAAAATAAAACACGCTCCAAATGTAAGTTAATTGCATAGAGTATAATGCTAGCAAGACTAGAACAATATTTTAATTGAACAGCGGCTCAAAAACAATTTCAAATGTTGGCGTCACTTTTTGAAAGCAGATAGCAAACAATGGCAGTGAGACAATTGCCGAAATATTTGCCGAGAAGCTCGAAACATACTATGGCAATAGAATACGATGGTATACTGATTTTCGAGCAATAACTCGATTTTAACTTACATGTCAGGCTTTACAATTTGTAACTTTTCGTATTTCGTATACCGTTTCCGAACTATTCGCAGCAAAAACAACAAAGCGAAACCCAGCCAGAATAAGAAGTGTGTACACAATCCACTACCAGAAATAAACTAAAAAAATTCCTTACTATGCCGATATTTTTGTTGACACCTTATCGATATATCGTGTTATTTCTGTTGTTCATCGTAGTTCAATTATATCATTTAGTTCAGTAATTCAATTTTTGATGAACTAACTAATCTTTGTTATCGATGGTGAACTTATTTTAATAGAAAATGAAAATTTCAAAACGCAAAAAACTCAATATAACATTAATAATTAGTTAACATATTATTGAAGGTGTAAAGTTCGTCAGCTCTCGGGAAGAGAAGTAAGAAAATTTAATTCTAAAAAAAAACACAAAATATCAAAAAATCAAGATAATTCTATCAAAAATTTTAAAAATTCTAGGTTTAAAATTAAGAAATTCCCAAAAAAAAAGAAAATAAAGGTGAAAAATTTTTAAGTTACCAATTTTTTTCATTTGACCTAAGGTGGTGAATATTGCCAAATTGGTGAATTTAACAGGCTGGCAGCCTTTCGGTCGGGTGGCAACATTTGGGTCAGGTGGCGACGTTGTGGGTAGAAAAGCGTTTGCAGAAGAAATAATTGGAATGAAATAATTAAATGGACGACGACGCTGAAACTACACATTATTATCTGGAATGCGAGGGCGGCGTGGAAGAATGGCATTGGAATGCCAAGAGCACAAAACTTCTAGTCGAGTTGTACTCTGAGCGTCGTCACAGGTTTCGAGATCCAAAGACTCGCAAACGCGCCCTATGGACGGAAATTGTGGATGACATGGAACGCGCCGGCTACAAAGGCATTAATGAGGATATATGTGATCGCAAATGGCGGAACATGAAGAAAACCTATCGCACATGCCGCGCAACACTACGAAAAAATGGACGTAAACGCGTCGGCTGGGAATATTATGATACATTTGACGACATGTTCCAAAACGAAAATCTACCCGCCACAGTGAAGACAGAGAGCGATAGTTTCACAGAGGAGCCGCAGGATAATTTTTTGTCGGATATTTCCGCATCTGTGGAAGCTGACACCTTGCGGACAGAGCCAGGCATTAGTGCGGATTTGTCAGTGACCCACGAGCAACAGCGACAACTGTTGGTTCTGGAACGCAGCAGAATTGCCGCCATTCGAGAGCTCAGCAAACGGATTGAGGAATCCAATGTAATACAAAGAGAACGCAACGATCTGCTGAGAGAGTATTTGTCTCAGTTATAGGTGATAAGAGCAGTGAACTTAATTTATAAATAATGTACAGGGTGTCAAGTAATTGTTTTGTGTTAAAACAAGAAATTAAAAGACTAATTGGTTTAAACTATTATTTATAATAACACAAAATTGTTCTTTATCAAAATAAATTCTTGACACACTCTATACTCGTAATGCATTAGAAAATAAGTTTTTTTCTTTTGTGAACAGCGCGTATATTTAAATGGAACATAAATATAATTTAAATGTAAACTTGATTTAGCACAAAATGGATGATAATACATAAGATAAAGACCTATTTGGAGTCGCTGCCAGTTCATTTTGCGTAACAGGATCAGAACAGTATCAGAGGTTTATTTCGACGATCGCGATACGCAACGATATCGGCCATGACAACACTTCGAAAATGCTCGTGGTTCCGTTTGAACTCCTCAATGGCTTTGATAAGACGACGCTGCTCCTCCAAGCGGTCGACGTCGGTGTTGTTGTTGTTATTGCTGCTGCTGCTCGATAATACTGAGAGTCTGGCAGGCACTGCGGGCGGATCATTATAGAAGATACTAGGAGATGGTCCAATGCCATGTCGGCGCGTTGCTTTGGGTGTAGTTTGTGGACTGCCATTGCCATTATCTGCAAAAGGTAAAATCTTATAACCTTGCTTAGGAAATACGCAACATATTTTTGTAATTAATTCGGAAAACGGCATCTCAAAGCAGACAGAACGAACAAAAGCAACTGTGAGTGTGTGTTGTAGGAAACAATCGATTTAAGTAAGCATGGTACAAAAACAAACTGTTCGCTTATCTCTCTCACTTTGCACATTCCGTTGCATCGGAGTAACGGTAACCTTAAGGTTCAAATATTCGAAGAAACAGCTGTCGGGTGACTCGACTTGATGACGTCATCCAGCAGCTCACTTACCCAAGCGCAGATGTTGTTCTTGCTGTTGTTGTTTGTGTTGCTCCTGTTGCGCTTTAGCATTGCTCGAACCAAAGTAGCCGGGTATAAAGGGCATGGGAGACATGACAACACCACCACGAAGGCCAACACCACCTGGTGGTGCATCAGGTGGCGGTGGTGCCGGCCTATTAAATGGATTTTGACGTCTCGGCGGCGGCTTAGGCTTTCCAGATGCATCCGTTTCCGCAAGCGAAGTATCACTGCGCATTTCTGAATAAATAAAATATATCTATTCTTAATCTCACTGATTATAATCATTATTATTATATATTCTAGCAAAAGCTATTAAAAAAAATTAATAAATTTATTTTCAGACTGCCAAATAACTTTAATAAACTTAAGGAAATTTTCAATATATTCTTTTTAGAATTAAAGAGCAACAATCATGGAATCAAACCGAAACAAATTTAGGTTACGGTTTCGGTTCCGGTAAGTCCCGAAATAACTATTTCGGTAAAAGGTTATATTTCATTTTTTTTCTTTTGGTACCAGTACAGCAAATCAATTTTGAAATATTTTAAAATTTTAAGATGTAAGGTAAAAAAATTTGTTTGAACAAATTTAAAAATATTTGAATGCAGAATGTATTTAGAGGCCAAATCATGACCAGTTTTGATCAAGCTATGACAGTTTGAAGTTGGTCAGACTGCGGACTCAGCCACTTTTTATTTCAATCTCATGATTTTTTCAAAAAAATGAAAGGTTTCAGAATCAAGTTTAAACTTGAGATTTAAAATTTTGAATTTTCGAAATTTCAAAGGGGGAACCCTTAGAATCGAAATCAATATTTGGTAGAATCTAGAGTAATATATATTTTTATTTAAAGAATTTAATAAAATTTAAATGCAGAATTAATAAAAATGCCAAATAAAGATTAAAATGATATTCCTCTTGAAAATCGGTTAAGTTTTTCCAAAGTTATGAATGTTTGAAATTGGTCAAATCTTTGACCTAGCAACTTCACAAGTCAAAATATTTCTTCATTTTTGCATAATTTAAAAAAAAAAAAAATGAAAGGTCTCAGAATCAAGTTTAAAGTGTTGTTTTATACTTATAACGATTTAAGGGGCTGATTAAAAGTGAAAGCTTAAGATTACAAATTTTTAATTTTCATCGAAATCGAATCTTGGTCGCAAATAATTGAATTTTCTAAATGAACAAAAATTGAATACAGAATGAATTTAGAGGCCAAATCATGATCAAAATGATATTCCGTTTTAAAATCTATTCAGTTTTGATCAAGTTATGACATAGATATCTTAATTAACTATGTTAGGCCTTGAAATTTAGTATATTCTAATTAGAAAATATATATTACTGGGCAATTTAAAACCGTATAATTCGAAGTAATGAAATATTTTAAATGAAGAAATATTAACTGATTAATCATGTGCATAGTTTTCTAATACATTAATTCCTTACTGTTTCTGGAGTCTTCAATCTCCTGCAGTTGGCGTTGCAGCTCGGTTACAATAATTCTTTTGTATTCGTAGCCAGCGCACGTCAACGCCTTCATCCATAACTCCATGCTTTCCTGCGTTTCCGCAGCCAGTATATAGGTACGATTGCCATTAAATGCTATCTCAAAACAATAATTGTCAATGTCCGATTCCAGAGATAACTCTATGGTACAGCCTTCGACGATTATTAATCCCAATGGTTCCTTGTCCATTCGCGTTTCAAAGTAAAACAGTAGATTGCCTTTCAGCACAAAATAGCGTCTCTGAAAGGCCTTGTTTACCTCGCCCCGTTTTTTAAGAAAGCCTGTAATAATAATAGTAACTTGTTAAACGCAATGCATCAGCAAAGAATTTCTCATTTACATACCTTCCATGTCAAAGGGCGGCGTTCTGGCAAAAACGCACAAGTTCTTCTCGTTGATTTTCATCTTGACACAATCTGGCTATTGACTAATTTAAGTGGCTTCGTAAAACCATGAATAATGCGATTGGTAATTGGTAAAATAAAAAACAAAACGTATTATTTATACATAATGCAAGCTAAACATATGTTTCTGACATCAGACCAATGCTGCCCAATTTCGTTGTGGGGAATAAACAATTGAAAGGGGTCTAGAGATGGGAGATTTTGATTGTATTACAAAAAGATATCGGTATCAATGAATTAACTAAATTAAAAATTCGAAACTAGATAAAATTAAGGAAAACATTTTTATGAAGGTTTGAAATTCCTCATCCCATCCTGATAAAAATTGCAAATTTAAAAATGTAAAAAACTGAATAAAAAATTAATAATTTGGTGAAAATTAAAATTTAGAAACTTGACAAAATTAAGGTCAACATTTTAATAAAGGTTTGAAGTTCGTCAGCCCTCGGGAAAAAAAATTTTTAAATTAAGATTATTGATGAAAAACACCCATTTTCGAAAATGTACTTGTTTTTTTTAAGTACAAAAACTTAAACCAGATCGGGCAGTTTTGCAGGGTGGCAGCCTTTGCACCGGCTGGGAATCTTCCACACCAGTGCTGCCTGGCTTATGGGAAACAATAGCAAGTCTAGAAACAATATAAAATTGTTATTTTGAGCAAATTTGCACAGCTTTATCAAAAATATAATTGGCAAAACTTAGCTTAATATAGATTTAAAATAGCCAGATTTCCAGCGTAGCAATTTTGTAATTCTTCTAGCCAATGAACTCTAAAAATAGCCAGATCTAGCTGAAAAATATCTAAGTTGACAACAGTGCTAAACTGGGACAGAAAATATAAACAAACCCGATCCAGATATAAAAATGTCGTATTTACTTACGGAAATTGCGCTTGAAATGCTGGGCTATAAGTTTTACGATACGAATGGCGTTTTTCATTTAACAAACTTTCAACAATCGATGGCAGCTGTGCAAAACGATGTGCACCCGGATGAGCCCTCATTAACGGAGTTTATTGATCAGCCATCGAATTCTGTAACTACAAAAAATGGGCATACCACGAATATTGCAACACCTTCGGCTGGCCCCTCATCATCTATGGTTCCTTCCACTACGTCGGCGATCTCAGTTGACATGCGACGGACGCCTATACGAGCGTTAGCCAAGATGATGGCGAACGAAGGCGACAAAACACTTAATGGACACGAGCAACAGCATCCAAAACAATTATATAGTTCTGTCCCACTCACTGTGCTCCCAAAAATGTCTACAAAGCCCCGTCGTCCTCCAACCAAGGCACTAACAAGGATTCTGCAATACGAAAGCGTCACAGTTCGCTGTCAAATCTCGCAACGTCTGGAAGCATCTTTAAGGCAAAGTGTAACAACTAACAAGGAGACGCAACAGAAGGAATGCCTTATTCTAGAGAAAAAGAAAATTCTGGAGGACGCTGACGAAGTGCATAAGTTTCGACTGTTTCTGGAGGAACGTTTGCGCCACATTGACCCTCGTCCATATGCAACATATCAAAGAACATTTACGAGTGAATAGTCAAACATAAAATATGATTAGTTTAGTTTATTATTTAAGATTAAGTATATATTGTAAATTGGAACAATATACAAAAATTAATAATTGTTGGCATAATTTTTGTATTCTAGTTTTAATTAACCAATTATTTCATTATTGTTGTTTTCTACCTTTTATTTTGAACCAAACACCTGGTGCTTATCGTTAACATTTGAATTGTAGAATATAATTTAGCGATTTTCCCAATGGGAGAGAAATTACAAATTTTGTTCAGAAAAATATTTTTAAAAATTCAGAAAAAAAATGCAAAACTTCTCCAAAAATGTACACATTGCCAGATCAGTGAACTTAACAGGGTGGCACCCTTTGCAGTCGGATGGCAACATTTGGGCCAGGTGGCAAGTAGTAGTTTATTACTCGCAGAACACCTGAGTAAAAAGGTCTGGATAGCTCACAAAATATAAATTTTTTTTCTCCAAATTATCAATTTGTAAAACGTGCCAAACTAATTTAAAAAATTTTCAATCTACTGCATCCGCTCTGTTGCCTCGGCGACAAACAGGTTGTCAAGTCCGCGTCCCGATTGCGAAATAACCAGAGAGAAAGGCTCGCACAGTGACGAAAACGAATAAGACGCTTGCATAATGAAAATCTGGACTTCGGAGCATGTGTTTAACCATCCTTGGGAGACGGTTACACAGGCGGCGTGGCGCAAATATCCAAACCCGATGACACCTTCAATCATTGGCACCGATGTTGTGGAGCGCAAAGTGGTCGACGGTGTGCTGCACACACATCGACTTGTCCAGTCCAAATGGTATTTTCCCAAGTGGACACACGCGCTGATTGGAACCGCCAAGTCGTGCTTTGCCAGCGAACGCTCCACAGTGGATCCGCAGCGCAAACAAATGGTTTTGAAAACAAACAATCTCACATTCTGTCGAAATATAAGCGTCGACGAGGTGTTGTACTATGAGCCACATCCTGCAGATTCAGCAAAGACAATGCTCCGACAGGAGGCGACAGTAACTGTCTATGGAGTGCCACTATCCCACTACATGGAAGACTTGCTGACGAACACAATTAGCGCGAACGCGGGTAAGGGACGTCAGGGCTTGGAATGGGTCATTGGACTGATCAACACAGAGGTCAAAGGCATTGCCGAGTCCGCGGCGCGGGGCACAGACGAACTGATACACAGTACACGGCGATCGATCGATGAAGTCACAGAGAGCGCCCGCAAAAGTATGGATGAAATCAGTGTGCAGGCAACCAAAGCGGCAAAAGCAATGCACATAACATAGATACGTATCCAGTGTTAGTGAATCTTAGCAGTTTTAGAGTTCGCATCGGTACGCTACTTTGTAGCACAACATTAACGACAGCAAGCATAACAACAACAAAACATAGATAAACCATAATCAATTACAATATTCACTTGCAATTGCAAACGATTTGTTCGACTGCTTTGAGATATATATATATTTATATATTTTGTAAATCAATTTCAACACAACACAAAAAAGGAACAAAAAAAACTCCCATGATTATCAGTTTGGCTGTGTTGCCAATTGACGTGTGCTTCAGATAGGGTCAGAATCCAACGTAAAAAATCCGATAAGGCGGCAAGGAAATATTAACAACATCGGCAGAAGCAGGAGTAGCAATGTTATTTATTCATAATTCAAATATAGTTTGTATACTCGAAAAGTAAACGAAAAATGAGCTGCAAATAAAATAATGCTCAAGAAAACTATTCAAGAACAATCTTTTTAATTCATATTATAATCATTTTTCATATATAAATGTATTTACAGTAAGTCAAACAATTGTTTTGACATAGAAACAAATTTAAATATTTAATTTTATTACAGTGCATGTGGCTCAAAGTAGAACTTTAAAAAATTATCTACTTTTATCTGAAAAAAAAATAAAATTTATCAACATTATATTTTATTGTCAAAACAGCTCCTTGACTTACTGTACATGTATACAGTGCATTTGGCCGCCAACTAGCGTTGATGACCGCTAAACTTGCAAGTTGCAACGTTCAACTTGAATTTCACAGATACACTTGTATCTTCATATGTATGTATATGTATTTATAAATAAACCCAAGATACGTAAGAGTGTGCACACGTTTTGACCGCGTCTTTATTGGCTTTCATTACTCTTCAAAGCTTTCCGTGACGCCACAGCGTGATATGTTTTGTTGCTGTTGCTATACAAGATTATTGGCTACGTCACGATCATAGCCCAAGCTAAAAAGAACAACAAGAACCGCTAAACATTTTTGAGCTTTTGACATTCAATTTTACTCTTTTTTTTTTTGGTGGTGTGCGCGTGATCTGTGTGTATGTACTGAGTGTATTACCGTTGCCAATTTGTTAAGTAATGCAATGAATGAATGAAAATGACTATGGGTATAAAATGTACATTTATTGATATCTTATCGCGGATACAGATGTACCAAAACTGGTACAATTTATGTTCGTCGGTACATTGGTATAGAAAATGGTACACTTTTGTATAAGAATAAAAAAGGTACATTTAAATAGATTGTACACATTTATTGAAAATTGTAAATTTTTTGTAATGTACCCAATTAACGCTTTAAATGGTACATATAGAAAAAGAGAAAATTTCATGATTGGTACACTACAAACAGCACATTATTGCTTTATTAGTAGATTGAATTGATATATTTTAAGTGGTTCACATATTAATATAAATAATATATTTACACTTTTATTGAACCTTTTATTAAAACAATGCAATTGATATAAATTTGTTTGGCACACTAAAAATTACGCTTTTTAAATGTATCAAGAAATAATTTCTTTAAGTTTTAGCCGTGGTTTTGAACTGCTAATTCAAGAGAAGAACTTGTAAAGTGTTATTAAATGTATACTATTAATAGCAAGCTTTGGGTACAGGGTAGGCGCAGAGCTTTCAACAGCTGCTCAGAGCTTGATAGACCCAGTGGCAAATTGATTGCTATCAAAACGTGCGCGTCGTACTCTGAGTTGCGCTATCTCTCTTCGTTTCTCAGTTCGTGTTTCCTCCGCTAACTACGCACGTGCGCGACGCTTATTGTGATTTAATTTGGGTTAGTTAATATTAAATAACTTGAACAACAAACCTCTACTTAAATATATTATAAGTATATATTTTTATTAATAACAATTTGGTGAGCAACAAATAAAATATGTTTACGCTGTGCTTGTTTATCAGCACACATCACGAGTATGTACCTAGGTACATACATATGTAATTATGTGATAACAATAACAAAAACAAGCTGTGACGCCAAAGCAACGATTGCAATTCACAATTGGCAAATGCAACTGGGCGTCGTCTGCTGTAACCTGAAACTGAACTGAACTGAGCTTAGCTGATCTGTGGCTGATAACCCCCCTGAAGCGTGGTTGTCCAAGGTATTTGCTCTAGTTGTCAACGGATCAAGATCAGCTTCAGTTTTCAGTCTTGTCGCAGCGCGTCTAAGGAACGCACGCTTTGGTTTTTTCTTACCCTGATCGAGGATATATTAAGTTTGTGCAAAGTATGTAACAGTCAGAAGTAAAGTCGAGTCGATATAATCGGATCCGTCCGTCTGTCCGAATGTACAAAAAGATCTTAGACATGATAAGCACCAAGATTCGACCACAAATCGAAAAGAATAAACGAATTACAGGATCAATTTTAAAGTTAGACTTGAAATTTGGGGAGCAAATTTTTCGTACATATATATGATAAGTATCTAAGTACCCAAGGTACTGGGCTAGGATATCTCATTGTCTTATTCCAATTAAGATAGAAGACTACTATCTCTGTTTTCCCTTAGTCTAACCGGAAATGGTCATACTACGTTATTACGATGCTGAGGCCTTCGATGCGGCGGAGGAGGAGCAAGTGTTGCGTCGCCTTCGGGTGATCGATCCTCAGTTGTTATCGGTGCACATGGAGCGTTGTTATCACCTGGAATATAACCAGGTGAAGCAACATACCTTGGCCCTGGAGCAGCTGATGTGTTGGCTGGTACGGCAACCTCTTCAGTCAAAGGAGACTCTCAGCAAACGGGCCACGTTGCGGGCGGAGAAGGGAACCCAGGTGCTGGTGGAGATCGGACCACGTTTCAACTTTTCCACTCCGTACTCGACCAACTGTGTGAACATCTTTCAGAATCTCGGCTACACGGAGGTGCAACGCATGGAGACCTCCACGCGTTATCTCCTGACCTTTGCCACCTCCGCGTCACGTGATGCCGCTGATTTTGTGTCTCAGCTGGGAGATCGGATGACGCACTGTCAGTACACGGAGGGGAATACGCCGCGGGAGAGCTTCGATGAGCAGCTGCCGGCAAAACAAGCTGCCTGGCATTATGTGCCCGTGTTGGAGGAAGGTCGTCCGGCGCTGGAGAGGATTAATCGTGAACTGGGCTTGGCATTCACCGACTACGACTTGGATTTCTATTACAACCTGTTTGCCCAGAAACTTAAACGTAATCCCACCACCGTGGAGCTGTTTGATTGCGCCCAGAGCAACAGTGAGCACTCGAGACATTGGTTCTTCCGGGGACGCATGATGCACGAGGGCAGGGAGTTGCCCAAGTCGCTCATCAAGCTGATTATGGACACGCAGCTCGACACGAATCCCAATAATACCATCAAGTTCAGTGACAACAGCAGCGCCATCAAGGGATTCGAGCATGAAGCACTGCAGCCAAAAGAGATTGGGGCACCAGGCGTTATGGAACTGCAAAAGGTGCATTCTGATTTGATCTTTACGGCCGAAACCCATAACATGCCCACAGCTGTGGCACCATTTAGTGGTGCAACCACCGGTACTGGAGGACGCCTCCGAGATGTCCAGGGCGTGGGACGTGGTGGCTTACCCATCGCTGGCACCGCCGGCTACTGTGTGGGTGCATTGAATATTCCGGGTTACAAGCAACCATACGAACCATCGGGATTAAAGTATCCCAGCTCGTTTGCACCTCCACTCCAGGTGCTGATCGAGGCCAGCAACGGCGCCTCGGATTATGGCAACAAGTTTGGAGAACCTCTAATATCGGGATTCACCATATCCTATGGATTATACAATGCTGCCCAGCCCACGACACGGGAGGAATACGTTAAACCGATTATGTTCAGCGGAGGATTGGGCACTATGCCAGCTTCGATGCGGGACAAGGTGACGCCGGAGCGTGGCCAGTTGCTGGCCAAGATTGGAGGTCCGGTTTACCGCATTGGAGTGGGTGGCGGTGCCGCTAGCTCGGTGGAGGTACAGGGATCCGGCGATGCAGAGCTGGATTTCAATGCGGTGCAACGTGGAGATCCCGAGATGGAGAACAAACTGAACCGCGTAGTGCGCGCCTGCATCGAGTTGGGTGAACGTAATCCCATCTTGGCCATACACGATCAAGGCGCTGGCGGCAATGGCAATGTGTTGAAGGAACTCGTTGAACCAGGATTCGCAGGTGCCATCATCTTCTCGCGGGAATTCAAGCTGGGTGATCCCACCATCACCGCTCTGGAGCTGTGGGGTGCCGAGTACCAGGAGAATAATGCCATACTCCTTAAGCCCGAGCATCGGGAATTGCTCGAAAGGATCTGCGCCCGTGAACGTTGTCCCATTAGCTTTGTGGGCGTCGTCACGGGCGATGGCAAAGTAACGCTCGTGGAGCAGGCGGCACCCAAGGATTTGGAGCAGGCATTACGACCGGAAGTGCGTAAGGCTTATGGAGCAGCTCCATTTGACCTCGAACTGTGTCACGTACTCGGCGACATGCCTAAGCGTACTTATAATCTGGATGTCGTACCAATTCCTCGCGAGAAACTAAAGCTGCCGGTGAATTTGTCAATCCCTGATGCCTTAGAGAGGGTATTAAGTATTGTTGCCGTGGGCAGCAAACGCTTCCTTACCAACAAAGTGGATCGTTGTGTGGGCGGCCTCATTGCCCAGCAACAATGCGTCGGTCCATTACAGGCTCCTCTCTCCGACTACGCCCTGACCACCGTCTCACATTTCAGCTACTCCGGCATTGCCACCTCCATTGGCACACAGCCGATCATGGGTGAGTATTTCTACTTATCTTATCCTCGCTATACAGAATTTGCTGGTCATTTATGAAACTAGTAAAAACCTAAATCCTTTATTTCCATCCACAGGAATCGTCAATCCCGTGAGCATGGCTCACATGTGTGTGGCTGAGGCGCTGAGTAATCTGGTTTTTGTAAAGATTAGCGAATTGGCAGACATCAAGTGCTCCGGCAATTGGATGTGGCCAGCAAAGTTGCCTGGTGAAGGCTTTAAAATGTATGAGGCTTGTTTTGAACTGAGCCAAGTGTTAAGGAAACTACGAATTGGCATTGATGGCGGCAAGGATTCACTTTCCATGGCTGCCAAAGTGGATGGAGAGATTATTAAATCACCAGGAACACTTGTGCTCTCCACCTATGCACCTTGTCCGGATGTGCGTGTAAGGGTGACGCCCGATCTCAAGGGTCCGGCGAGTGGAAAGGAAACCGCCTTGATTTGGATTAATATTGAAAAGTCTGCCAGGTTGGGTGGATCGGCGTTGGCTCAGGCTTATTCCCAACAGGGTGACTCCACGCCCGATATGACGGAGACCAAGGTGTTGACCAAGGCCTTTGAGGTGACCCAATCCCTATTGGGGGAGGGACATCTGCTTTCTGGCCATGACATCAGCGATGGCGGTTTGCTGGTTTGTGTCTTGGAGATGGCAATCGGAGGATTATCAGGAGTCCAACTCGATATGACGGAGGCAAGCGCAGGAATTTCCGGCTCCTTCATGGAAATCGGCGTCGATGTCAGTCTGTTGTTTAGCGAGGAGTGCGGTTGGATCCTAGAGGTAGACAAGTCCAATCTACAGCTTGTCCGGGATCGTTTCAAGCAGGCTGGAGTGCCCAACTTTTATCTGGGCACAACTCACGGCTACGGCTTGGACAAGTCTCAAGTGGTTATCACTAGAGGTTCCACAATCCTACTGAATGAGTCGTTGCTTAAGCTCTACAAGCAGTGGGAGCGCACCAGCTACGAACTGGAGAAACTACAGGCCAATGTCGACTGTGCTCAGTCGGAATATGACAGTCTGGATTATCGTCATGCTCCCCAGTACAAGGGACCAGTGAATCTGCAGGCGGAACTGACTCTCACCCGTATCTCACAACCCATTCGAGTCGCTGTATTGCGTGAGGAAGGCGTCAACAGTGAGCGTGAGATGATGGCCAGTTTATTGAGGGCCAACTTTGAGGTGCACGATGTTACCATGTCGGATCTGTTGGCAGGTAAGACTTAGTTTATTCTAAATTTAATGGTTTGATTTTTATAATTTCATTTCAACTAACTATCAGATATCTTTTATCCTCTTTCTATTGCAAAGTCCAATCATTTATTCCATTATTAAAACTTGTGCATTTGTTGCCTATAAAAATACAGAATATCTCACTCCACAGCAGCTTTCTAAATAGTTATCTCTTCCTTACAGGCAGCACGAGCCTCTCACAGTATCGTGGCTTGGTCTTTCCGGGTGGCTTCAGCTATGCGGATACCTTGGGATCCGCCAAGGGCTGGGCAGCCAACATTCTGCACAGTGAGTTGCTGCGTCCACAGTTCGAGGCATTCAAGAAGCGTGAGGATGTGTTTTCCTTGGGCATCTGCAATGGATGCCAACTGATGACATTGATTGGCTTCGTGGGCAGCACAAGTGTCACGGCTTCAACTCCAGTTAATCCCGAGGTGGCGCTCTTGCACAATCGTTCCCAGCGCTTCGAGTGTCGTTGGTCAACGGTGAGGATTCCGTCGAGTCGCGCCATTATGTTGCGTAACATGAACGAGATGGTCTTGGGTTGTTGGGTGGCCCATGGCGAGGGACGTTTCGCCTTCCAGCGAAAGGAGCTGATGCAGCAGCTGCAAAAGGAGCAGCTGGTCACGTTGGAGTATGTGGATGATAAGGGTGTGCCAACGGAACTGTATCCAATGAATCCCAATGGCAGTCCCCAGGGCATTGCTGGTCTCTGCTCA
The DNA here is from genome assembly GCF_004354385.1 of Drosophila innubila. NCBI lineage: Eukaryota > Metazoa > Arthropoda > Insecta > Diptera > Drosophilidae > Drosophila > Drosophila innubila. The sequence goes on along the minus strand of NW_022995372.1, from coordinate 13,683,618 downwards.
CCAGATGGTCGGCATCTGGCATTGATGCCTCATCCAGAGCGTTGCAGTGCCATGTATCAGTGGCCATATGTGCCTCCAGGATTCAACCAGGCCACCACAAGGATGGAAAGTCCTTGGCAGCTTATGTTTAACAATGCTTACAAATGGTGTGCCCAACTGGACAAATAATTTGTATTCCTTATAAATATCATCATTCCTTTCTTTCCATTTTAACAATTCTCAATTTAGAATATACCATTTATAATCTATGGGAACTGAAGAATTTGCAATTATAAATTGTAATTATTTTTCGACAAGAATAACATTTATCTTCAAACTCCAATAACGAAATTAACCTTAGGAACGAATCCTTTTCGGATATCTATATACTCGTATTTTTTCAATTCCTTTTTATATTTTCACACTTCTAAAAGCAATTTGAAGTTATTTTTACGAACCGCAGATTATGCAATAATAAGTGAGATGTCAAACTTAAAAAGCTATATTTATCTTGAAGTTATTTAAAGTTTTTGTTTTAAAACAAATTGCATTTGTGTTCCTTTCGACATCAATACATCTTTCGGGCATTTAATTTCAACAACTCTCTATTTTAAGTTTACAAATCATCTTTAATTTATGGGATTTAAGATTTTTTTAATTATAAAATGAACTACATTTGTATCAAAAAGATTAACAATAATATTTAAGTTGCAATAACATTATTAACCTTTAGAATGAACCATAATCTTCTTTATATATTTTGAATGCAATTTTAAATATAACAAAAACATCTTGAATCTATAAGAAATAAAGATTTTATTATAACAGAATTTACAACATTTTCGATAGCTTTAACAACAATATTCATCTTGAAACTACAAAATCTAAATGAAATTAAATTTGAATGCCATACATTTCAATAATTCTTAATATTAATTATACAATATCTATCTTTAATATATGGGAACTAAAGCATTCTTATTAATAAAATGTCTGACATTTGTGTCAACAACAATAAAATACAAAAATAAATAATGAATTTATTATAAGTATAAATTATACAAATTAGAATTCCATATCATTTCTCTATTAAATTTTCACAATTATCAGAGCAATTTATTGTATAAAAACAAATTTTTAATTTGAGAAAATGTAAAATTTGTACAACTTTAACAACAACTACAACTAAATTTTACTTAAGTACGCACCTCATTAACAATATATTTACCATAATAATAATTACTAGACCTGGCTAGAAATTTGAAGCAGGCATTTTAAATAGTTTGCCTTGGCGCCCGGCGCCAACATATACTTGGAGTTCCAGTCATGCTCGTTGATCTGCAGTACTTTGTAGCCCATCATTTCCAGATGCTTCATCTTCAGCGATTCGGGTCCACGCAGAGCAGTGAGATCATTCTCACAGAAAGAGTCCAGCTTGAGCAGCAAAATGGCAACTCTTGAAAGCATAAGTAAATTCAAGTTTAATATATTAAAATTAGTCGATTCTATAAAATTCTTACTTGGTTATGCGATCCAACATTGTGGCCTCGACGGGCGTCGCAGGCAATGGTTTTTTATCCTTATCGAAGTGTATCACAAAGTCTATTTGATAGCCATAAGGCGTTGTGTGATTGCAACGAAAGTAGTTCTCATCCTTGAGCAAAGCTTGCAGAAAATGCTTGACTTCCGTGCTGAAGTCGCTGGGTACAAAGGGCTCTACAGGAAATTGATTTAATTCAGCAATGTCATGTAAATTATTTTCTTAAATTAGTGTGATACATACTTTTGCTGAGCTGCGCCTCGACGTAGTTCTGTTGGAACCAGGGCACATTTGTCTCGGGCAGATCCAGGCAAACGGTGCGATTCAGCTGCATGACGCGATTGAGCACGAGACCCGGATATGTGGCCTTGGAGTAACAGATCTGTATCTCATCCTCGATGCGCTGTATGAACTTGACACAGAAAACCTGATTAACCAGTTGCTCCGGAATGGTCTTGTAGAAGCACAACGCCAGACAGGATTGCACCAAGGACAGACCGCTCATATGATCAAAGTCACTGCGGGTATAAAGAAAGTGAGTAAGGGATTTTTTAAGTAAATACTATTTACATGTATACCTACCGGAGTAGCACCATAGCCGCATAGTCCAAAGAATCTAAAGAGGCGGGCGTATAGCCAAGATTATAGGCACAGGTGAGCACCTTCTCCACAGTGTCTCCTGTGACGTGTTCATGTTGTTGTGCCACATACTCAAACATGGACTCCAAGAGTTCAGGTACAAAGAAGTGCGAGGAATTAAAATTGTAGGCCATGTCTCGCACCACACGGGAGTTGAGATCTTCACATTGAAGACTCTTATATCGAGATAGTGCTGCGTTATAGATCTGTGTATTCTTAAGCGCTGCATTGATTAAAAAAAGATTTAAGGTTATTATACATTAAAAGCCAGGAATCGTAATGATAATAATTGTTTTAATATGTGTTGTTGTTCATTTGCTGTTATTGTAATAAACATTAAGTTAAAGTCTAGAATTGGAATGTAATTAATAAATTTAAATTTTAAAATTTAAAAAAAATTTCACAAAATAATTTAGAATAATTTAAAGTACTAACATTAGATTTCTATAATCATTCTAAAAAATAATAGTTAAATTTGATTTTATAAGAATTACGTAAGTTAAATTGATTTCTTCCAGGATACCCTATTCAAAAAACATATACCTGGGATTTTAAAAATCATATAGATAACGTTTTTAGGTTGTAATTTTTTTGAAAACAAACTTAAACATTTTTTTGTGATCCCTAAAAAAACCAATATGGAAATTTTTAATTTAATCAGTTTAATTTTTTCGGACTGGATGAATCAACTGGATGTTAAGAACTCACTTTTCCGATGGCTGAGAGTGCGCACAATGACACTCAATTCGCTGGCGTTCAGAGGCTGATCCTCGCTGCTGGAGAGATGTCTTTCGCTGCAGGAGATGAGTATGCTGTCCAAGGTGGAAAGCTGCATGGATATCAGGGAGGGAATATGTTGACGAAATCGCAGCTCACAGGCGATATGCATGCCTCGACTCAACAGAAAGCAATCCTGTATATCGAACTGTGGCGCCATGGCGAGCACTTTGCTCAGCAGCAGATTTGGGAACTTCTTCCAGGCAAAGGGCGTGTGGCCATAGGCCATCACAAAGGCGGCCAAGTGAGCAAACTTGGATGGCAATCTTCCGGCCACACTGTGCTCGATTGCATCGAGACACATGCGACTGAGTTTGCGTTCCACGGCGTGATGACGATAGGTTCCTCCCAGATTGTTGTTGAAGTTCATGTAGCGCTGGCAATGGCGCAGAAAGCGCAGATGCGTCTGCTCCTTTGGGCATGTCTCCAATTCATCCATCACAGCCGTCCAATAAGCATCACAATAACGCAAATCCGCAATCTTCAACGCACGCAGCACACTAAAGAAGTGTCCACTTGCATTTGGCAGCTCCCAGGCGGACTTGGACTTTAGCAGATCCCGAAACTGTCTAATGTAGGCATCTCGCTGCTGCAGATCCGCAAAGGGAACGGCACAGGAAAGTGCATCCGCCGATGGTTCCCGTTGCATCAGTGCCTCAGTGGCTTCCTTAAGCGGCTGGATGAGCTTCGCCGGCTCTTGATGATGCAGAAATGTGCGACAAACGCTCTTCAGATCGCTGGACTCCATTTGTGGCAGACAATCGCGTAGCTCCAGCATCAACTGTCGTATCAACGCCGTATTTCGATTGGACCACACAGGTAGATTGAGCGTATGCAGCAACTTGAGCAGCGCCTTGGGCGTGGAGCTGCTTAGCGTGCGAGCTTTTAGCAGATTCGCAACACGCTGCTTGAATGCCTCCAGCAGCTCATCATCAATCAATGGGTGCAGTTGAAACACGCACGTGGACAGCAGACGCACCTGTTGCTCGGTCTGGCAATCGGCAATGTGTCGTTCCAGATGTGGCGTAAAATTGCGACAGACGAGCGGCGTAAAGAAATCACGCTCCAGATTTATGGCCACCAACAGACGTGAGAGTGCCGAGAGCGGGATCAGTTCTCTTCCCACTTCCAGCTCAATGATCTTCAGTGCACGGGCCAGTATACGTTCTAGGGTGCAATCACTGTTGGACACATGCATTTTACGTAGATATAAATAGCAGCAGCTCAAATCGTCGATATCCATTGCGGAAATGTGCGTCCCCAGCAGAGGCATCAATTGTGTATGCAGTTGTTTCGTTAGTGCTAGCTTCTCCTTCGTTGTCATTTGCTGGTAATACATCCAAAGCATGGAGATGCCCTCTACCAGCTGTGTGCCAATCAATGGCTGCTGTCCCATTGACGCCAACAGCTCCTGTGCGCATTTTGCTGTGCTAAGTTGCAAACTGGACGCATCATTCGGAATCATTATGTCTCTATTATCCAGATCGTCCACGTCGTTAAATACCTGTTGCTGTGTGCCAATATCACTGTCTGTGCTGTAAGGCTTTTGCATACCATAATTTTGCTTATGCATACCATAATTTATCATTAGTGTCTGTGGCTGTGACAAGATTGGCAACAAATCCAACCGGCCTCTTTTAATGGGCGGCTTGGCGCCAATTTGTACATGCCGACGTAGTAGCTGCAGTAAGCCATTGCATTGTACACGCGGGAGGTAGTTGAAATACATTTAAAAAATAGCTACTTTTATACAGAACAATTGTTAAATAATAAATAAACTGCGACTTGCGAAATGTGAGCGGGTTGACCACCAATCAGCTGAGCGCACAGCGATCGGGGCTGCCAGCTTGTTCGATAAAACAGCTGACCAAAACATAAGTTACTATCGATAGCTTGATATTATACAAGTTGTTATCGATAGCTCAGTAATCGATGTTGGAATGTCTGGTTTCAAAAAGTAAACAAGTCAATTTGTCGTTGAAAATGTCAATATTACAAAATCAAGTGATTGTTCTGCAGGCAGGTTACTCTTACGAGGATGCCATCGATGTCGACGCCATGCGTGCTAACTGCAGCTGCACGCTGGTTCGTTGTCGAGATGGCAGCAATATTATTGTGGACACATTAACCGCTTGGGATGGCGAGCATTTGAAATCTTTACTGGCTGCACAGGGATTGCAAACAGATGATATCAATGTAGTTGTCTGTACACATGGACACTCTGATCATATTGGCTGCAATTATTTGTTTCAAAATGCACGCCTGCATATTGTAGGCTCCAGTGCCTCCAATCGTGATTTGTACTTTGAGCATTCCGGCGCATTAGACACTAATGGTGAAGTGCTGATCGAACAAACTCCGGGACACACACTGAGCTGTATTTCCGTATTAGTGCATAACACGCAGCTCGGCGGCACAGTGGGCATTTGCGGCGATCTTTTTGAGCGGTGTGAGGATGTGGACGATGAGCAGATTTGGAAGGAGGCGGGCAGTGAGAATGAGAAGCGACAGGCCGAGGAAAGATATCGAATGTCGCAGCTGTGTGGCCACATTGTGCCAGGACATGGACCAATGTTTCCATTGGACGATGCAATACGTGCCAAATTGAAGTTAACACATTCACAAATAAATAATGTACAAACTGAGTAGAACATGCCCCTAGCACTGAGATAAGAGAAACCGTAATGAAATGACGAATTTTAAACGAAATTCTTATACACTTGTTTATTTTTAGAAAATGTCGAAAAATGTTAAAAAACATATTTTTATTTAATAGTAAAAGTTTAACAAATGCTTAAATTATTTTTTAACATAACTTTGGATTGGGCACATTTACATTTGCTTACGCAATATGCACAAATATAAAAAGCAGCATGCCGCATTACGGGGTATCCAATCGCGAAAATAATAGACATCAATGTAGAACGTCGTCAATTTGAGACCACAACGACCATAGTTATTACCAAAGGAGGTAATGCCCACCACTTTGCCATCGCATATAACCGGGCCACCTGAGTCACCCGAGCAACTCCCTACTTGATCATTATTTGGATTAGAACCGCATATCACGCCTTTGCTGATTTTTGAGCCTTATTTTCGGGAGCAACTAGCATGTGAATTAATAATGACACTGACCACCTCATCGGGAACAGGTTATTTGGCTTTGACTCTACCCCAACCTATGATTGTGCAATTAAGTCCAATTGGATCTCGATCATTGATTGGAATAATACTCGTCCCGGGAAAAACCTGAAAATTAATTTAATATTTGAAAATATAACCTTAATTTTTTTGATATTACTTTTCTATTTTGGATTATCTACATTTCTACACAAAACTACAGGGTCTCTCACAGTTGAGTTCGTTTAAATTTGGTCCGTCACCATTTTTTTTTTTTGGATTATACAGTTTAAGGAGCCTGAAAAATTTACAATTTAGGCACAATGCTATGTAATATAAATCAAAAATATTTTGCTTATTTAAATTCGAATCTGTTGGAAAAGGTTTTGATACTGCTTCAAAATTTCTCGTTAATTGCAGCACTAATCAGCTGCAAGAGCACCAGACGCCCATAGCTGGAGATAGGAGAATCAGAAGCCAAGTTGAATCCCTGCATTGGCGTAATCATATTTCATTTTTAAATTTCGTAAATTTTCAAAATGAGTCAGGCAACGTCGAGTGCATTTAATACACGCAATCGATATTATAATCCCGTCTCCAGAATCCAATCGCTCATACAAAATTTGGACGCGGAATTAATAACACTATGCAAGCAATGTTCGCTGCCAAAGAATGTGGGCAGCAATAGTCTAAATGACAGCACCATTTCGTCGGCGCAGGGAGGAAGTAATCATCATCATGGCAGCTCCGCAAATAATCTCATGCCGCAGTCACGCACCACGAGTAATGCAAATTCAGCTGGCACTTTGGCGCCCGATGCACACAAGCGTCAGTTGCGCAACACCTATCGGACGCGTGTCATCGATGCCTATCGAAATCGGAGAATATTCACCGTGTATGGCAACTATCACACGGTAAGGCGCGCTCTGGTGCGTCGCGGTTGGTTAGAGAAATTGCCACCCAATCGTCACGCCAAGCTGCAGACAATGTCGGAAGATTCACTTTTGGAGCATGCTCGGCGTGGCAATGAATACGAAGCAGTTGTCCTATCCAAGATGATCAATAATTTTCCCGCCTTCTTCATCTGGCAAAGTAAAGGAGCCCGCGACATGTTTGCCGAGGTAAAACCATATCGCAATCGTGTTCGACGCAGTCAGTTTCTTGACTTCTCAACCAAAGTGGGTATGGTCGGTTGTGCGGAGCAGGAGCGTTGGTTCCGTGAGGACGGCATTTGTGGCATGAGCTACCCGCGTGTCTATCGCTTGGGCGCCAATAGCGTTGAGGAGCGTGCGGCATTTATTGAAGATTTCCATCATACTCAGGCACGTTGTCTGCTTCGATATCTTAAGGAGCATCGACCTGTCGATATGGTTGATCTTGAGCATGGTACCGTCTTGAGCACCACGATTGACTATGCTTTGAACAAGGTTAAGAACATGATCAGACAGAAGGAGCATTATTCGCTCGATGATGCCCGCATCAAGATGCCAACGCCGACTGAAATGGTTGAGAATCAATCGTTCATGGTGCAGTCAACCAAGGTGCTCCACACGCATGCCAAGTTCAAGGTCAACGAGAAGGTCATGACCGAATATGCCCGACTTGCTGCTCAATATCTTGATCAAATTGAAACGTTGCGTCAAGATTATCGTTGGGACGGCTGTCGTAATCTCTGGATACTGAAGCCCGGCTATCAGTCCCGTGGAATTGGCATCGTCATACGCAATTCTTTAGACGAAATTCTGCAATGGACTTCAAATAATCAGAATAGAAAGTATATTGTACAAAAATATATTGGTGAGTAGAAGTCTTATTCATTTAAAGAACTGATCAGGCCTATGCTTAACTTCGAATATCCCCGCCTTAGACCTTTGATTTAATAAAAAAAACCTTTAGAATAGGATGGCGAAATCTGTTAATGACCCAAGAGAACAAGCTCTGAAATAAAGTAAAGACAAGTTAAAATATTTACCGCGACTAGTATAATATACGTCGTAAAATATAAGTTTCTAGTTGACATCGCGAATTATGACTAAAATAGGAGTTTTTGGTGTATTCCTTGTTCATTCACATTGATTTATTTAGTTGGGGTGCTTGATCTTAAGTGATTTTTTCTTAATGAAACATGAAAATATAAGAATAACCCGTTGCTTAATGCTTCTCATTTCTAGAACGCCCCTGTCTAATTTACCGCACCAAGTTTGATATTCGCCAGTACATGTTGCTCACCGTAAGCGACACTCAGGTGACCATTTGGACGTATAAGGATTGCTATCTGCGTTTCAGCTCTCAGGAGTTCACCATGGATGATCTACGTGAGTCCATACACTTGACCAACAATTCGGTGCAAAAACGCTACAAGAACAAGTTGACCAGAGATGCCCGCCTGCCAAAGAATAACATGTGGTCGCTCGATCAGTTCAAATGCCATTTGCGTCATGTGGGAGCACCGGATGGAACATGGGCAAAGATATACAATGGCTTCAAGCAAAATCTAACGGCTGTGGTGCTGGCTAGTTTGGATGAAACTGAGCTGGTACCGAATGCCTTTGAGTTGTATGGCTGCGATTTTATGCTGGATGAATATTATAATCCCATACTGATTGAGATCAACTCGACGCCGGATCTGTCACCATCAACAGAGATTACGGCAAGAATATGTCCATTGGCTGTAAAGGATTGCATTCGTGTGGTATTGGACACTCCAAGGAATCCGTTGGCCGCAACCGGTCTCTTCGAGCGCGCCTTTCAGGTTAACTATAACGTGAACAAGGAACTTGATGGCACTCGGCCCCTGGAACTTAATGGTACACAAATGAAGCTATTTGAATCCATGCCAAAGATCAAACCAAATCCGCGTTCTCGCCTTCTGCGTAAGATCCTAAACAATGTTCCAATCCCGAATAGTCACAAGTTAGGCAAGGATAAGAGCAAAGAAGCTGCCCAAAAGAGTGCCAAAGTGCTTGTAGGTAAATCGGGAAGCAATAAACTATCAAGAGCGAGCTCCAAGGCCCTCGATGTGGGCGGTAAGACGACGTTAAACTCCACAACGCGTGAGAATCTGGCACTTCAATATACAGCGCCCAAATAATAATTTCTGGTAAGACTTATCTTAATATTTTGTTATTAAAATTAATCAATTAATCCTCAGCGGCAATCGAACTGTATATGACCTCGAGTAGTCTATAAAATTCCAGTACCATTTAATCATATAACAGCTCAAAAATGACTATATCAAGTTTTTCATTTATTTGAAAAGCTCCAACAATGTTCATTCACTCATTTTCATAAAAGTCTCACTTAATTAGCAGATTTTTCTTTGAGAGACATTAAATAAAATAGTTAACAATCTTTAACAGCAATTATTTATGTTATATAGCATATGTTAAATATTTAAATAACACTGTAACAAAAGGTACTAACAGCTAGTAGTTATACTTAGAGCACAAACGGATTTTAAATTGTGTGCACGAACGGTCACGAGGAAAACGGAACTCTCGATATGAAGTAATTCTGGTAGAAATTTCCCGATATAGCTCTTTACCGGTTATAGGCACGTTTATCGAATCGTCTATACCTATGTTAATCAGAAGCTGAATTTTGTATACATTTCTTTAATTATTTTTCTTTAGTCCAAAATATAATACATTTTTTATAATAATTGAAGTTGATAAAAAATGGTTAGATGAACTAGATGCTTAATCATTTAAATTTGTACTTTCAATTTAGAGATACTAGATAGATATTAGAGTTCCACTTATTCTTGTGGGACTGATTATAATATATTTATGGAATGTTAAGCTTAAACTTAAAAGAAATGTACAGGGTGATATTATATTAAAAATATTAATTTGGGGAAACGATAGGTTAATAAATAGGTTAAATAAATTTTTTTTTATTGGATTACAAAGAAATAAAAAAAAAGTATCATATATTAGAATAATATATATATGTATTTAAGATAGGTATGTTGGTAAATAGAAAGGTAATCTATGTATGTGATAAATAAATATAATTACGCTTTAAATTGTGGAATACGCAAAAAAGTCGGTCACTAAATGATTTTTTTTAGTATTTGGTAACAGCTTCTATCTATACCTTCTATACCTTCAATCCTTATATACTTGGAGTATTGTTTTCGAGTGTGGTTCGTGTACCGTTTAAGATGGCAGTGGGTAAAGATATGAGATGGTTTAACAAGTGGGCAGTGGCACTGTCAGCGTTGAGTTGGTCCCTTTATTGGCCAGCGCGGTGCGGGGACTGATGATTTGCGGCTGAGAGAGTTGCAACTCGCTGGAGGCTTGCTTCATGGCAGTCACAATGGGCTCGCCACGATGCAACGCCTGCACTGAGATGCTGATGGGCAGACGTGGTCCATTTGACTTGCGACCAAAGGTGCGTCCAATGGCATGCATGCTGGCCGAGCTCTCAATCTCAGATTTGGTGCGAGCAAAGCGTCGAGAGCATCGACTGCTGTCCAACAACGATGCTGTCGGCATAGGCTTTGCTCGGGAACAGCTAGTGGTGGACGTGGTAATGTTTCGCAGACTTCTCCATTTGCGTTCGTTTATCACAGGAGCTGTAGCTGGCGCACTGGGCGGTTCCTGTTTCTCTAGAAGATTATCGGCAGCATTGGACGCGTAATTCTTGATTAGAATCTTGAACTTTTTCTCCGTGTTTTCCACTTGATTGGCGGTAAAACGTGGTCCACAGCTACGTTGTCGTTTGGGTGGCAAAGCGGTATTGGAAATTAACTCCCCACCGCTCAAGGCTGTAACCGTTGTATTCCTCTTGTGGGTGGCATTCAACAGTTGGGTGATGGAGCGACCCGCCTGCTTGAGAAGATAAGGGCACGGTGAAGTGGGTGCCGTTATAGCTGATGGTGATTTGAGTGCCACAGTTGTTGACTGCTGCAGCTGCTGCTGCTGTTGATTGCTGCTGATGCTGCTCCGACTGCTGCTCAGTGGCTCCACCATATACTTCTCCATGTACTCTGTGGCGTTGAAGGTGGGCATAGCTCGATGTATTCGCGATATAGTCGTGGCGGGCACTATGGCGGAACGTTGTCGGTACACGCTGCTGGTGGCCAAACTGCGCTCCTTCCTCTGCTGCTGGTAGTAATAATGACCATGGCCATGGTTAACCTTGTGCAGCAGCTGTTTGCCCTTCACGAAGAGATTGAGTCCCATGTAGGCGGGCGTGGGAGGCACTACCTGACGATAGGCCAGCTCAAAGTTGCCCATGTCCGATTTGGGATCCAAGCGACGATCGATTACCACTAAAAGAATACATTTTTGAATAAATATAAATATAGTTAAAAAATATTTAAAATCGGATGCACAAACTTTGCCATTGATAACTTAGCTACAGATATGAATTAATACTTCTTGTATTTCTTCAGATATAGACAGAAAATAATTTTTTATTTATTTAATTATGTTTATCTTTATTTGTATTGTAAATAACATAAGATATACATTAAATTTTTGAAATAATTAATTTGATTAAGATTACAATTTTTTTAAATATATCAATTTAAATTTAAGGATATTAAAAACATTTAAAGAAGATTGAAGATTGATGAAAAAAAAAAAAACATACAAGAAATGTTTAAATGGTAATTAACTCACCCTTGACCACATCCTCAAGGCACTTGGGACACATGCGTGCCGTTACACTTGTCGTTGCGCCTAGATCGGGACTTGAGTTGATTTCAATTAGCCAGGGATAAAAGTTCTCGCATATCATAAAGTCTGCTCCAAACAGCTCAAAAGTGTTAGGCCTGCGATCCATATTTTCCTGCGATGCCAACATGGTGCCCACGATGGCTTTCCGCATTCCTGGATAAATCCTCTCCAGCCACATATTAGATTTGCCAATCTGTCGTAAATAGGCCTGAAATGAGTAGCAATCCCACATATTCTCGCTGGGCAATCTTTTATCCCTCTTGCCATTCGTATACTTCTTCTGTATCGCATAGTTCGTCAGATGCACCGATTCGTGATGGTTGCTCAGACTGTATTCCTGTGAACTGAACCGCAAGTAACTTTCCCGATAGAACCACACAACAAGCGGCTGTGTGTTCGTTATTAAAAACCATTGGCGTATGTCGAACTTTGTTTGGAAGACTATAAGCGGACGTTCTGAAATTGTATTTAATTTTGAAATAAAGTTTATAGCTTAAATTGATAATTGTACAAAAAGTATTAAATAATTAGGAGTGTTCACTAATTAGTTTCTGATTTCTAGTTTATTGTTTCTAGTCTCTAATGTCAGTTTCAATATTTTACCTTTAACTTTAAGTCCTAGGCTCTTACCGCTAGTACTGGCTCTTGACACTAGTTTTAATCTTAAGTCTCTAGTTTTTGGTCTATACAAATTGTGGAATTTCTGCATTTAGTTTCTAAGGGTGTTAAAGCTATGAAAAAATAAATATTTTCTTTAATGCCTCTACTATTAATGAATATTAGATTTATTTAATGCCTCTAATATTAGAAACTACATAATCTAACATTAGTGTCTACCTGAACCTCTCTAGTCTTGACTATTTTCTCTAGCAGCGTAACGATAACTTCTAGTCTTATTATTAAAATTATTGTAATACAATATCATACCTCTTGTTGCTAGTTTCTAGTCTATTGATTCTTCTTATTGTCTATAAACTATTATGTCTAGTGACTAGCTATTACACCCTTTTCTTGGTGTCTAATATTTGCGTTAGCTTTGTGTTGGTTACTTTACACGTTAAATCTGAAGCCTCTTATCTTTAATGTCCCTGTTAATTTTTTTTATATAAACCTGTTGCTCAAACTAAACTTCGGGGACAGTAATAAGTCCTTAAAAATGTTGTGAAACATGGCACAAAAGCCAAAAACAATCATTGGTTGCTCTTTTAGGCCAAATGTTTATGCATTTTATGGGCATATTTGTGTACATATATTCGCCAAGCTATGTGCGTGCATGTGGATATGGATATGAAAGCTGGTAAGGCTTCGCCCTACTGCCAAGGAAGGCATAATAAGCAACAACAGTGACAACAACAACAACAACAGCAGCAATACCATCGTCCTGATTTACGACCTACTTTTTACATATTTGTTTATATCGTTTTGTTCCAGAGCTTCAACGTATTAAGATTATTATGCTATACGAATTTAAAATAAACATGGAAAAAGCGGAATTGGGCTGCGCTTTTATGGTGTATACCCTTTAAGATAATGTGAGGTTGGGTAGCTTAGATCTACGATAGGTTCCCCAATTTTTCGTGAATTTTAGAGGAATGATTTTAAATTTTGAAGTCTAGCTAATCGATCTGTGTTGTGTAGTTGCAACTTTGATTAAAAATATTGAAATATTCTTAACTATAGTCAATTGAAGTTTAGTTAGTAAATAAATTAACTTCTTTCATTTAATATTTCCTTTTTTACATAATAACGGAAAATGTTAAATTCTTCTGAACTGACTGAAGACCCATATATTTTTTAGGGTGTTTTAAAGTCAATCACTTTCAGCTCTATACATTTTCAACTTACCTATATATTTTTGCACCACATAGCGACTCTTGGATGCTATCGAAGGGTTAACCACACCCAAGATTTTCTTGAGATTATCCATTAGGAGGATGCCACGCCCTCGACACTTATTGGCCGGCTTGACGATCCACAAATTCTGATAGCCATCCAGGCTGTACTGTGGCCAATGGTTTTTCATTTTCTCCACCAACGAGATGCAGCTCTTGATCATGTGATCCAAAGTGCGTTGACCGTCATGCTGGATGCGTCCATCCTCGTTGACCAGTTGCTGATGTTGGTAGAGAAAGGCATCCCAGTCATGCTCCCAAATCTTTGGCGGATCCTCGTAATCAATATCATTGTGCTGGCAACTGTCGATGTAGTCGACCAGCCGCTTGTAGGCAAAGTCAATGGAGGAATAGGGTATCTTGCCGTTGGGCGAGAAGACAGCATCGTTGCCCTGTTTGTGGAACTTGAAAAGCATTGCTCTCAAATATGCAACACAGGCGGTCAACTTGAAGTTATCCACGAATTCACCAAGTTCCTCGGGACTCCAGACGTTGTAGCAGCGGGGGAAATACATTTCCGCCATTCCCTCCTCGAAGAACCAATGGAAATCTCGCAATTGACTGCATAAACCCTCCTTGGAGGTAAAAGGTGCGCGATGGAATTTATTGATGGTCATGCCAGGATTCTTGGCCTGATCAATGTAATCGCATTTCTCCTTGCGATTCGTCCACAAAAAATCCACAGGCATATGCTCGAGAAATCTCGACATGATGTTCCTCTCACACTTGAGCACATATTGACGCCTCGTTTCACCTGCCTTGCGCTTGGGCAAGCGCTGTGTGAGATCCTCGTAGGTCATTTGACCCATTGGGATTACCTTACGGTGCATGTCCAGCTTCTCCACCCAACCCCGCGCGAGTAACGCATTCCGCACCGAATTGAAGCATCCTCTAATGGTGAAAATCTTGTTCTGTTTGGCCGCTTCCTGTGCCTTCCTTCGCAGCTCATTCATGCGTTCTGTGGTTATCCATGTGCGGCGTGCCACATAATTGTTGGGTGCTCCCTGGAACTTGACGGGACAGTTCTCCTTATTATTGTTATTCTTATCCGGCAGCACTTGACATGATTGCTCGACAGGAGTGGGAGTTCCCTGACCACTCGCTGGAGTCAGCTCTATGCTGGGCACGGTCAGTGGTGCCAGTGGAGTGGGTGTGGCTGGCGTGGGCGGCGGTGGTGGCACAGTTACCATTAGAGACCTACTTCTACTCAATGTTGCACTGGCACACTTGCCATGCTTAACACCGTCATCCACTGGCTCTTTGGCGGCATGTGGCTCGCTATTTGGACGCGTCGGCTTTTGGAGCACCTCATGCATAGCGTACGCCTTGAGCCTTGCTCAGCGACTGATTCCGCGTGGCAAATGCAAATGCAAAAAAAATCGTTGTTTCCTGTCTCACAAATTTGTGCCTCTCCGAACGCAACGAAACTCAGTGACTGACTGACTAACTGACTGACTGCTTGGCTGACTTACTGCCTGACTGGGCCACTGGGTGATTGGGTGTCTCTTTGTGTGCCTGCTAATTTTGACTACGGGCGGAACAATTGAGGGGGCTGCTTGGCAACCATTGAGCCAGTTAAGTTCATAAGTTCAGTTTCGGCTCGAACGACTCTATTAATAGTAACATGTTTTTTAGAGTCTCTTCTCGGCTCTCCTATACTCTCCCGTTGACGAAGTAGTTGGAGTTGCTAGCATAATATGCTTAGCTGTTTTTGGGTTGGGTTAGGTCGACTTGACAAGGGTTTTCAATGCGAAGCATAAATATGAAAGATCCTTGCTAAAAACAGTTTAGGAAACTAAAATAACCATATGTAAAATTATGAGAGAAATAAAAAAAGTTGAGAAAAAACCTAATGAATATTCATAATAATAGAAGTAAGGAAATTTAAGCTTAAATTTGGAATAATGTAGAATATTGATTTCTTTACGTTAGTAAAAGATCCCACAAAAAAAAAAGGTAAAAGTCTAGTGACGAAAGCAATTTCTAGCCCCAAAATTTCTGATATCCAATTCTGTGACAAACAAAATTCAGCTTAATCTAAAAATTTTAAATAAAAATATAAATTAATAAAAACATAGCGAAAATTGGCATTGTGCAAAAAGCAAAAAGGGTAAGCTTCATTGTACATAAAAATTACTTTTTGCGCAGTGCCGAATGCCAATTTTCGTAAAGAAATAAGAAATCTGAGAGGATCCCATAAATATGATAATAGCAAATTAAACCAGGGAATCAAACCGAAACAAATATAGGTTACGGTTTCAGTAAAAGGTTCCATTTGAGTTTTTTTCATTCGGGGTTTTAGTTAGTTAGTTACGTTACGTACCGGTAACGGTACAGCAAATCAATTTTGAAACATTTTAAAATTTTAAGATGTCGTTTTATAATAAATATGACATCGAAATAAACAGACCTAGGGCAAAAAACGAATTTTAAAATATTTAAATGCAGAATGTATTTAGAGGCCAATCATGATCAAAATTACATTCCGCTTGAAAATCGGTTCTGTTTTGATCAAGCTATGACAGTTTGAAGTTGGTCAGACTGCGGACTTTACAAGTCCAAATTTTTGTTCAATTTCACATGATATTTTACAAAAAAATGAAAGGACTCAGAATCAAGTTTAAAGTGTTGTTTTATTCTAATTACGATATAAGGAGTTAATTCATAGTGATAACTTGAGATTTAAAATTTGGAATTTTCGAAATTTTAAAGGGGGGACCCTTACCATCGAAATCAATATCTAGTAAAATCTACAGGAAATTTTTTATTTTTTTTAAATTTGAATAAAAGTTGAATGCAGAATGAATTCAAATGCCAAATAATGATCAAAATGACATTCCGTTTGAAAATCTATTCAGTTTTGATCAAGTTATGACAGTTAGAAGTTGGACATCTCTTTGACCTAGCAACTTTAGCACAACCGTAACGGACTTTTTTAAGTTATAACGAAGCTAGACAAATTAAAGTTAGTTGCGACTGATGACAGTTGAGATAGTTATTGAGAAAGTTTTAAAAGATATGACCAAGAGAGTTTTAGGATTAGGACACAGTATCAACCTTTTAAATATAATAATAAGATTCTTATATGTTTTGTTTGCAGAGTATTCCTTGATTGCAATTGAATCAAGCAAACTATTTTTAACTTCAAAGAGAACAGATAAAGTGCTCTTCTGGACTCTAACGAAGGATGTGCAATTCCTATACGAACATTTCTGCGCAATTCTCTTGTTTTTTTGTTTTTGTGCTGTCTTCTACCGTTGTTGTGGGTATTGTGGGTGTTGTGGGGTGTTGTTGGTTGTTTGATGTTCGTGTTGGTGTTGGTGTTGTCGTCACAGTAGCTCCGTGGCGTTGGCGTTGCTGCCGTCAGACGCGGCTCATATGTAAGCCACTCGGGCGTGAGAACCACGGACCGGAAACGGCAACGTCAATGGCTGCTAAGGGGAGAGGGATATATGTATGGATAGGGGATGCATCCGCAAGGAATTCTCCTGTCTATTTTATGTAATTTTTTCTATATGTTTTGTAATGCCGGTGGCAGCCTTTTCAATTATTTTCAAAATAATCAAGTTAACTGTTACCGCAAATACTATGACTATGAGGATAAATATAGACTGTGGAAGAAATGGGTTGAAAGGGGGTTGAAAGGGGTACGAAGGTGGCTGAAAGAGAACCCACTGAAGACATCTTATGGGCTTTACGTCAAGCGGCTCTATGTATATTTATACCTTCCCTTGGCTTTGTCTTTTGCTGTTGGGTATTTGGTTCAAGGACGTCTCTGTCGCAAACTTAATTTGCGGCGGTTTCTACACGAGTTGCGACGAGCTATGACAGGTGGCTACTGTCGGTGGGGCGGTGGGTGGTTCACTTGGTGGTGCATCATCCCACACGGCAACACCTATATACGTCAGGCGCCAATTCTGCTTGTGTCCTTGCGTGCTGTTGAAGTTTTGCGAATCTTTCTGCCTCAGACTGTTTTGTTTATATTGTATTAAAAAACTGCTTGGTATTTAGCTTACAAGATACTTGCAATTGTAGGTCTCTGTTATTGTTGTTGTTACTGGGTTGGTAATTAATTTTGCCTCAATCGGTGAGGTAATAAAATCAGCTTAAAAATAGAGTTTTGAGGTTTGGTAACTTTACTCGTATCGCTTTGCTAATGGGAGGCACAACGTTGTATTAAGTTTATTCCTCTCGTTGAGGCGGAGTTGTTTAAAAGTTGTCTATTTGTGTCAGGGATGTTTACAATCGTACAGCGAATGTCGAAAGATGAAAGTGATACGAAAATAATTTAAATGACCTAAAAGTATTAAACTGTCCAACTATTTGGTTATTTATCTTATAAATGTCACATTACCTGTGCCAAATATTCAGTGGAGTAGTAAATAGTTTAGTTTTAATAACAAACATGTGAAACATGTCAATATATGTACAACATTCTGAAGGACGAATTATCTTATCTTTAACAATTTTTTTTGTATATATTCATCAGCAAGATCCTATTCTGAGTATTTTGTATATCTTCAATTTAATATTAAACTTATTAAACATACAATATTAAATTTGAAATGTACAAACATATTTTTTTAAAATAATTTTTTAATTTATACCTATCTAAGTTTTAATCATTTTTAAGCTGAGCACTTTTACATGCTTTCGTTATCCTTAAAGAGGATGTAATAAGTTTAAATAATCACTGAGTATTTTGCTGTTCAAATTTTAAATGTGTTTAATTTTTCTAAATGACAATTAAATATCATCACTGTCCACTACAGCCCACGCTAGTGACGAAAGCAGGCCCCCAAAAAAACAAAAACACTGTGTTATTCTTATTACTATGCTTTTTGAGCCAACAAAAAATAGTTTATAACGAAATTTCCTTAATTATTTTTAATTATTCCTTTTAATATCCTTAATATCGGTTGCACATGACGGTAGTTTGGTTTCTTTTTTAATTTGTAAAGCAACGTCAGCCTTTACTGGTGTAATTTTTAAAGATATAATTAAAATGTATTTACTTATATTAGGCGTTTTGTATAGCATACCTTTGGCACTTACCGGTAAATTGTTAAAACCGGCCCTGTGCCAGATTTGAAGTTTACGCACAATGCAATGAACCCAAAGCGCCAGAAGCTTTTGTAAAAGCTTTTAGTGAGCAACTAGCGGCAAGCATCACAACAACGAAAGCTTTTCTCCAACATGGAAATTCGGTGGAAGAGCATGAGAGAAAGTTGGCCAAGATATTCGGCGTGGCCGAAACGATACGAACACGAAGACGAGCAACGATTATCCATGCACGAGCACGGAACGATGTTGCCGAGCGACGGGCGATGCAACAAATATATAATCGGAGGAACTTGGATAATGTGAAAACATTCATAACGGAAAACTCCTGACGTGTGGACGTGTTCGTCGTGCTTCGTCTCTGTCTCACGTTTATCGCTGCTTGTGTTGTGTATTACTATTTCAGTGAGTGCCGTTCTCACTCGCTTCTTACTACACTTTCTGATCTTATTATCGTAGTATATTTTGTATCGAAAAACAGAAGAAAAAACAACAATATAAATCACAGAAAAATTCATTCATCTCGTTGAATTCTTTTTGCCGCGTTACGACTTTTGCATTGTGATCAACCTTGAATTTTACTTCTCTCTGGAAACAAAACAAATTGTCAATTTGAATATTGCACTGAAGTAAAATAAAATTTAAAATCGCAATTTGCAATGTGACTTTATAAGTGTGATCGCCGCTTATTTTACTTAATTGTGTTGACAAAAAATTTTCAAAAACATCGCAACTGTTGCTATATCATTACTGATAACACTATCAGACTCTGCTGCTGCTGCTTAAGAAACAAACATATTGACCTTGGATTACTGCAAAGGATTAGCCAAAAACAGAAATGGGCACTATTGGTGAGTAACTTTGTTGTTAACATATATTCAATTCATTTTAAAGTAAAACAAAATGTTAAAATAATTGATAAATTGATAATTGATAAAATCGATCATGGTTCATGATTTAAAACAAAGAGATATGTTTTGCATTGAAAAAAATTTGAACGTATAGCAAAATGGGATCTAGTTTCAAGAAAATATCTGCGGAATCGCGACGGGAAATTAATAGAGAATTAATTACTCGTTTATAATTCTGGTAGAATCCCAGTTTACATATTAATGTAAGAATTTATTTATACCTAAAGTCATTTCCGAACATTAATTTCCTTTGAAATTTTCTGAATTTAAATTGACTGAAAAAAACTATAGCAATATTCTTTAAATATCCATGAACATCTTTAAGTAGCATTTAATACTTCATAATTTTTAATTTAAATAATAATAAATTAGTAAATACTTGTGAAAAAAAAACGCATGTAGTTTTGAAAAAGTATATAGTGAATATTAAAATAATGATATTTAATAATTAGTTGTTCAATAATTAATCAAAATCTGTTCAAATGGTACCTTGAACCCTTGAATGTGACTGTTCCTATTGCACAATTTTCGGTTGGAATGTTGAGCATTCAATCTTCACATCAAGCAATACATTAACTCTCAGAGCCTTGTAATTGTTATATAAATAATCCCCATTGTAAGGACAGACAATATACTGGCAATCAAAAAAAGGACACTGATTTTTTCAATTAAAATGACATGAGGGTGTTTCTACAGAACGAAAGTGGGCGGAATCCGGCTGCCGACTGCCGGGTGTCGGGTGTGTACAAGGTGTAGGACACTGGGCGTTGTCGTATCCTGTTGTGCTTGCTTTTCAATTATCCTATCTGTGTGGGCTAAAAATAAACAAACGCGCAACAACAACAACAACTAGATTTTGGCATTCTCTTGCACGACAACTGACAACGACGTCATGATGATAAACATGGTGTAGAGCTGCCAGTCAGGGCCCCGCTAATTCTACGAATTCTGTTTATCCAAATATATAAGATAAATAAAACCAGTGAAAAGTGAAAACTGTCCCTAGTCCTAAGTCATAATCATAATCGAATGACGCACGAGCTTTCTCTCGTCATGGTTCTGGATTCTGATTTCTATACTATGTTTAAAAATAAACCATAGAGTATAGATTGTAAATATGTATTTATGTATGCGAGTGCGTGGGCTTGTGTTTGTCCAGCGTGTTATCCTTGACAGCGACAGTGTCCTTTTGGGAACACACCACACCGCACCTCAGTTGGCCAGATTTTGGATACAAATGCGCTTTGATTGCCAGCCAGTTGAAGGCGGAGGCGGGGCAACCACTTCTCTCAATAGGCTCGTTGTGCCATGGGAGACACAGTGCCACAAGTGCTAGATGTCGACCCGCCACGCCACCAATGGAGGTGGTTATATGAATGTTGTTACTTTGTCTGCCATTTGTTGTGCGTGTTTCTCAGTGTGTGGGTGTTTGCTCCTATTATACACGCCTGACATGCTGCTCAATTCTCTTGTTGCCGGCTGTTGCCGCCTGTCGCCTTTTAAGCTGTGAGCTGTTGCCTGTTTGCCTCTGTGTTAGCTGTTTGCCTGCCCGGGCATCCAAAGTAAATTTCTCGTTGGCGTCAGCTAAAAGTTCAGAGTTGAATGTGACCATCGATTCTCAAAAGACATTGTCTCAAGAAACACTGTGCTACAAGAATTTCGCACAAGCCATTTGGTGCATGTGTAATGAATTGTAAAGGTCAACAATCGATATATAATACATTTTCAATTTTTTTCAACGATTTCCATTGTATTTCTCTTTAAAAATTTTCATTTTTTTTTTAATAATATTCAGTTACTCTTTTTTTAAATATGATATAATACATGTTGAAATTCAAATAATTTTCATCAATATCATGGTTAACAGTTTAAGTATCCTATTTTATTTGATAGAGTTCTGTCGCAAGTTTATCATTTACCCCTAAGAAATTAGATTATATTAAAAACGTATAGAAATTAAACTATACATTTAAAAAATTATTCCCTTTTTCTTTTTTAATGTGAGTCCTTCTTAGATAAATGTCTTTCTTCTCTTTAAATATATATTGTACATACAGTCTTATTATTTTGGAAAGTTATATTTTTTTGAATGGCAGTTTTTATTAAAAATAGACCTGTTATATAGTGTAATCACAAGTAGCTGCCTTGAAATTTGTATTTCGTTTGACATTTGAGCAAAGCTCACAGGGGAAATTATAGTTGTTTTCAAAAGGACAAATATTAACCAGAAAATCTACGCATTACTCGTAATGGATCCTAATGAATCTGAATGTGGATAGAATGATAAAGGAAATGACGTCTGACTTAATAAGCAGTTCCAAACTTAATTGTTGTAAGCATTAGCAGTCAATTTGATGTCAGACAAAGCTTCTGTTTTATAAGCAGTTAATGGCCAAGTTAATAGCTGCAATATTTACTTTTATTGCGACAAACAGTGACTGCAATAATTATAAAATTAAATCAAATACCAGAACTAAAACGCATGTTCTTGTCGAATAATTGTTTAATATACTTTCTAGTATCTCTTAATTGGAACTTTGGCCCGAATGACCAATAAGGAATGTAGTCTAGACACGGCTAACAAACTTTAATTTGTCGACCCGTTCATGGTTACACTTGAGCTTCTCTATGGGACAGGTGGGTTTGGGCTTTAGACACTTGCAGTAGACAAATGAATTCATGAGATAATCACGGAATTCATCGTTGCTTGTTTCTTTCTTCAGCAGTTCACGATAGTCCTCCACACTTTCCAAGTTAATCGGGTCCAATTGATGCATATAACATTTAATTTTCAAAACGGCAGAATAGTAATAGTTAAAAATGTCGGTAACCATAATCTTGTGACTTTCGATGCTGCGATGATGATCATCGCCCATAATGAAGGGTGTTTCCATGCTTCTGTCAAGTTGGTTGTAGGTCTTATAGAATTGTTTGCATTCCTGGTTTAGTTCCAGCACGGCTTTCTTCATGCTGTTGCTGTAGAAGGGATAAGGTACTTCGTATAGAAAAGGTATTTATCTGATAGTTATCTCAGCTTACTTAGCAGTACGCAATACTTCCAGTTTCTCCTCGTACTCGTTAATAATCGCCTCCTCAGCGGATAAGGTATAGACCTCGGGATAGCGACATCCAGGTACTGAGCTGATCAAGATTAAATAGCGTTGAGTCAATAACCAAAGTCGTTCAATAATTATCTTCTGGGTCTCCATTTCGCATTGGCAATATTGAAAATACTCCCGATATCGTCGCTCCAGATCCACCAAGAGGCTTAAAATTTCAGCCTCTTTTTCATAGTGCTCCTTTAACTGTGGCGTCAAATGGCCTTCATTATCACTTGCCATCCTGATTTTTTATTATAGAAATTATAATGTGTTGTGGTTTAGTTTTTGTGTTTGAACTTTTCTAATTTTGTAGTCAAGGCGATTGTGATAGATCGATTTATTCTTAACGTACCTTTTATTCAAGTAAATCTTGCCATTTATAGCCATTTACAGAGACAGGCGAGCTAACCAACCGTAAGTTGTTCAAAATTAATTAAAATGTGGCTCATCAATTTTCATTGGACTTTGATGGTAATCTAATTTGTTGCCACCAATAAATTTTAGCTGAAAGAATACAAAAAAAGTCCAACTACAATATATATTATGTATGCAGGTAATTTGTAGCATATGTTATACAACTTTAGCTAGGAATAAATGGCAGCTAGTACAGAGTCGACGACTAGAAGTTACCCTATATACATTTAACAAATTTTTAAATTTTAAGTTGAGGCATTAATATCTCTCATGTTGGTAATATACTAAAACCTTTTCGATACCCTGTTATAACGATAATAATTATTACTATTCTTTCGTCGGCTAGAATTTACCCTGTAACAATATGCTAAATAGATAATTTAATTACATTAACCAATTAAACTCTGAATTACCTTTTATATGGATTGTGCAACACGCTTCTTGTCAATTTAAGCTACAGGGTATATGGTATAAAAAAATTAAATGCTTCTTGCTGAACAATTCACATAAATCGATTAAAAATAGATTTGTCTATTACGATTAATATATCACTAATACGTCATGTTGTACAGCCCGATACCATGTGATTGCTGCCTTCGAATTTGAAAATAAAGAAGAATCGATTTGGAACCAAGAGTCAACCGGGCAGCGCATAGATTATCTGATTGATTCCGATTCAATTTAAATACCAAAAGCGTAATTGTCAATTAGCCAATTCCCTCTGAAGACCAGTTGCGATGGGAGCCACCTAGTTCGTAATATTTGAAAATATTTTTGAAATGCGTAAAAAGTATTGGGAAATTGGAAAGAGTGAAATAAGTTGAGAGAGATGCGCATTTATGAAGTGCGAGGCCAATTGCCGCCTTTAGAATTTCAACAGTAGACACTGTATATAAATAGGTATAAACATATGGTAACATTAAGCCAAAGGAAATTTGAACTTGCCCCCGCAACAAACATAACATAACATAACATAAGAAAAAATAAACATTGCTCATTTCAGAATATTTCTCAATATTACTCAAATAAACAAATGAAATACCGTTTGCCAAGTTTTTATGCCAGCGCTAATTAATAAATAAAAAATATGTTAATTTGAAAAATCAATTCAAAACAACAAATCTGACATATACTACTCTTTGAAATCTGTTCCATCATTTTTATCATATAGTTTTATATATGAATTGTATTTTAAATTCATTTACATTTTGTATATATTAAAATTTATATTTATGTTGTTTTCGTAAATATTGTTTATTTAAGTCAAATTTTATGCATTTATTAAATTTATAATTTGAAATAAGGATTGTGTAGATTAGATTGTTGTATGCTGAAGTAATCCGCTGGGGTTAAATATGTATATGAATGAATATTTATACATCTTTAATAGTTTCTACTTTATTTACTGTACATCTTTCTAACTGTATCCTAAGTGTTTATTCTATGTTTCATTTGACATTCATAAAAATCTCTAATTTGCAGTTTTCCCCTTACAGCAAAAATTTATTCATTTCATTTCCCTTTGAGTCCAAACATTCTTTCAAAGTCAGAACTCGCCACCTCTTTTTTATACCAAAGTCGGAGCAGTGAAAGACGAGTAATGAAAGTGGAAATGCCAAAGCGACGCACATTTTGCACACATTTCAATTGAATATTGTTTATAAATTTTAATTGGTATTGCTCTGGCTGTGCACACGCGGCGTATGCGCGATGTCTTCTTTGGTGTAATGTCTGTCTGTTTTTTCCCAAGATGTTTTTTATCATCAGCGCCGGCTAATGGGCCGACTGTCTGTCCGTTTGTCATTTTGTCCGTGCAAGTTGTCTTTTGATTGCGTTCCTTTCAGCGAATATTTTATGCAATTAATCCATTGAGTTATAGCAAAACTTGTAGTAGTGTTGGCAGATTTATGAGTGCCAGTGAGTGCAATGAACGTATTCAGCTGGTTAATTGCATTCAGCTGCAGTTGGAGTAGCCGCTAGTTGTTCAAGACAATCTGTTTGAATAGCCAGTAGTTAAACAAAGAATACACTCAAGACATATGCAAGATTGCTTTGGGATCTGTTTTTCAATTGGTCTTTACATGCGATAATATTTTTAAATCACTCAAATTCTTGAAAGCTGTAAAAAGTATAGGAAAAATATGGTTTATAAAAAGATATTTGTATAACCAAGAGTCTATCAAGTTTACGAGTATTTGTATTATTCGCAAATGTCAAACAACATCTTTGGCTGGCCGTAAAAACTTGATTTATGCTAATTTGTTTTGTTTTTGATGTGCAAAGTTTAAATAATGAATATGAGGCGACAAGCCGCATATATTTATTTGATTTGATTTTTTAATGCGCCGCCATAAACCAAAGCTGTCCAGTGCAGTCGCCAGGGATAATTGCGCATACGCCGCGTATTACCAAAAAATAAAAATGATCAACTTAACAAAATAAGATTGCAATAACAAATGTATAAGTTGGAAAACAAATAGTATTTATATTTACACATTTTGTGTGTTGCATTTTAAAGTGAAAATCATTTTGACGAATGTTACCAGTAGTTTTTCTCTTATTTTGATTTTTTTTTTCGCTTTCTACGCGTTGAGCCGTGGCACAAGGTCGCCGTCGCCTGTCGGCGCGAGAAATATTATGGCTAACCAAAAGATAAAATATATATGTATATATATATATATATGAGAATACAACCACCGCAACAACAACAACAACAACAATCTCACACTGTGCAGGTTTTTTGTGTGTGTCGTTTTGGCCAACTGTTTGTCTGGCAAACAGTCCGCCGATCGCGTCTGTGCATTGTGACGCGCTTTTTGCCATTGACACGCAATAAAAATACGTACTTAAATATTGTAAAAATTAAAAATGAAGCATTTATAATGAGCACATTATTTCTTTATTAATTCATATTTTGGGCCTATTTATTAATTGTCTGAGTGGACAAGGCAATAACAATAATGATGAACTGACAAAACAAGGACAAAACGAGTGTCACAACTACGAGTATTCTCTGTCTTCTTCATATACCTGTCTGTTAAAACCAAATATTTATTTAAATAAATACTACCATTACCATTATACAAAATAAAAACTAACAAATTGTTGATTATTATTATGTCTATATAAAGATAATTATTTTTTGTTTATAAAAGTTGTATGCTAAATTTGATAAAAACCAACGAATCTGAAAATATTATTTTTTTTTTTTAGAATATTCCAAGCTATTATAAGCAATCTTGTAAATAATCAAATATTTATAAATATAAGCATTCTTAATCAGATCAAGTTCTTCTCTGCCTCTTGGTCAGACTGCATGTTATTAAATATTAAAATGTTTTTTAATTGAAAAAATTTAAGCTTTTATAAGATTATTCTTTCATAGGTCTTATAACTGATTTTAATTCTGAAAAGAACAAAGCTTATCTTAGCTATGTGTTTAAGGGTAAACCTTTAAAATCTGATTATGCCTTTTTCATCCATATGATAACTGAGTTTGCATATCCTATCTTACATTTGTGTGGTGATTTGAATGTCTCTTTTATGTTATTTTTGGGTCTTCTACAGAAGTAAAACTGCGTGGGAGTCGCGTCGCGTCGTTCGACGTTCTCGTTGTTCCACTGGCTGTCTCCTGGTACTCCTGGCACCCTATGCCAAAGCCACCCGCGGGCACCCCGAACAATTTATTCAATTCTATTCTATTTTGTTTTTATTTAATGTATTTTTTTTTTTTTTTTTTGTATGTATAATTTAATAAATTATTAATTTTCGGCAGCCAGACACACACATGACATGGGACGTAAATGAATATAAGTATAATCTGTTGATGAAAAAGAAGAAAGCATATTATATAAAGGCAGAATGTCTTACGTAGAATTTAGTCGAGGTGTGTGATTAACATACACGTTTGCATGGTGGTTGGCCACTAATTTTGATTGAACATTATTGGGCTTATTTATATACCTGGAGGACAGACAGACCAACGCATTGAACACGAAGAAATTCGCTTGAAATCCAAAAATATATCTTGCTTTCATTTTGGCCCATGCTTTGGAAAATTACTGAGAAATCGAATTGGATGACATATAAAAGTGGCAAAAGCCATAAAAACGAGACCAAAACAGGCAAAAAAAAACATTAACAATCATTAGTTAATGGTTATTTGCATGCTGTTGCCTAATTGAAATGGCCCAAAGTAATCACCCAGTAATTGGATCGGCGCAGTTCAATTGTCATCGAAACTGGTTTTATCCAGCTATTGGCCAAGTATTTTTGTGGCTTTCGGATTGGTAAATAGATTTATTTTCCCCCTATACTCTATGCTCGTGATTATGATCCTATTGAGCATTGAATTCTCTTGAAATGTTATTGTTTTTCTCTCATTCTCATCTCACTCAATATATTAAAAATATATAATTTTCTTGTTGTTTTTTTAATGCCAAAAAAGAACAGAGGAATGTGGTGTATATATTGTTTATTTTATTGACAATTTGCTTATTTATTTTTGTTTGTCTGTTGTTTCTACTTTTTATGGCAATTTGTTGAATGAAATATTCACCTGGAGAACAGGTAAAAATAATACAGACAAGTGCAAGTATTTGTTTACAAATCGCATACACTTTGGTGTCTGTTAGGGGAACTTAATAAAATTGTGTGGAGAGCTAGAAAACATGATAATAAATATTTTATTTTTATATTTATATTCTTGTCTTGCATTTAGCGATAGTATAATTACTTATTAATTTTGAGAACTGATATGTATCGAATGCTGGAGACACAAAGACATGGATAATATTTGTGTATAATATTTTTAGAAATATCAGAAAACAAACTGAAATGTTTTTCAAGAAAACAGAGATTTCTTGATTACAATTTAATGGGTATCTTTTAGATAATACATTTTGATACATTGAATGAAGCCAAGCTGCATGTCTGACATCCGGGCATACTTTTTTATTGCTTATAACAAAAATCCAAGTGTTAGCATTCTGTTTAATTAAAGTCAAGTGTCGATTGTGTACGTAAATAATTGGAATGGAAAAGTACTTAATCACTCTCAATCATCTAATGACTTCCCTTTCCTAGCTAACACATAAGGAAGCGATAATTTCACTCAATAAATTCGCTGCGAGTTGACGTCAAATCTGTGCCTCAGCTTGGGCCACTATAGAATGGAATTGCAATCATAATATTATTATTAGCATTACTTACAATTATTTACGAGTAACATTACGCAGTGATGCATTCTGAATATTCTCAGGAAAATCAGCAGATAAAATCCCCAAAGATATTAAACAGCGAGCAATTGTTTCAACAATTTTGCCGCTTTATGTATTTATTTATTTTAGCCTGAGCACATATGAGTACTCCCACTTATTTATTTTTGTGGCTATTTGCTGGTTTTTCATTTTCATTTTCCTTTTTATTTTTCTTTTTCAACTGACCCTCAAAGTGGTTGTGAGTGAGTGAGCACAAAGTGGTTCCCCAATTTTTCGACTTTTTCCTTCGCCTTTAAGCCGAACATGGCCCTTAAGCATTTAAATATTATTAATTACATTCCATTCTGACTACTGATCGGACACTCGTACATATATCAAATTTGTAAGCCTTTATCATCGTCGTGAATTTGATGAATGATATTGTCGCTCTGATGCTCTTACGTCGAGACTTACCTTGACCTTACCTTGAATAACGCCAGCTACAGCAATTTTTACTTTTACAACACTTTTTTTAGTTTTCTTTTTCATTCTTTTCGCGTAATTAAAATGTACCTATAGCTGTTGATGTTTACGTCGTGCTATTTATATAGAAATATATTTACAAACATTAAATATATCGTAAAAGCGGAACTATTTAAATAAATTATGGAAAATAAATCGCAAGCGTTGCGTGGGCGTACGTGAATGAGTACATAAACTGCTGGCGCTCAGTGTGCACAAGATTTCTTCTCACGCGTCTACGTTGAGGACCCTCATTAGCTGTGACATGCACTTGGTTCAGTTTCCCTTGTCAGGTCTTGAAATAATCTGGGTAAGTGACTTGAAGATTCGTTACCTTCTGTTCCCTGAGCTCTGTCTTCCCCCCCTCCCTCAAGCAGCTCGTGTGCAAGTCATGTGCGCAGTTTGCCAGCTGTCTGACCGTCTGTCTATCGAACACACTTAGAGTGCTACCATATATCAATATTATGGGCACGCCCACTTTTTCTAAAAATATACCCTCTTGACTCGCCGTGGTACTCTGCCGAAGCAATCAAGGAATTAATCGGGTTTTATAAATACGCCAAAGTAACAACAAAATCAATTGGATATATAATCTTTTCTTTTTTCCTCTTCTATTTGCCTCATAAAAAATGGCAACACACGCAGACCGTTTATATGCAAATACATGAATATGTATTTGTATTTTATATTATAATATTATTGTGTTATTTTATTTTATTTGTATTTCTTTATTTTTCATTTGTTTCTGTTGTGAGCGCAACGGAAATTTGTTTTTACACTCGCATATTTATATTTACATATATTTCATTTTATTATATTGTTGTTTTAGTAAGCACAAATGCGCAAAAGGAAGACTTTGTTGAAAAAAGTCAGATAGCATATTAATATTTTAAGTGCAGAGAGTACTCGATAATTTGTCTCTATTTGAACAATCTCCAAGTTGTCTTTGGAAACAGCTCAAAATTTAAACTATTATAATAAGTATGTAGATATTTCGAGAACACTGAATAATGTATTATTTTAAATGTTCCGAATAGTCTGTAGAATTTGTCTCAAAATGACGCTAATTACTAATATAAGTAATAGAAAACGTTGTGTATTTCAATAATTTGAATGGCATATAAATCAAAAATAAGTGAACGGGATGTTCAATATAATCTGTATGATAATTGACCACATTGTTTTAAGATACATCTGGAAAAAGATGATATTGCTTACAAATAAAACACTCTTCTCTTGATTTTAGATATATGTCAATAAAGATTATAATGCTGTATATTTAAACTGTTCTCAATAGTTTTTGATATCTCAAAAAACCACTCAATACTCGTTCTGTAATATCTTTCGATACATCTATATAAGATACTAATTGTCTTTATTAATACAATCTTTATCCATGCGTTAAATTACATCTTAAAAGTAATAAATATGTACTTTTAATTTACAATTACGTATCTAGAGGGTACTGAAAATGATGCTTTTTAAAATTAAACCCTTCATTGAAGTTTGTTTGAATACAGCATATTTGTAATTTAAGTAATTGGCTGCTGAAATAGTAATCTCATTCATAGCAATTGGCCTAGAAATGAAAAAGCATTGTATTGTATAAAAAATCGACAAATTGCCAACAAATTTGTTGTATGTAACAAAACTTTTGTTGCCCTTATTCCGTAGCTGTAAACAGTTGAATTTGTTTATATCCTATGTAGAATGTACTTTACATCCCAAACCATTAATGAGTTTTGAGTACGAAATAAGAAATTTTCATTATAATAAAGAGTTTCAAAAGTTGGTATAGGTCCTAAAACAATTCGTATACGTTCAAACAATATTTGATTTGCTTAACCACATCAAAGATAAAGAAACATTGGTTTCGCATCGTTAACTATAAACCATATATCTTCATATCTTCATATATGTACAAGCTGATCGGATTGCGCCATAAAGCAAAACAATTGTAGCCATTTCAGATGAAGCACACACGACTCACAGTATTATGGTCAAAATCGTATCGTATAGAAGGGGGCAATAAAATTTACTTGGCCAGCTCTCAATATCGTAGACAACGCGGCCGTCTCCAGTACCCTGGCCAATACTATATCATCATGCAAGTTGATTGTGGCAATAGCGCCGATCATATCTAGAGACAGGAGCATTCATAGCATCCATGCGTGCGTATAGGTATTATATTTTTACAATAATAAAACTACAACTCGTTGGAAGACGCCCGCGCGGCTGCTTCGAATAGACGCAGCAGCCCAGTTTGCCAACACACACAGTACCTGAATATGTGTGTGTGTGTGTGTGTGTGTATCTGTGCGTGTTTCGTGTTTGTGTATGTGGCACGCCGACCGACAACGACTTGCCGATTGACGTCAGCAATGCCCCCAAAGTCGCAAACTGTGGCGGGCGGGTTGCCAACCAGGCAAGACGACAGAGGGAACGAGAAAAGAACCGAACCGAACCGAAACGGTGACGGGGCCGGGACTGGGGCTGAGGCTGAGGCTGGGGCCGGGACACAGTCATTTTGGCAGTCAGTCATACAACTTGATGCTGCGCCACCTTCCCTACCCAACCAAGTTGAGAAGCCAAACTAATTGAAAGACTTTGCTACAGCTGAGGGAAATTAATATTTTTATAAATTATTTTAATCTCAGCTCAGATTTTAGCATAAAAATCAAACTATTTAAAGTATTTGAATACAGTTCCTTGTCAATAGATATTACATAGCAATTCAGATTTCAAAGACTATTGAGTTAATATAGCTTAAACACTTGCGTTAGTTTCGGAAATTTCTAAAAATTTTGAATGCTCAGCCTCCTTTTTTTTAAGTCTAAGTAGTTGAGGTTTTAGTTAACTATCTAAAAGCATTTTAATGTAAAATAAATCGAAATCAATGTGAGTAAAAAATGTCTCTTAGTTAAGATTTAACTAATCTTTGTAAGCTCGGGACTAAAACATATTACCCAACTATTTTAAACTAATTAATAGAAATAAAAAGCTGAATTTTTAATAAAGTTCAAAGTAGTCCAATAAATACTTAAAAAAAAGTTTTGCTAAAGATCAAGCTATTTATTATGGAAAAATATATTTGTTTTTAATTTTTTATTAATATTTAAATAAATAAAGAGTATACAGCGTTATCATACTTAATACATTTATCTCAAAATTTTGTTTTTGCTGTCGCAAGAATTTTTCATGCGTAGTGCAGGTCGATCTCCTGACGCCTTTTGTTTGTCTTGTTGTTGTTGTTATTTGATGCAATTGCATTTCACAATTGGACTTGGCTAACAACTTTCTGGGCATATGCTGACCCACTGTTAGAATGGCCTCCATTTATAGAGAAATTCTGATGCTATTCTCTGTTAAATTTAGCATCTCAAATGCATTTTAGCCTGTTGACCCTTTTGACGCGTTTCGGCTCAATTGTTGCATTTATTCTTGGCCGGCAAAGTGTTTGCTGTGGTAAATTGAAATTGGCATAACGATATGTGTGTATATATCGTATTGTGGATGGTAAGAAACAAAAAGTGAAAGTTTGATTTATGAGCACACGCGGACCACTGGCTTTTGTATCTTTGTTGATGGTGCTTAATGGTTTATAATTAGTTTAGCTCTCGAGCTTTTGTCTTGAGGGGCGTGCTTGTTTATTAGGGATTCGCCGTGGCCCCTGGCCCCGAGCCAATCAATTCTGGAACGGAAATAGACTG
This sequence comes from Drosophila innubila, assembly GCF_004354385.1. Lineage (NCBI taxonomy): Eukaryota > Metazoa > Arthropoda > Insecta > Diptera > Drosophilidae > Drosophila > Drosophila innubila. Next base: position 13,651,067 of record NW_022995372.1, on the reverse strand, counting down.
AGGAAAAGTAAAACCAAAGCACAGTCCAATATCTCTCAATATGTTTTGTGTCCCCATGCTGGGGGTTAATGGGCTACAACAATCTATGTTTAAATTGCTTTCAAACCACTGTGATGTGACGCACGTTTTTAGCAGGTCATTAAATGATTAATCTGTGTTCTAATTGAGATCGTTTTTCATTAGAATTAATTTTTTGTAATCAAAACGCACAATTTACTAAAAAAAAGTTATGTATACAGTCGAGTTAAATGTCTTAAGATATTCAAATTGTTTTTTGACCACTGTAAAGTGACGTAAGTTTGCAGCAGGTCATTATCTGATTGATCTATGTACTAATTGAGATCGTTTTTCACTAAAATTTGGCTTTCCTTTTCAAATCACATAATTTACGAACATTTTTTATATTTGATGTATTTTTCACTTTTAATAAATATAGAAATTGCTTTAAAAATCACTGATAAAACTGATTAAAGGGTCTTCCACTTCATTATGATAGATCAAGAAGTTAATTAAAATCGTTTTTCATTGGAATTAAGTTTATCCATTCAATATGTAGAGCTTACCAAGAAATCTGTTCTTTATTTTTTGTATCTATTCGACTGAAATTGTATTTCCTTATACCTCACCTTACTTTTAGCACTCGTTGAGATTCAGATACAAAATTGCACCATTTCCTACGTTAGAATCCCATATATTACAATTGTATATCATCCCAAACAAGTACCATATTTTTTCCATCTATTTGAACATAAATTAAAAGTCAACTCAATGCATTTTTCACATACTTTGCTTCATCGGCCATAATTTGTCTAGAATCTAAATATTTTTCAAGCTGTGTAATCAGCAATTAATTTTAAACACAACCCCGCATCCCTTCCCACCTACAAGGTGTTCGTCGCGGCGACATAAAATGAAATGCGAATGAGATGAAAAATGTTGAAAAACGATTTGCGGTGAAAATCATTTCAAATTCAAATCACATCACGCCCTATAAATGTTGGGGGTTGCCTCCAGCCAGCGGATAGGGGAAAGGAAAGGGGAGGATAGAGGAGCGACATCTTCTGCCTCATTTGCCGAAGAAATCAAATGATTTTTCACGCTGGCTATAAATTTTCCTCAAAATTGTATCAAACGCACTTAGGTAGGCGGGCCTCAAAACAAAAAAACAACACAATTTTGGCCAACCAAATGCGATTCCAAAACGCAACCATGACTAACAGTCAGTTCTGACGTCTTTTGCTGTTTTGGCCATAGATAACTCGTGCACCGACGATCCCATCCGATCTTTCGATTCGTTCCGATCTACGCAAATTCTGCACTAACTTTTTGCTCTGATTTGTCACAGACAATTTGGCGACAATCTTTGTCGTCTCGAATGATGCGTGGGTGAATTTTCCCCCTGCTGAGGGCTGTAAAACAAAGCGATTTTGTATGTTTTTCCATTTCCCACCGAAATTAATAATTTCGCGCCACATAAACAACAACAACAATAGCAACAAATGGCACATAAAAAGCAAAGAGCAACATGTTCACATCAAAAGTCGGCCATAAATCATAATCAAAACAAATAATAATACGTTTAAAGTATAATCGAAAATATTCTGGCCAAATTTTTAATTAAAACCAATTCAACTGCCAATTCTGTTACTCCTACTGTGCTGGTGGGGATTGGCTAGGAACAAGGTGTGAACACAATGCTGGGCATCTCGATGGTCCCATTAAAACGCCGCAGCTGTGATCGGGCAACAGTTCAAGGAGAACTTCTGATAAACTGCACTTCTTGCTTTTTAAACAAATTCCTGGACGGCATATAATAGACATAACTATCAACAATAATGTTGAACAATAATTCAACTTTGAATTATAATCTAATCTGCATAATTAAGACAAATTAAATATATTATTTGCTTATATGCCTAAATAATTTATTTATTTGATTTGTTGACTTATCCCAGCGCTACAAGTATACAACTTTTAAGTTACTGCGCTAGTCACAAAAAAAAAAAGTAAAATTTGTAAATTATTCTAATAATAATACCGTCATCGTGGAGAAAATTTATCGTATATACGGTATTGCAACCCCAATACAAAAAGTGCTCGAAAACTAGATAGATGATTAATAATTCCTTCTTTAATACCCGCTTTAAGAATAAATCGCAATGAGATTTTCAATAAATATTTTTCTATCTCCCCTATCTGCAAGTCAAGTCAAGCCTAATAAAGAAAGACGTTGCATTAAGATTAGTGAGATATCGTTAATGATTAGAGAGATATCTTTCTATACGTTAAAAAAAAATATATATAATGCTAGAGTTTAAGAGTAAATGTAGCACCATTTATTGGGACAATTTTTTAAAACTACATTACATTTACAAAAAATTCTATAATGCTAAAAATTCGTATTATTTATTTAATTTGCTAACATTTATTAATATTAAATTAAAATTTATCTTTGTCAGTTGCAACTTTAAAGTGTTAACTAACATTTTCGTGTGTCTCTTTTGGTTTGAAATCTTGCAGAGAAACGCTCCTTCTCCTTCCGTTTGCGTCGCTCGTTCGGCGACGGTGGCAGCACAAATAGCCGGAACAGCAACAACAACAGCAGCACCTGCACCAACCACAACAACCATAAGAGGTGCAGCACCCCGTTGACACCGACCAGCACCAGCACCGGGAAACTGGAGGTGCCGGGAGCATCGGTGAGCCGACGTAGCAGCATTTACAGGAAGCCCGACAAGAACGATGGGGGACAGATACATTTGATTCCGGATGTGGACCTGCCTTTGATGACATTCGCTGATCAGTACAACATTGAGAAGACCTTGGCCGAGGGTTGTTTTGCCAAGATTTTGCTGTGCCGGCACAGACCCACCAATACCACAGTGGTGCTAAAGGCGGTACATGCGGAGCTGACCACCATTAAGGAGTTCCAGAAGGAGTTCCATTACAACTATGAGCTGTCGCATCATCATCACATACTCAGCGCCTATGCTGTGGCTTTCCAGACCATGGACTACTATGTGTTTGCCATGGAGCATGCTCCCTATGGGGATCTGGCCTCCAACATTGGACCCAATGGATTGCATGAGACACCCTGTAAGTTAATTGCCGAGCAACTAAGCTCGGCTCTCGGTTTTATGCACTCCAAGAATCTGGTGCATCGTGATCTCAAAATTGAGAATGTGCTCGTCTTTAAGCCGGACTTTACGAGAGTGAAACTCTGCGACTTTGGAGCCACTACCAAGAAGGGTCTGTTGGTGCACAAGGTGAAGCATACGTGGACCAGTTGTGTGCCGCCCGAGCAACTGGAGCTGATCAAGAACGAACGCTTTCAGTGTTTGCCGATCAGTGACTCCTGGCAATTTGGCATATTGTTGTACAACATTCTAACGGGCAATCCTCCATGGCAGGCGGCAGATTGGGTCAAGGATCAGGGTTATGCCAACTTCATGAAGTATGAACAGCGCAAGACGACAAAAGTTCCAGATAGTTTCCGGCGATTCTCGCCGCGATTAATGCGCTGCTTCCGCAAGTACTTGAGTCATGATTCCGAGGATCGTTGCAAGATCACCGAGGTGAACAAGTACATGAAGGATCGCTGGGTGGAGTGTCGCATCTCGGCCTCCAAGTCGGCAACGCTGATCTCCCCGAATCATCATGATCAGGACTCGTGCATCTATCTCAACCAAAGAGAGGGTCGCCTCTCTGGCGATGAGAATAAGTTGCGATTCAAGCGAATGATGTCCAGTTATGGTCTGGATGTGCCCATTGATCAGACAATGGTGCGACGGCGTGTCTGGGATTGGCTATCGACATGTGATGCCAACTTTGATCCCGATGTTGAAAGTCTACACGCCTTGGACATGGCGCAGTAAATGGAGGCTGTCCTGGACGTGAGTTGGAACTCTAAGAATTTGCAGATCTATGAGATCGATCATGAGAAGTTACTTCTCAAAATATTTTTGTTATATTTAATTTGATATTAGCCAAAACGGATTATACATTAAATTATTATATATAGAAGAATTTTTGCTATGCATGCATGTAATTACGTACGAGTAAGTAAGAATTTGTACCGCAGCCCCTCAAAAGGGGTTCTTAAGAATACAATAAAAAAAAAAAAAATACAAGAAAAAGATGTGTAAAAAAAGAGATAATTGTAATTCACTGAGAACAAAATAAAACATGTTAACGGATGACTTTCCACTAGTGTTACCTTTCTAGTCTTCCGCTACGATGGTTCTTTAAAATCTATTTGTAAAAGTAGTTTTATATATATCTATATATCTATTTATTGTGTGATGTACGCGTTACTTACTTTATATGTACTTGTATAAACATTATATACGATACCAACTAATGCAATTATGTAGATCCTAATGTTATTGATTTAAGTGAAAGAAGATGTACCATAAACTATATGACCAATTATTAGCTAAGTGTTGTCAATTCAAATAGCGAATATCTATCCCTAAACCATATGTGAGTATGACTATCCTATACTATCTTATATATAATCTTAAATTCGAGTATGCAAAGAGATATTTAAATTGTATACGAGTTATATGTACACTAAAAGCGACAAATATAAAAATATAAACAGAGTTTATATTAAAAAAAATTTTAAGTTGTATCTTTTGTTACTCGGAAAATAGAAGATATTTGGGGATTTATTTAACGATTTGACCATATCATTAAAGATATTTTTTTTGATAGATTGGATAATTCAAAACTGTAGGAAAGATTAAAGTTTTACAGATAATATCATTCGCTGACTTAGGCAAAATATTAAAAAAAAGTAAATTTCAGTTGTTTCAGGAACATATAAGCTATTCCCCATTTTGTTTTTTAATTCATCTTAAACTTCCCCTAAAGGTCTATGCAACTGATAATGATCTACTGTGGGTACAATTCAATTTATATCTTTATAAGAAAATTTATAGATGCATATATAGTATATAAATAAACCGCTACCACGATATTACTCGTAAATGATTGTGCATAGCGCAGATTTTGAAAAACATTCTGCCGAACCATCGTAAAATTGTGCAAACTAACAAACTTTGGTTGTTCACATTGTGGCACATTGTTTAAAAAATTGTGAAAACAAGCGAAACGAGAACATGAAACAGAACGATAAATATTTATTATTTGACGCGTTTAATTTTTTTTCCAAATTGTTAACTATCTATTATTGTTTAAAGTTTTGCGCGCAACGATTATGCGGCTAATTTTTTTTTGGTCTCACAGATTTTTGCGAATAGTTTCCCCGTTTGAAGGTTGCTGTAGACTAAATGTCAGCGGTCAGGGTTGTTTAGATGTGGCCAAAACAATAGATGGAAATTTTATGAATGAAATTGTTGTTGTTTTCGTGGCATGGACAGGATGTGACGCTGTCGTAAATCTGTCTTTAATAAACACAACCGAAGGTTGATTAAACAAAGGTAAGGTTAACTTTGCTTTCCTTTTCATCCCTTTTAGAAACGAATTTCGTGCTTCGAAGTAAATTAATTACGATGTGCAAGCTGACTGATTGATTGATTGATTGCTTGTTCATTTACCTGTAATTAATTTGAGTTCAACCCGGGGCACGTGCTTGCTAGCTTTTTAGACTTTGTTTACTTTTGCGAGACCAATAAAAATAAACGAAGACATTTTTTATGAAGGCTTTTTACCTTTAGCGCGCATGTTAACACTTAAAGAGTTTTTATGTGATTCGCATCTATGTGAAAGTCAACTAAAATGAATAAAATGTCATGCTAATTATAGACATAATCAAAAGATCTGCATATTTGCATAACACGCGCCTCCACTGGGAACATCAATTAGGTTAAAGAGAGACACCTCCTTTTGTAGTTTAGTTGAAAGTCAAGAATGTGTTGGGGTGGGATTTGCATTGATGGATCAATAAATATACAATTTATCCCATTTAATTAGTTTTTATTGGTGTAAAGCTGTCCGAAATGCAAAACATGTTGTGCCGCGCATAAATTAAAAGCAATTTGTATAAAAATAGGTTTTTACGATGCCGCCAAGGCGTCAACTCATCCAAGCCAATTCCCGACCGGCCTGGTCCATCTGAATTTCCATTTTCACATACAAACTCTCGCCCTTGGTTGTCTACAGTAATTTATGACTCGCTTTTGCCTTCTCGATATTTATAATTATTCGGCTGGCAAACAGAACTGTACGACATTAAATCGTCACAACCTCAAAAGTATGCTACATTTTTTATTTAAAATCCATCTAAAAACAAGACAAGTAGTGACAAAATCAATGAAATACCGTTAAATATAAGCCCATATCTGCATAAAGGTGATCAAATCAATTCACTCTGGACGACAGTCACGCTTCTGGTGAAAAAATCAAGAAGGGTGCGAAGGCTGCTATCAGTACGAAAAGAAGATTAGTTCAGTTATACACTGATCGAACGATTTGGTTTAATTAAGAAAGTGCTTACTAAGACATTTTCTAGTGAGACGAGGGCGTTAGATGGATAGGTCAAATTTAAGGTATTGACGTGAATTTTGGTTTCTTCAGATTCAGATTCAATTTTATACTTTATAATATGAGGATATTACTTAAGAGCATGTTATTTTCAAATACGCGACCATTAAACTTTTGCTATTTATACATATTATTTAACCGACTTTAAAAGACACGTCTTATAGAAAGAATTTCTTGTTTTAGAACTTGACTCGTGCATTCTATGATATATATTTAGAATTTGTATCTTAACATCTCGAAAAAGTATATTCAGTAACTCAGTAAGCTTACATAACTCGTTTAATACTTACTTTTAAAATTAACAGCCTGAGATTTCTGATATTTTCCATCGCTTTAAGCAAACATCTTATTATGGATTGTTTGTGAAACTGCTGCATCTGCTTTGTGATATATAATATTTACATTATGATGAAAATTTGAAAAACGCTTAACGAAAATGCATAAATAATAATTAATTTTGGTTCTCACACATTCTGTTTATTGGGTGCAGTTATTGGCACGTTTCTGTCTAAATGTCTATAGTCTATGGTTAATGTTTTGTATCTTGGCTGATGTGGAAAACAATGAGCCAACTTAGTAGCTAAACAAAGAGATGTGCAGGTGTACAAGCTGTCTAAAATTTACATTTGTATGAGTGTGTTAGTGTATGTGTGTCTATATAAAAATGTCTATAAAATGTTTGCGATAAATCACAAAAAATGTATGAAAAATTGCAGCAGTCAAAGAGAATCGAATAAACGTCCATCAAGATCAAGGAGGTCAATCCTCAATTCGAATCCGAGTCCAAGCATATTCCAATCGTTAGGCCGATTTAAGTGGTATATGCTGTTTGATTACCTATAAGAAGAACGATATTGTTGAGATAGGAATATGTATGTTTGTGCTTATAAACAATTGTAATTTGTTTGCCATGCTGTTTACAATTAAATCCTAATAAAGGAAAGAAAAATCAATTAAGACGCGTGTGAAATACGTCAGACTATATCTAAAATTAGACAGACCGACTAGGGGTTTGTTATTTTATTCGATCGATCGACGCGTCTATTTATAACGAGGGCGTGAACTGAATCATAGGTAGTTTCAAAACATGCTCAGGAAATGCGTTTTCCATGGAATGAAAATCAATAAAAGCACACAATAGCCAAATTACAGGAAATCAATAGAATAATTAAAATACGACTATTAATATTGTTGTTTTACCAACCTCAGAGCACATTTTCTTATAGATCTCGTCAGTGTCCCACGGTCCACGTTCGGGGAGTGCGATGCCACGCCTCCGCAGTTCCTGGACACAGTCTGTGAGGTCAAAAATAGGCAATGGATCGATGCTGGCCTTGGCCACCTTCCCGGCCAAATACTCAACGTAATGTGTACTAGAAATGAATGAATAATATTAACTTTAGTTAAGGATAAAACTAGTTAATGGATTATTCTAATCCTACCGACATGCCCGCATGCTTATCAGGCACATCGCTATTGCAGACGGTATCAAATAATCCTGTGGAGTCTCCTTCTGCAACGGTATGGGACAACAGGCCAAGGCTCTGGCCTTTGTGGAGCTGCTGGGCTCATCTTGAAGTTCTGAGGGTTCCGTGTCGAATTGGACTTTGTGCTCCTTGAGCAGGAACTGCAGCTGCAGGGGTAACTTGTCGCGCAGGTAGAATAAACAATTGCGTGGATGATGAGCATGCAGACCCAACTTGGCACAGTAGGAAGATATATTGCACTTGGCGCCCATCATGAAGGGTCTAGCGCAACCGTAACAGAACTCAAATTTGCACTGGGTGCAGGTAAAATGCATGCAGCCACCCTGAAAGAAAGTTACACAGAAGCTTCTCAGAGAATGACCATATAAAGTTAGTCTCAATTTACCTTGCCAAAGAATATCGAAACTTGCACTTGGGACAATCGATGCCATGCTGTGCCAAATGCTCCTGGACACCCTGTGCCTGTAGCTCGGATCGTTTTTCTCTTCCACTCCAAGTAGGCAGAACAACTCATTGCCCTCGTGCTGTTTCTCCCAAGGCTTCCGACACTGAGCACAGGTCACCGAACCACAGTCAGGACAGATCAAACGCTTCTGCTTGGGACGAGCAAAGAATCCCGAGGAGCACTGTATGCACCATTTGAAATTGGGATCTTGGAGCAATGTACGATCACGTAACTTGCGCTGGAAAAGCTCATGGACATCGATGTCCAATATGCTCTTTAGGAATATATCCAAATTGGAGAAGTACTCCAAGTGTTCATCTTCGTGCTCCACCTCGTTGCTGAGTTCGGGCTGCTTACAAAACGGGCAGCTGCAATCATTGATACTGCGATCAGTAATCTGAAGCGAAATAATGAGAAGTTATAGTTATTCAGGGTGACACAGAAATCGAAATCAACCGAAAAATGTATGGATTATTTTTTTATTCAAGAGAAAAGATTTCTAAATCTAAGCAAATGAATGTAATTTCGAAAATAAATAGCAAGCTTCATTTTAAGTTCGCCTCTACCCCGATTTACAATCGGATAATAAACCTGGAACAAACATGTAAAATATGATAGTACAACAACAGCAGCAGTTTAAGGCAGCAGAAAAAACAGCAGTCAATAACAGCCGATAATTTTTAGAATTTTGCCGCTAATGAATTATTGACGCAACAGAGGATAGACAACACTTGCCAAACCGACGTCAAGATAGGAAGAAGCAGAATTACGCAGAAAAAGCAGCAGACAGCAAGAAATACGACTTTGTTAATTAAATTTACCTTTTATATATTCCTTAAATTTGCATCATTAATAAACTTACGAGTTAGTAATCTAACTCAAATACATATATTTTAAAAACAATTATACGGAAAGTCTCTCACCTGCACTGTAAAGTAGCTTTTGGCGCATTGCTTGCAGCATTTGTGGAGTGCACTTCAGCATGGATACGATTTGATTCATCGGATAGGTGTTCATGCATAGTTCGACATTCCTGCTGCAACATGGATATTGCCTGATCAGATCAGACATTATACAACGCCACATCCTCCTGGAACTTCATGTTGACCAATGTGGCGGCAATTTGAGCCTCGGCAATATTTGTCACCAATTGTTGTTCCACATATTTTCGAGCCAGGACCTGCAATTGAGAGAATAACCAATTTTATCAGGAAGTCACTGAGCCTTTGATTTAGTTCTACACACCGCTGGTTCCTCAATAACCGTCTCCTGGACACTGGGATACGCACGAAAGACGGGCATACTCAGCTTGAGGAAGCTCAGCCTTTAGAGGTTCTTGCAGCTCCAGTTGCTCCTCTTCCTCAGTTCCTGAAGTCTCGTAGTCGTCATCGGAAAAACAGGTCTCGTGGTACTTCTTTTTGGGTACCCTTGGCTGCGATCGTGGTTTCAGGAGAGCGTTAACCGCTGCAGCAGCTCCACTTGTGCTGGGACCATCCAAAGTTGTCTTTGTATTGAATTTGTTGATGGCATCGTTCAAGGATTTCTTATTTGTCGGACTGCTCTTAAGGGCACTCGACTATTAGTAACAGATACACTAAACTGCGTTTGTTTCTGTAGATATTCCTGTTGGATGCGCTTCACCGAAGAGATGCCCATCAGGCGGAAAAGGATTTGGAACGCAACGGCAATTTCTTATTGGGATTTGGTTCGTTTGTGGGTTTTGGGTATTTTACTAACCGTAGACTTGGGTGCCTGGTGTTTTACTGAGAGTTTTGGAAGTGTTTATTTCCTCTGACTTGTTTGTGTTTCTATCTGTAGTTTGTTTTTTGTTCGCTGTGGATGTGTTGGGTGTTACCTTCTTGGTCTCTTCCAACACTGTTTCGACTAGTGGTTCCAAGGGTCGTGATTCGGAATCGATAATAGGTGGTGCGGGAATCAAGGGAAGGGCCGTTGCTTCTCTTCTTGAGAAGTTCTACTTCTAACTGAGATTGTAAAATAACTTCCACAGGTAGTTCAAGTGGACGACTCTCGTTATCGACTATGATGGGTTCTTCCAATTCTTTTCCGGAGTTGCGGCTACAACTGGAGCTACAACTTTCTCTGCAGCCGTTTGTGACAGTTCAGAATCAGTTTTAGTTGCTCCTGGGGTCTTGGACCTTTCCTCAACTTCCCTGGCTGGGAGAGAAATAGTCTCAGTTTCATCGGGTATATCAATTCCATGATTTGTGGGAGTGACTGAAGATGTACTCGTGACTGTTTCATGGGGGATGGTTGTCTGAGCAAACTTGATTTCTTCTGCATCATCTTCTTCCTCCTCCAATTCATCTTCTTCTATAATATCCTCGATTTCGGTACCTTCCTCATCTTCTTGACCAGCTGCACCACTGGAAGCATCCTCAATGAACACACCGTGCTCCTCATTGTATGTGCCCTCCTCTTCGCCCTCACTATCGTACCACTCTTCCTCCTCTCCTCATCATACTCGTCAGGTAATCTTCAAGTATTCCTCATCAGTTGACTCAAACTCATCCATGCTGATCTCATCCCTCATTTGCTTGATTAAACGCTGCGTATCCTCCACAAGTTCACTTAGATTCTGCTTAGCTGGATCTCCAGACGGAATAAACTCCTTGAGCACTATTTTTTCCGACTCAGTGACTTGATTCTGAATTTATTGTTGCATTACTTGTGGACTTCACCAGCTTCAGCTCTTCTGGAGCTCCTCGGCGTTAAGAACAGGCAGAACCTCACTCTCAGGTGATTTAGCAGAATGTTCCTCACTCTCAAGGCTGTAGAGCTCCGAGGTCTGTGAGCGATTCTTCGTGTATCTGCAGCACCTCGTTGCTAAACTCTGTGGCATCTTCGAAGACTTCTTCGGACTCGTTAAGTGTTCACAGCTGATGGCACGGAATTTGGCTCTTCTTCTGATGTCGTCCGCTCTAGTTTGGAAGAAGTATTCTCTTCTACTCTTGGAATACTCTCTTCTTCCCTTCTACCCTCCACACTCTCCTCTGAATTTGTGGTATTATTATCTGCATCTGCTATGATTGGCGTATGTGCACTATTTCTGCTGTCACTGCGTACACTATTTAAGCTTAGGGTTCTAACAGGAATTTTCGAAAATCGTTTGGGACCACGTTTAGAATTAACTTTCTCAGAAGACGTGGGCATTGTTGAATTAGGTGTTGGATCTATAGCTAACCCTGATTGTAACTGAGAGTCTGTAGTTGCAGCTGGTTCCTCATCTTCGTTTTGAGCTAGAATCTGAGGTTCTATTAATACTTGTTGCTCTTTGTTTTCTTCAGATTCAATACTAGTGACACTGTCGTCAGCCATGACTAACTCCGTTTTCTCATCAGCTAAATCTGTGACTTGCGGTGATTGAGCAGCTTCAGCAACCTGAGCAATGCCCAAGTCTTGTTGTTCAGCTTTAGGTGGCTCTATTTCAACAGATCGGCAATAGCTTCATTTGACTTAGACATGTTATCATTCTCTGGTGTTTCAACTATTTCTGTTGTTTGTTCAGCTACTACTTCCTTCTTCACTTGTTTTCACAATCTTCGGTTCTGTTACCAACTCAATTGTGTTTGTTATTTGAGTGATTATTGGAGGCTGCATTATATCAACATTAGTCTTATTTTGTTGTATTTTCTTTTCTGCATTATTCGGCAATCGATTTCGATTTGTTGGCTTTTGACTTTGATCACGTGATCTGCCATTTTCGGAAGCTGTGATCGCTTATTCCTTTGTTAGCCTCTACTTGTACTGGGCTTATCATCAAGATCGTCTTTTGTCTGAGGTGTCTTTAAGTTCAGAAACCAACTGGTAAGAGGATGCTGTTATAGTTGGTTCTACTGCGGAGGTGTTACTGCAGAAGTAGCTATCACAGTGGGTTCTACTGCAGAAGAAGCTGCGTCAGTGGGTGCTACCACAGAAGGTGTTTCCCCAGGGGGAGCTACCTCAGTAGCTGCCACTGCACTCGATGCTACCACAGTGCCTGCTTCTACAGTCGATGCTACTACAGAGTGCTACACCAGTAGGTTCTGCCTCAGGGAATCTTCCATAGGTGCCACCTCAGACGTGCCTGTCACAATCTTCTCCTGCACAGTCTCCTTTGCTGCTTGACGCTGGATATCTGTTGCTGCCACAGTTTCCTTGCTTCAACTGGATCAACTGTCTGTAACTCTGGAGTAGCTGCTTTTGGTGCCATAAAGCTTTTGTAGATTATGTGCTCAGCATCTTCCAAGTCATCTGGCTGCCATTCTTGTTCATGCCGTCTCTCCAAGCGATCAAACTCCAACTTAAAGTTGGCTATTTCTGTGGCATAGATAAAGTTCGGTGGAAGTTCCTCACATGTAGAGCCCTCTCTCAAATTTGGTTTGATGACCTCCTCCATAATGTAAATACTTGGGTCGGAGGTGGAGGAGGTGTCGGCTCCTTCTGTACAACTGTTTCAACGGCAGGAAGTGTGACTTCAAGGGGTTCCCTGAGTTCTTGTTCCACCTGCTGCACTAGGTTTGGTACAATGTCTTGAATATGCTGCCAGACAAAGTTCTTGACATCATCTCGGATTTATCTAGAGCCACACCAGGAGATTTGAGCATGCTGATTGGACTCTTGGTTTAAATACGCATAACTGGATCTGTTTCATACTCTTGATCTGGTTTGCCTTTGAAGGTCTCGAGCATGGTTTCAATGGGCGCAGAACCTCCTGGTTTTGCTTTGGCCTGATTTTGTTCCATGTTGCAATAAGAATCTCGAGATTCTTAAGGGTGCTGTCCTCAAGTTGATAGGGACTTGGCGTGGCATATAGAAGACTTCGCTGGACTATAGGTGTCATCGGTGTAGAGGCATCATATGGATTGGCAAGAGCAGGACTCTCATTGTGTGGCATTTGCAAGCAATCCAAAGCATGTGTATTTAGAAACTCATGGATATCTACACAGACGGGAGATATGAAGAGTGTCAAAGAGTTATGAGCACTGAAAAGATTGGATCGACAATGAGCTTTGAAACTAAATAACCCGACTTTGTATCTATAGCCACTCTCATTCTCCACGCCATTCAGCGAGCCCCAGATGCGCATTAGAAATGGTTTGAGTTGGGTGCGATTCAACCAGCAATGCCTGATCCATTACCTTGATGTGCGGTCAGCGCATTCTATGTCCTCACTCAAAGTTGCCCTTTGCCGCCAGTTTGCGATACTTTTGCTGTTCTCTGCTGGATGCAATCTGCCACCGCCTGCCACGTTTCCCCGAACTCCTTAAAGCATCGCGTACTTCATTCTGTGATATCGTTCCAATCGTATTCTCCGCCCGTTCCTGACCATATTTTGTGGAAAGGCTCTGTACAGTCTGTACCAGCTTATGCCAGTTCTCCACAGCCATTGTATGGGATGTATATCAGGTCCACAGTATTTTAGGGCTGCCTCCAGTTCCTCCACCGTAAATTTGTATAGTTCTAACTCTTTAAGTATGATGTGCATTTCAATCTCCGGATCTCGCGCCGGTTCGTGCTTATACCCAACCGAATCATGGGGTAGGTCAAATGGTGAGGAGGTCTGCTGTAGGCAAAGATCCATAATAAGTTGGATTAAGAGTAAAGAACTTCAAGATATGGCAAGAGATAACACATGTTGCAGGTCCTTGGGTCATTTATAAAGTTGGACGTCTTGTAACCTGTCCAGTGCTGGTTTGCATCGGAGGGTTCTGTGCTGTACCTTAGATCATTGGAGCTGCGATGGCGTTCAGTCTCTTGAGGTGGTTGTAGGCTGCTTCGATAATACGGTTGTCTTTCCATCTTGACCGGCTCCGGCGTCCTGAATCGCTCCTGCACAACAGGCGTCGTCCGCTTGACCGCCAAGGTACCGCATCGTAGGTCTGCAAGCAAGATATTGTAACAACCGAATATTTGATAAATTTGAATTTGTTTATCATTTACTTGAGTGGATATGTTTTGTGGCGGTGGAGGTGCCCATTTCACGTGCCTGTCGAGACGTATCTTCGCTAGACTTGAGCTCTCTGGGTGGCGTACCATACAACCGGTTGATTTCTTCTGTGCCTGTGCCTGTGCCTGTGCCTTAAGCACCTGCTCGCCTGTGCCTGAATGCTCTCATCAGTGTATTCCAAATATTCTCAACGGATTCTAAAGGTATTTATGGATGAGATTAAGAGTCTTTAGTAAGACGATCTAACAGTCTATCGGCTGCTACCGAAAATTCAAACAAAACTCAATGGTTTTCAGTTGGGTTGTGTATTTCCATTTCGTTTCAAATAAATGCGTTAATTGTTGGGCTTACAAATGGTAGTTATTATTAATGTACAATGTTTAGTCTTTGATTTGAGTGGGTTTTGTTTGTTGGTATTTTGCGATTGGGTTCGTTCAGGTCTTGGTGCCCTCGAAAATGAGATTTTCTTTTGTATCCTACCTTTGTGTATGAAACCCTTGGCCACTGTATTATCGGATTCGTTTTCCGAGGACGCTTTCAGCTTTGATTTGGTGGCTGGGTTTCTTAATAGGACTTGTAGTAGTTGTGCTTGTCGAGGCTGTGGCTTGCCTGGGCGGCTTTTGTTGCAACACTTGTGGCACTGCTGACCGGCTCAACGGGCTTTGTTGACTTCATGGAACTCTTGCGTGCGTGCTTCGTCTCCGGCATGACGGAGGTTGCTCTCATAACAGTCTTAATCAGGACAGGCTCTGGGATGAGTCTTCGACTCGGTTTTGGTAGATACGTGTGGTTTCTCCGGTGGCTTGCTGGGTGTCTTACAGCAGATGGCACATATCTTAATGTTGGGCTCATTCACAAGGTGCAGAACTCGCATTCCCACTCGTGATCTGGTGTCGGAAGGTGGCGGCCCAAGATCATCATCTTCTGCGGCGACAACAGCAGGAGATGGTGTGGCTTCAACTTTTTCTTCTTCTGGCTCACTTTCCGAGGCGGTAACTTCTTCCTCTACCTCCTCATACTCGGACTCAGTTTGCTCGCCTTAGGAGTGGGAGTCACTTTTGGCACCACCGCAGCGGCTTGTGTATTCTCATCTTTCATCTCTGGCTTACGTTTGGATTCGGTGCGTCTGGTCTTCTGCTGATCAGCCTCTTGTAGTTTCTGTTGTATCTTCGCCTGAACCAAAGCTCGTGCACCGGATCCTTCCGACTCGAGATCTGAGTAAATGCGACTAGTTTTGGGTGGTTCAGTTTGGTTTCTCTTTAATGTACCTCCTCCTCCACCTCCGCCTCCTCCTACTCCTATATATTTGAATCACGTCTTTCTGGTAACCACTCGCTCTGCACGGACTTCGCAATGGGATCCCCGTCTATCTCGTAGCTTGCTGCCTCGATCCATGACGCTGCTCCCGTCCAGCTCATCATGTCCGCCGTTGTTAATCAACTGCGAGGCGCTCGATAGACGCCGCTGACGCTGATGGTGGTGGTGTGACCTGGAGGCGCTTGTCATTCCGAACGATTGGACACTAATGAGCGACGATCATCCTGATCCGAGTCCTCATCATCGGTCAACTCATCATCCCCATAACTGCTCCTCTTCCGTCGCATCGAAACGGACTTTCTGCTCGGCGTGGGCGATGCGGCATAACGGGCACGTGATGCTGCACGAGACGCTGCTGTTGGTGGCATCCCCATTACACCTGATCAAGGGAGATCCATCAATACTTGGACTTGGTAGAGCTGACTATTGTTTGGAACTTACCTGGATGCATGACGGGATAACCTGCAGCACCTGGATACATATTGGGCATGATGCCACGTTGGAGTCATGAACACAGGCGGTGGGTAGTGCGGATGTTGTTGCTGTGGCAAGTAGCCCTGCCCCATGTTCAACGAGAGATTCAGTGATTGAACTGCTGCTGGGACCAAACTGGGACCACTCATCTGGGGATCTCATCTGGGCATGTTGATGAGGCGCCCAGTTGCCTGCCCTGATGACTCTGACAACCGGCACAATTCAGTTGGGCCATGGATTGTGCCTGGAAAGAATACAACAGAATATTTATATCTTTCAATTAATATTATTGCAGCGATTTCTTAATTTTATTTATTATTATTTAGCATTTTTCCATTAAGTTAGAAAAAACAAGAAAAATATTAAAAGATGAAGATAATAAAGTAGTAAATACAGTAGAATATGATTTTATTTGTTATCAAATCGTTTGTTTAAATTTATATATTGTGTAATTATGATTTTGTTTTTCGTGTCCAGGCGCTACAAGTATAGGCCTAGATTTTTTTTATTGCCATTGGCATACTTAAATGAGAAATTAAAAGAGACCTCGAAACTATTGGTGTCTAAAGAAATATAAGTCAGCCAAAGTCGAAGAGTCACTTTTTCAATACCTTGCCTTAAATCCCTTACCTAACTTTTACAGATTACTTATTATATAACCTTGTACTAGTCCAATATTAATACTATAACTAATAACAATACTAACACTTAGTAATCTGATTGGGTTTTTCTGGTTTTCCACAATCCTTGCAACAAATGTTGGATCATTTATAATTTTGCATACCTGCAGATCTAATTTTAATTTTGTTTTCTCCTTTTAGTTCATAATTTTTAATTAATATTAATTTTAAATTTTAATTCATAGCATAATATTTTATTCTTATTAATTTTTTCTTTGCCGACGGCTTATATTGATGGAGGTGGAGTTTCCTATAATGCCTCACCTGTTGCATGCGCTGATTGGCCAACCAGGCGCCTCCATTCTGTGTCTCGGCCAGTGGACGACGATTCATGCTGTTGAGATTGAAGACCGAGGTGCTCATCTGACGACGCTGAGCTCCAGCTGCCTGTCGTTGTTGTTGTTGGAACAACAGGAATTATGAAAATTGTGAATCATCCGAAAGATCAAAATGCGATGAATTCAAACCGGATGACATGCTGCCGGAACGAAAATGCGAGGGCGATGGTGAAATGTTTGACCAATGCTCGAAGTTGACGCCATTCGGCAAATGCTGTACGATAATGAACAGAGAACGAAAGAGAGAGAGGGGAGAGACAAGGACGAGACGATAACGTTGACATAGACGTAGACGATACATTGATGAGGGAATTTGAAGACAAAGTAAGGTATTCGCACAGTCGCATACCTGTTCATTGCTGTTGGAATTGCCCAGTTCATGTTGCGCCTTCTGCTGACGATATCGTTGCTGCAACTACGCCATGCGATCAATGTGGCACTCGCCTTCGTCTTGATCTTCTCCAGCTGCACAGATGGCGGTCTCTGTATCGTATCAAATACTGACTTGGGCGTCCCAGAACGCGACGACCCCCCACCCTCACTCGGAGGCTACGCGGAGGCTCCGGCAATGGGCGATTATTCATCTGGGGCATAGGTTTGATGTCGTCGTCATCGTCGTTGTAGTTCGCCAGCCACCGATCGACTTGTGCGAAGGCGTCGGCGATAAGGTGGTAGCATCTGCAAGAGAGTTTTCGAATTTGGGTCCATTTCGATTTGGAATTTGTATTCATAGCCTTTAGTCACAACCTATTCAAGTAGAAAATCATATTCTTGATCAGGTCCAGGTCCGTCTGTCAGAATCGGAACACTAGCTGTCGTGAGAACCAACTATTTTAAATGCATAAAAAACAGCTTATTTTTCATAATTATTTTGTTGTTCTTACCTAAAAGTTTTTTAAGTATAAATATTATTTACATATTCCAAATAATTTTGATCAATATTGGAATGTTATTTATTAGTTTGTTGCCATTATATGGATCGGAAATTTGACTTCAAAACGTCTCAAAAACTCTGCCAAAATATATGTTGTTTATGGTGGTGGCTTGACAATCGGGCGTGAGGAACCGTACCGCGCCATATCGCCAACAACAACCGTGATATATCATGTGGTGGCTATCTGTATGACGACGGCGCTCAATGCCGCAGTGCTCTTATGGGCTACTGGCTGACAACGCAACAAATAGCGGCATCTGTGTTACTAAACGTATATTTTGTTCTCTGCATGTCCTGTATTCCATTATCTGCTGTGTATGATACTGTAGCGCTATGGCGTTTATCTGCTCATAACGGCTCGTATTTGCTCTTCTCATTGCAACGTGCTGACATATGATGCTTGGCGTTTTGGCGTTATGTTGGCATATTATGGCACCTCATACCGTGTCTGTCATATCATCATATTATATGCTACTGTTTAATATGTTATAGCATATACTTCCCCATATGCATATCAACCTGCTTTCGTAAACAATTATGGCTGCGGCTGTTTGTTTGCATTGTAACAACATGTTGTGACCGTGGCGTGGTTTCTTCGTGGCAATTTGGTTTGACTCGTATAATTAGCTGTATATGGCAACGTTTCATAACGTTATGTGGCGTTGACAAGTGAAACGACAGGCGATAAGCGTAGTGATAACGACGCGGCAGACATATGGTATCGCCAGCTGTTTATCTGCATCTGCCGTGAACGATATATGGCGATGTTGGTTTGATAACGTGAACGTTGGGACGTTGGCGGCAGGCTGTGGACACATGAACAAACATCGTATCAAACGTGACGTGCGGCGATGAGCAACACGCGTGACTTGATGGGCATCGCGTGTTGAATAACCTGTGGTTAACGGCTCTACGTGGTGGGCGTAAACAGCAATGTGCTGTGGCGCCATGTGACAGCGGTATGACAATGACAGCGTGGCAGGCATGTTGTGCTGTTTGTCGTGCGTGCGTTGGCGTAGCGCGCAATGGTGGCATGGCGTTGAAATGAGCGTGATGGTAACGATGTGTTTAACGTTTGGACGCTGGCGTGGCGGTTTGTTCGGCGCGTCGTATAATACGCCTGTATTCTCGCATGCTATCGTGCGGCGGTATAAAGCGTGTTTGTCTTCATCAATCGCGTAAACGGTCTTATCGCTGCATGTTGTTCTGCCGTTCACTCACCAGCCTCCAGCATGAACGCCAACATAACGTATGTATAAACGTTAACATGATAACGCTGACGCAAGTCAGCTAGTGGCCGGGACGTCGCCGCAATGGAACGGGAGGACGTATGACGGGCGTTCGTTTGGCTGACGTATGACAAAGCCAGCGTGGCGTAACGATTCGTTTTACGCTACAATGATAAGTTTAGTAACGCTATGAGCGACGGTGACGGCTGTTACGCGCGGCGACGACCGGCGTTCATCGGCGATTGCGAAAACGGACGGACGACAGGCGTGCCAGGCGGCGTTGTACTGCGCGGGCGTTGTTTGGCGGCATGGCGGCGTGGCTGGCTGGCGGTAACGACGCGTGGCATTTCGCCGCGCTCTTCCTTCGCCTTATAGGCATACGAACGCTTCCTGCCGCCAGCTGGTTCGCCGTACCGCTATGCCAACCGCCGCGTCAACTAAACGGCAACGGCAGCACTTCGACATTTCTGACCATATGCAGCGCTGCGGCGGCATTGCAGCGACGCGTCGCGACATAACAGCGATGGTATCTGCCTTCAGGATGCTGCAACGGCGTGGCGACGACACGCGGCGCTGCCTTTCGCTGACATACGTGTTACAAAACTACTTTTTCATACGTATCTGCGCTGCTAACCATTTCGCGCATACGATGGACGTTGGTTTGAGCGTCGGGAAAAACGGGTTGGTTGGCGGTGGATGATCCGGCAAAACCATGGCGGCTGAAAACGGTAGAACGTTGGACGTTGATGCGCGCCGTAACGCCTCGCGCTGGTATATTTTATCGTACATGCCAGCGTTGGCGGCTGACGGGCATGGCGGCGAACAGCGGCGTAACCGCTGCTGGCGGTATATGGCGTACATATATAAACAGCGCGCCTGACCGCGCATAGCGGCTTTCGTACTCGTTAACGCCTATGTGCGCGTGCTCGCGCCTGCTCTTCTGTAACACTAAACGGCAACGACATTCATTGCTGTACTTTATTTTAATATGGCGCTTTTGGCTGCGCGTACGTTGTATGCTTTTGGCAGGACGGCGATAGGCGTTCGGCTAAACGCTGGTGACGTATAACGGCAAAACAGCGGCATATAAACGTAGCGTAAAACATCATGCATCGCGTTCGCGCTAAGCTGTTTGCGACAACGGCGTAGTGGTAGCGGCGGCGGCGTGGCAGGTGTTCGCGCAGTGACGCTTCTTGCCGCCATATTGCTATGGCCGTATGGCGTATAACAATGCGTTTCGCGTTTATTCATTGCGGCGGTAGCGCCGCGCGTATTCTTTATGTAAAACAATGTGATATTTCAATGCGCCATGGCCTTCTGGCTGTACCATGCTATCTGACAAGCGTTTGTCTTTGACCGTTACGCCATCTCGCCACCGCGCGTGCCGTTCTCTGGCCAGCAGACATCTCGCTGAACTCAGGCGCTCTGTATAACAGTCGCTGGCGCAATCCGCCAACAGTGCTCTGCTGTTAATGTGGCGACGGACGGTTGGCGTAATCGTCACGTTGTGGCGCTGCGCTGCGTATCGTGTGGTTGAATACGGACGCCGTGGTGGTGCCCGTCGTTGTTACCGTGGCATTGGTATGACCGAACTCGCTGTGTCTGGCGCTCATATATAACGTGTCGCGTTCGTGAACAGCGACAACGTTTCGTGATGTTGACGTGCGTTGGCGTGATGGACGATGACGTTTGGTGGCGTTATCTGGGAGTGAACGTGTTGTTGGTGGCGCAACGTAACCATCGACGCGTGGCCATGCGCTGACGACCGTCGTGGTCAGCGTCGTTGACGTAACATCAGGACGTGACGCGGGCTCGTGGCGATGAAACGACATGACGATAGTGGTGTAACATAACGACGACGTTGGTATGGCGTGGACGGTGGACGGTGGCTAACGCTGCGGATGGCGTCGACATGACGTGGTGAACCGTTGGCGTAACGCGTGTTTGTCGCGTGTCGTCGCAATCGCTTTCGCGTTGACGCTATGTACGAACATAATGTTTGCTGGAGCAACAATGTTCGGCGCTGGCGTGAACGTCGTGCGTAACGCAATGTCTGTGTTCTGGCGACGACGTAACGACGACAACGACGTAACGGCTGTAACGACGCGTATGTAAACTGCTTGTTTGAACGTTGTGGCTCGGATGAGGGAGGTGGCGTTATATGAACGCGCAGCGCGTGTGGCAGACGGTAGTGACGGCGTTGAATGGCGCGGGCGGCGTTTGTACGTGACAACGGCAATATGACGGTGGTATGAATGCGTTATCGCATATGGTGGCGGGCGTGATGCCAGTGACGACAACTGCACAATTCAAATTATAAAAATAATATATATAAAATGATTCGCATTATCGTGGCGATAAGAAACGTGGTTAGTAACGGTTTCAAGTATTTATCGCCGTGGCGCCAAATTCAATATCTTTTTTACCAAAATGTTAAAAAATCGCCATATGGCATCCTATCCGCTGTTGGTACTAACTGGCGTACTTATCATTTAACTTAATTTGGCGATATTAAATAGCAAAATTTGGAACGGCAACGACCGTGACGTATTCATCGGTTAAATTTATATTTATATGGTTAAAAAATGATATGTAACGTAAAAATAATAGCGGCTAAATTTTGACGACTCGATGGGAACTTGCTTTTTTCCGCCATCGTCAGGTACATAAATGTGCTGACCGCTGGTTTCATCAAAATAGCCGCCTGAAACAGCCGTAACATATTTGTCATTTAACATGAAGTCTCTTGAATTATTCTTGTAAATTCATGGGTTCACTTTATATACCGGCTTTTCGTTCAAAACAGACAAACGTGGACGTTATGGTTGGCTGTTTTTGTTCGTATAGAACTTTTAACATAAAGCCGTGACTTCGTTAATTTCATTAACATGTGTTGTTCTGTCCTATTTCCATATTTTCTCTATTTCTTCCTGTTCTTCTTCTCTTCTTCTGGCGTTTTGAACGATTTTGGTTGTAAGCAACAGAAGTTTGCAAACGAAGAATATACGCGTATTTTAAAAACGTAACGTAAGTATGAAATCGTAAGCGTAAAAGGGCCGTGTTAATCACCGTCAGTCTATCTTCTGCACTGGACACCATGTTGTAACTCAACGTGCAGCATTGCGTATCTGTCTATGTGCTTAAATGACCTAAGGCTTTAAAGCTCAAAATTACAAGGAAGCCTTAGCTGGCGTCATCAAATAACTGCATGCACAAGTTGTGACATGACAAGTCAGTTGGACGTCACCACCATTGTATCAGGCGGAGTGGTGAAACAAAGTAAAAGGTATTTGTCCTTTTGACGACGTTTCTTTATTTTTTTAAATTAATTTCTTTTCATTGCCTTCATGGTTTCATACATGCTGGTGGGCAAATATTATTGTGCGACGGACGTTGAACGACTTCGTTTAACGACAAACAATAGCGTATATTGGCTCTGCAACGGGTATGTCAATGCGACAACAACACGGAACAATGGCGTTGACGTAGGTGACATGGACGGTAACGAATCGGACGGACGTTCGGAATTGATAACAGCAGGGCGGGCGGTGGCGACGGCATGCGGCATGCGTTTGCCAGCTGTGACGCCGCTACTGGCGCAACGTTTTATTCGACAGTAGCAGCAAGCGTATGCTATTTCTTCTTGACGCGGCAGCATGCGGTGAATAACGGTGTGTTTAACGGCGGCATTAGCGGTATGCGCAAGCGACGCGTAATAACAGCGCGTGGTTGCTGCATTATCTGCGCCAGGCTATATGCCATATACCATATGCTATGCGTGGCGATGTTATAATGATAACAGGCGTTTTGCATGACGATTTTCTACGGTAGCCTGATCTGTTTTAACCGTTGTTGGCGTATATTGTGTTCGCCTTCTTTGCTTGCTGAACGCGTTGCGTTGCATATAAGCGGCCTCGCGGCTGCTAGTACGCGCCCTTCTCTTCATGCCGCTGTCTTCTCTTATGGTCGAACCATGAACGACTGTGGTGGCGTGTAACGTATACCTCCGCCAGCCTCCTGTCGCTCGTGATCTTTGTTTATCTCTTCATAACAATATGTTTGTTTGGCTGTTATGCAACGCGATATGCTGTCCATGTATCATGTATTCAACGACGCAAAACGACGTGACGACCGTATTTTTTTTTTTTTTTTTTTTTGCCCAGCTTTTTTTCATTTTTTTTTTTTTTTTTTTTTTTTTTTTTTTTTTTTTTTTTTTTTTTTTTTTTTTTAATCGTAAAGAGTTGATTTCGGAGGATTCGAATGCGCCACATGGAATTGCGATATACTTTGGCTTACATTTGCCCTTGGTGCGTTTATAGCGATCAGGTAAGGCGAATCCAATATGTCCGCCACTTTGGCGATTGAACTCGGCTATGATTGCCTTCTCAGGATCACGCACTAAGAGTATTGCTTTGGAGAACGGTGCCCACGCCTTGGAGCCCCATTCGTGAGTCTTCACCAATAATACTGAGCTGTTGCAGACGTTCTCCGCCGGAAAGCCAGTCTTGAGCAAACCGTAATCCTTGTAGATACTACCCGTCAATATACCCGTCGCCTGCAGCAGATACCTCAACCACGTATTCCCGCTTCGGAAAGCTCGCCAAGGCGGTCAACATGGGTGCGAACGGAGCACCCTGTATCTGTAGACTGGCACTCACATCGCTGGGTAATGCAGCTGCAAGGATAATGTCCATTTACTCAAATAGATCAAGTTGAACTGGGAATACTCACTGTAGAAGTCGCCGGCCTTGTAGTCTGTATAATTCAGGCTCGCGATTTAGATATTTAAGTCGCGACACCAGCGTATGGTCATCTTGCGGCTGGGCATAGGAAATCGGGGACTATGAAAGCTGGAAAACTGGAAGTCAAGAAAGTTCTAATTAGATATATGACTCTAAAATGTATGTCAATTTTACATTATTACGAGCAACCAAGACTGCAAACCGGTTCTGAACCGAACCTGAACCGTAGAACCGGCACGGTTCGGGTTTTTAAGCAGCCTGAACCGGATCATGAATCGAACCCTTGAAATTATTTACTTTGCGAACCCGACCTAAGCCGAACCGCTTTCTAAAATAAAAGGTTCGGTTCGAAAAAAAAAAATATATACATAAATTTTATAGTTTTCTAATATTACGCAATTATTTGAGACTTCGAATAAAAATAAGTCATATTTAAATTTTCAAATAAATTTAAATTAACATTAAAATTTGATTTTCTTTTTAAAAAAAAATTAAATTTTTTCAAAGTGTAGAGGAAAATATTTAACAATAAAATATATTTTTTTTTATGAAATGGAACCAAGGTTCGAGTAAGTGAGTTTAATTGTAGCCTCGCTCATAAATTATCTTTAATTCGATCCCAGAAGTCTTAAAATGCATCTGTTTTAAAAAAAATTGTAGATACACATACATACACGTATAACCAATACTAAAATTTAAAAAAAATGTGTTCCATCAGTCCACTTTCTTTTTTCGTTATTTTAATTTCCTTAATTTTTTAAGCTTTAGGATCAGTAAAATTTAATAGATTACTTACCTCAACAAATCAGCTCGATGCGCGTGCGTTTTGGATGCGAGCCGGGTATTGTTCATGGATAGAAATAGAACACCGCCTATAGATGATGATTGTTGCCGAGACACCGAAAAGCGCCAGCCTTGCAGTGCCATAACGCCACCTTTGCATTACTGAAACCGTAAAAGGAAACGCATAGGACACGCACAATGCGATTATTCAACATTTCAATATATTCATTCAATATAGAAGATGTATAATAAAATAGATGTGTATATATTTGTTATGCTAAGGGCGGAATGATAGACACTTACTCTTAATGGAAACACACGCATTTTATTGATGAAACCAATTAAATTGCTAAAGACGCTAATACTCTTGTTGAACCTTCAACAAAACCAAAACCAGTTACTAACCCGTAATCAAGCCAAACAAACCTTAACCTGAACGCAACTGAAAGTAAACAAAAAAGTGCGGCTGTATTTAGTTGATTTTGCTATGACGACGATACAGAAATGCGCAAGGACTAAGCGTTGCCATTGCCTGAATCCGCCGTACTCGCTACCCATGCCCTGCCTATGGTAACCCGGACAACGACAGCCCCGGAACGGGGTCGCATGAACCGTAACAAAAAAAACAAGAAGATAAATAAATATAAGAAACGAAAAAAAAAAAAAAGTAGAGCACTACAGTCAAAGTGCTCTACTGTTAGATGCCCAGTACCTTAACTTCGCTCGATTGAATTATCATAAATAAAAAAATAACATATAAAAAATTATTGAAAACAATAAATAAATAAATAATCAAATAATGGTCACTTTCAAATCGAAATAAGAAGAAAAAATGTATCAAAAACGAGCAATTTTAAATAAATTAAGAGCCAACTTAAAAGCTTCTTTTTTTACACAATTATTAATTCAAAAATATTAATACTTTTAATGGAATATTTTTATGTGTGTAGTTCACATTGGTGATCAATACACAATTTTTTAAAATCGAGAGTTACACCTTAACGACATAACTGAAAAACATAATTTCAATCGGTTAATACCGGTTAAACGTTTCAGTTTCGATTGCAGTTTCCATACCTGTTAAAAAATTTCATCATCTGCGAATTGTTGTAAATTTGTACAATTTAATAATGGAAACGCGTAATAACACAGAACAGATAAATAAACTTTGCAGTGATAATCCGCAAAATGGAAAACAACAACAAAACATTTTATTATTCGCGATGCGCTTAGCCTCAATTATTTACACATTTGGCATATTTCATCGAGGCGCTGTAGTTTTGCTAATTTCCATAGCTGGGAATGAAAATATTCAGATCTCAATAATGTTCTTCATAATTTAAAATAATTTTTTTTTCTTGAAACAATCATATGCGAAATAAAATGTCTGTTGTAAACTCTTATAGCCTCGGAAATCGAGGTGCTCATACGGACGGACACTCAATGTCACAAACCCAATAGCCTTGCACCCATTGGGATACTGGGCTATAAAAAATACAACAGCTGAAAGGCTGAACGCCTTGTCATTGCCTTGTAGTACTAAATTCCTTGAGCTGCATAAAATGCATGAAATCCACAAAAAAAAAAAGTTCACACACACGACACAGCACATACACACACTTACATGGATGACGGCAAGAAAAAAGCAACAAAATGGAGAAATTTATGCAACAGCTGGGCATTCGAGTATGCAAGTATTTTACGAGGGTCTCCAAGTAATTTCATAAAGTTAACATTACAAGAAGGCAAATTAAGTTCGATAAACTTTAGATTCTACAGCATCTACAGTACTACATTTACAGTTCTGAGAACCATATTACACGCGTTATTGAAAATGTAGACAAAACTATCGTTTGAAGTAGAGACTATCTAGTTATAAAATAGAGCCTACAAACAAGCGGGTAGATTTCTTTCAAAATAAACTAAACGCATTTACAGCTCGATCATTTAGTTTGATCCATGACCTCTCACGGCGGTTTTTTTTGCATATGTTGTTGTAATACTCCAATAAACAATGATAAACAATGTTACTATCGCAAAGTCTTATTTCGTAGCCTTTTTTTGTCATTTGGCAAATGTTGAATTAACCTGACAACATTCAGTCGAAATCTAGTTCATGTTAAAACAATATGAAACAGAAGCCGAGCTCAGCTAACAATATAATGGAACAAGGGCGTAGGCACTTAAGTGCGATAGGGGGATCAAATGTTTTTTTTTTTCATAGTATATCACACACCACAATTCTCTATACTATAGAGTCTATAGAAACAATTTGACTGCAGTTTTTATAATATAATTTAATTAAATAAATTTTAATTTAATTAAATTTACCCAAACTTTTTTTTTCAATATCTTTATCAATACTAAATACTTAAAATACTTCTCAAATATTATATTTCTGTCTTTATATATGCTTCAAGTATACCACACAATTGGAATCCATACTTAACAACACCTTTCAAGCAATGAAAGATACAGAGTTTGATTTTTTTTAATTTAAGTTGATGTGATTTTATATTTGATATATATTTAATATTCATAATTGGTTAGATATGAGTATGGGGGCCCACCTGCCTACCTATATGTGGAATGGAATAACAGGTACCAAGGGCCGACTACAACAGAAACAACAACAATAAAGTAGAAGAATGAAGTAAAAAATAAGCGCAAAAGAGGAATATCATACAATAATTTGATTGTTTTGCGACATAAATCAGATAAGCACATTAGCGGCTAAATGCCCAGCACGAGTCCCCTTGCACCCAGCCCTTCCCTGGCATATCTGATATTCCTAAAATCAGTTTGGCCGCTTTTCGCGTTGCAGGTGAAGCAACGGTGAGAATTGGACAAATGGGGATGCTAACGCCCAAGTAATGCAGACTAACTTTATTAGTTGTTTTGTTTTGTTTTGACAAATTAATTTTCTTATTTTATTGAAGTTGGTTTAAGAGTTTCGAATTTAATATTAAACAATTTTATATTAAATAAAACTGAAAAACAAATATGTGAATATTTGTTCATTGTCAAAACAATTACTTCACTAGCTGTATGGCTGAATGCGAAAATTTCGGTATTTACATAATTATTAAGACAGTCAGGGCTGTTCCATCTGTTTCCCATAAGATATGCATGTACAAAATAGTTTATATTGAAAAGGCAATTCGGTTGGAGGTGAAAATTGGCTAAAATGCAAATCAAGTATTTCCCTTGGCCTTTCAATAACCCACTAAAATCTCAACATTTAACATTTTCCAATAAGCTTTTCACACACACACGCACGCACACACAGTTGTAGAGACGTACACATACATACTCATGCGCGTACGTCAAATGTAAACAAATAATTTTTTGGTGTGCAGTCTGTTTGTGAAATTTTACCGATTCCGATTGCGCGTCTCTTCTCTCAACGCACACGCTCACACACACTAGATGATGTAGACAACACACAAACCGTCGTATCAACAACATGCCACAGCACAGAATCCCTAAACAGATGCGAGATCTGCACTCGCTGGTTGCATTAGCAACACATTTTGCGCTTTTTTCTTTTTTTTCTTCTGTTTTTTATAATATACAAAATGATTGTACTCGTATAAAGAAATAGAAACAATTGGTGCTATCTTCTCCCTTTTTTTTTTGTTTTTTTTTTTATTGTTTGCCGTTTGTTGTTTGTCGTTTGCCGTTTGCCGTTTGTCGTTTGCTGTTTGTCGTTTGCCGTTTGCCGTTCGACGTTTGCTGGCCGCGTGCGCTGAGTGTCGGCCGTCGTGAGTCGTTCTGCTCAGTGTGCCAGCATCGCAATTGGGGATGAAAGCTAACACGAAAGCTATTCAAAGTCGAGCTAACAGCTAACAGCTGTCGGCGTTGCCAGACTGTCGTACATCGATGCATTGCTCAATTACACACCACCCCATGTGTAACGGCATTTTCAGCGTTGCTTTTGTCAGCTGATTCAACAGCTGCTGCTGGCCAAGTACCCCTGATTTGAAAAGCTTAGCATTCGGCCAGTGAATTACGCTGGAGCGAATATTACGTTGTTTTTCAAAACTCCTGTATTATTAATGCATGTTACGATATAAAAGCAATATCTGTTCAAAAGCTGACATTTTTTGTAGGTCATCAAACTTTAGATATCATACACATAATCACATAATTGTGATTTAACCTCAAAAGACAAGATTTAAAAAATAATTATAATTTGTCTTAGTTAGCCCTAACTGTATGCTTTCAAAACAGAATCTGACTGTTATTAATATGAACTATGTCATAAAACAGTTTAATATAGAAACAACAGACTTGCAATACATTTTAAACTGACATTATAAATATTATGATAGGACAAGTTTAAAAGCGGGCATCGCTATATAACATCTAACAGTGCAACTCAAATTGCCTTATTTAAACCGTTATAAGCTGTAGAAAAACTACTAAAAGTATGTTGAGTTCCTTCTGATTCGGCCAGAGTTTGTGTCTTAAGGTGAAGCTTTAAGCTGGAACGAAAGTTCAACATTAATTGATAGATTCCTCTTATATGCCGAAATGCTTAATAAGTTTTGCGAAGCCAATTTTAAAAACGATGCAAAGAAAATTTAAATCTGCTTATCGTGTGTTTTATTTAATATTGTTATAATTATTATTTTTATATTAATTTCATTTTATTTTTTTCATATTTCACCTTTTGCATTTGTTTTTGCTTTTTTTTTGCTTGTTTTTAAAGTTATCTTTTTTTTTATTTATATTTATCTGGTTTTTTTTTATGCTTTGTTTTTTAGCTAAATCATACCTTCTTTTGGTGAGTAACATTGCTTTAATGTAGATTTCTTTTTGGCACACTAAAAGTTAACTCACAATTTGTGGGCAAGTTTTCAGTTGTTTTGTTTTTTGTTTTAATTATCATTCGTTTCTTTATTTGCGGTTCTTTAACATGTGCTAATCTCATTTTCATCATGTACTTTATACATTTCGTTATATATCTATATAGAGTCATATATCTATATAGAGAGACTGAGAGAAGAAATACAGAGTGAGCAAGGAAAAACGAAAATCATAATGAAATTTAAAACTAGACTCGTGGAACTCTTAATAGGCTACCTTAAACTAGTGTACAAAATATTTATATAACTTAAGAGCGATTAATTTAAATGTAAAACAACAACAACAATGACATCAACTTGTACGTCGTAACATACAATATATACTACCATATACTATACATAAGAAGTACAAAGTATGAATAATGGGCAGTTAGTAAGTGAAATGTGGTAAGGGCTTAGGGTAGATTTGGTCTAAAATCATTATAAGTATTCATATACATACATAATTGACTCACAGAGTATCGTTTAGTTAGTGTGCGTTTGTGTGTGTGTGTGTGTTTGAGAAATTTCTATCTGAAATGCGCCATCAATTCCTCCCACAAGCAAATTCATCTTAAAACACTCAGGTAACTAATTATATCTGTATCTCTTATGGCATGCCGTATCTCTGTGGGTGTGTGTGCGTGTGTATCTGTGTGTCTGTGTCTCTGTCATGTGTCCTGCTCTGTTGCAAATCATAGTTTGATGTAGTTAACGTTTAATGGATTTTTAGTTAAGTATAGTTAATAAGATTCTTTCGATTAGTTAGAAGTTAGTTATTATTAATTGCTAGTTACGTGTCGTGTCTAAACTTTGTCACATTTTATATAAAAGGAGGAAAAAACACTTTGTGGTCCTGGCGTATGTATGTAATTTAATTGCCTCCAACATGCTACAACAATGACAAACCCAAAATCAAACTAATAATCAAAATAATTAATTTCATAAATATAATATTTATATATTTATATTTATATTATATATACAATATGTGTATATATTCGCTTAAGTGTATAGATGATTTCGAAATTTGCATTAAGTTGTGCTTGTCGTAGTGTTGGTTCGCTTATTAAATTTAGTTGGACTGCTTAGCTGGCTGTGACCCATTTATTGAACCCATTGAAATTGTTCCATTGAATTTGTAATTTCGTTACCGATAACGATATACATAGTTATCGTTATCGTTCTTGTTATCGTTATCGTGGTGCTTTGTACAATGCAAACGGCGTAGAACTCAATCGCCATTAGTCAGTTAGTTAGTTAATAGTTGTTAGTTATTAGTTAATATTGTTAAATAGTATGTGTTTGCGTGTATATAGTATATATTTAGTATCTGAATAGAGTCTCGACTCGTGCTCCATCTACGGTACATACTATGCGATAGTTTTTTTTGTTCGATAGCATTTGCATTGAATAAGTTGTTACTTAAGTACAGTTAAACTTTTGGTTCTAGGCGCTACGAAACTCTACAGTGGGCGTTGACAAGGGTGGGCGTGGCCCTTGTCTCTATTTGTTTCAGGGCTTTATCCGCACTTCCGGCAAGTGTGCAGAGCAGAGAATCGGATTCAGGATCGTGATAAGTAAATATGTAGCTCAACATTGACTCTAATAGTGTTCAGTGTTAATGTATTGGGGTTGTTTTCGCTTAGTTAAATTGTTGCAACAAGTTTTGGGTTTTGTTTCAGGTAAAATATTTATATTAAAAACAGTTTTATAACATAATATACCAATTCTTGTTCTTTTAAAATTCATTTACATACATTTTCCTTATTTTCTTCATTATTATTTTCAATGTCAGTATGGTTTTTTATGTTTTCTTTTTTTGTTTAGAAGTTACATTTAAATAGCGATTAGCTTATAAGATGGAACATTAGATTGGGAGTTTTGGTAAGATTTTTTAGTAACCGTTTGCATTTGCTAAAGACTAAGCTAAAGACCCTAAAAAAGTCATTATGGGTTTAATGAAAATCTCTGGCGGTATGCAAAAGCTAATTGGAACCTGAAGGTTATAGTATGCAACTAACTCAATAACAATGTAGTACTAAGGAGGTCTTCATAATGGGATAAATGACATAGTTATGTATGGTGAAATTTTACAAATGTTATCCATGAATCGATGGTTGAGTGGTAGGTATATAGTATATATGTATATACGTAGCCAATTGGATTGCTAGACTAGTGAAATTATGAATGTATCAGTATGTGTGTACGAATATTTATATATGTATGTATGTATAAAGTACTGGGCATTAAAACATATTGATGTATTCTCTTGGATTCTAGACTAACATTGCTAAATTTTAAATAGGTAGACTAACGTTTATATAGGTATTAATATTCTATTCTGAATGTGTGTGTGTGTTTGTTTATTACTCAATTCATTGTGGTAAAAGCTTTCTACACTAAAGGCTCTATGTAATCATAGGTATTTGAGGTACTTTTAAGTAGTCAGTAGTAAGCATATCTGCCAGTATGGATGAATACATGTAGATCATATTTTCATGTTTACTTATTATATATTTTATTATTTTAAATTGTTCTTCATATTGTTGTTGTTCTTGTTGTTGGATGTTGGATTGAATTGAATAGTATTTAAAACGTTTCTTAAATAGTTCTCTATATAAGTTATTAAAGCTTTCGGTTTTCATTACACTATTTCATATCATATTATATCATAACATAGTATATATACTTATATGTATTTTTATTTTATATATATATATATATTTGTGAGTGTATATAACTACATACTAATAGTCTCTAAGGATCAGAGGTATATACATTTTGTTTTGTTTGTTGTTGTCTTTTTTTTTTGTTTTGTTTTTTTGCAATCGAAGTTAGCATATCCACCATATTCCAGGAACCCAAGCAAAGGAAAAGGAGAGCGTCTGGCAGGACAACGACAGGACTCTACACACGTCTTACATTCATATGTAAAAACTATGTAAAAATCAAAATAAATGTGCGCCAATCGCATGGACGCTATATTCAGGACGGTATAATGTGGGTAATTTCAACTGTCTAACACTCACAAGCTTACACACAATCATACACTCACACACTCATTAAAATACACACATCGTATATAAAATGTAAAGCTGTATTGTATTGAAGGCGCTGCCAGTGTTGGTAATTGGGCTACGTTTGACAATGGCGACGATAATAGTAATTTCAACTCTGATAAAAGTTAGTAATTTTAGGAAAGTTCTAGGCAAAATAGCTCCATAGATTCTGTTTAAAAAAATCATTATAATATAAATAATTAACTTTGTTAAAATTCTCAATACTTTAAAATGTAAGTGAATAAAAAGAATAATAAGTAAAATAAAGAATAATTATAATTTAAAGTTTATAAATTACAATCTGAATGAAAACATAGATGATATTTACAGGGTACGAGAATATATATGAATTTGTGAATAAAATAATATTATTATTTTATTTCAACTTGAAAACTGAATGTAGCTCTGATAGGCCGACATATCTAAAAAAAATTAAAAATTTTAGAAAGATTCTGTTTAAAAAAAAGCATTATAAAATAAATAATTAACTTTGTTAAAATTCTCAATACTTTAAATTTTAAATGAATAAAAAGTATAATATGTAAAAATAAAGAATAATTATATTTTAAGTTAATAAATTACAATCTTAATGAAAACATAGATGATATTTAAAAGGTTTGCGAATAAATATGCATTTGTTAATAAAAATAATATAATAAATTGTTGGCAACATTGGTGTGCACACACATATGAAAACAAAAGATTATATATGTATGAGTATATGCTTTAAATAGAAATAGATTGTGAGATCGGGATTTAAGCATTGGAATAACAGTGGATCGCTTTGTTGTGTATTTGTATACTTTTGTGACTTTCGTGACTTTAAAACTACTTATTTATAATTTTCATTTGTATTTCTGATAATCTTAGTTATAATTTATTCTTTTTTATACTCTTTATGTGGGATTCTTTAGGGCTAAACATATATAGAATATATTATAGATATACCTCTATGTTCTTTCTTTGCGGATTTTTTGTAAATCGAAGTATGAGTGTAAGTCTGTGTGTGTGTGTGTGTGTGTGTAGTGTCTGTAAGTATATTTAGTTGTTGTGCCTGTCCGAATTGCTTAGCTTAGTGTTAGTCCGTGTTCATGTCCATTACAGTTATTGTTGTTGTAGTTATGTCGATTATAGTTCTCAAAGTTTGTCTTTATCACGATCGATGCTCATTGCTTTGAAGATGCCACGTCCGATGCCATAGCGCAGGTTGAACTGATCCAGACTCGAGGCACGTGGTCGGGTGCTGCCTCTGCCGCTGCCGCTGCCACTTTGTGCCGCCAAAGTGACATCTGTGACGTCGGCAGTGCTGCGGCTGCTGACAACTTCAGTTGGAATTGTAGACGCAGCCAGGCGCTCCTCCGCATCGGTTTCACTGTTCTCCGTTTCGGTGTCGCTGAACTTTCGACGTCGTCGCAGGAATGTGCTGCAGTGCCTCAGCTCGCCCAGGTTGTCGGAGAGGGTGGCCGCGTTTACGCTCCTGCCGCTCCTGTCGCTCCATCTCGGCCGCCAGCATTTGCACCTCCCAGTCGTTGTGGCCAGCCGAGCCGGATGCGGTGCTGGTTGTGGTGACAAGTGCTGCTCCGCTCAGCTCTTCTTCCGCCTCGTCATCATCGTCGTCGTCGCCGGCAATGTTCATTTTGCTGGACGATGAGCTCGAGCTGGAGCTCTCACCAATGTCCAGTATGACGCTATCCGACAATCTGGTCAAATTACCCGTCACATCGGAGACCATCATGCCACTGCCACTGCCACTGCCACTTCCATTGCCACTAGCTTCGCCAACGCCTGCAGCTCCAGCTGCCATGCTGCTGGATATGTGACGCTCATCCCAATCGCGATAGCCCGACATCATGGCTCCTCGACTGCTGTACCGCCCATTGCCGTGGGCGGCATAGAAGCTGGGATGACTCTGGGCATGCCGGGTGGTCAGTGTGCCCGGTCCGCTGTAGTAGCTGCTCGGACAGTTCAATGCATTGGCGGAGGCGGCATGATGTCTGCTGGGACCGGGCGATATGCTGCGTCGCCCACCCTGAATGGGCGGCGACGATGTGAACACAGTGTCAAGCGAGTCACCACGCTGTCAGACAGAGGGAGAGAGAAAAAGAGAGAGAAAGAGGGACATATAGAGTGGTATTTTAAGGAGAGTTCAAAAATAACACTATGGGATTAACGTTTGTAGAGATCTGCATAAATTTATTTATGCAGATTTGCATATATATTTTCATAATATTTATTCTTCATAAAATTTATAGCTATATAATTATTAATTCTTGAAATGCAAGAAACTTTCCACATTCTCCATATTAAAAACACAAATAAAATTTATCGAAATGATCTGTCTCACATATTATCGAAATTAAATCACAACGAAATCAGCCCCAAAACAGATTTCGTAAAATCTCTTAGGGCTACCACACGTTCCGTATTATTTTTTTTATTTGCCTGGCAACCCTACACATTTTGTATGGAGCAGCTGTGAACAGCTGATCGACGAAACCAAAGTCTAATCTTTTTCAGGAATATCCTTAATATGTGAAAACTTAAAATTGATCGAAAAGTCAACTTCAAACTTTGAGAAAACTCGATATTTGAAACTCGGTCGATTATTTTCCGATATGTTTTTAATTTCTGTTTCTGTATAAAACTCGAACCAAAGTTAGGATTAACATTACTTTAGTAGAGGCCTTTTAAAATGAATACCTTTATCGAGTTTATCAACAAGCGGTTGTGTATCTAGAATTGAGTACTTACCATAAAGAGCAACTCGGCCGAGGATCCTGAGCTGCTATTGTCCTGCTCGCCAGGCTCGTCATCGTCCACGGATATCTGTGAGAGCTTCTCGCGCTTCAGTCTCCGCGTTGTGGACGCCACCGTTGACTTCTGTTCGATGGTGCGAAGTTTGAGCTGCAACTGGGCAATGATCGCATCCCGGCGACGCACCTCACCGGCCATGCTGGAGAATGGGTCTCGAACTTGGAGTGCATCTCGTTCATGTGCGTCTTGATCACCTGATTGATACCATTCAGAATCTGATTGAAGTAATCCTGCGCCTCTGGAAATCCTTGAAGCACAATTCAAACATTTGCGATTCGTTAATAAAATCATTGAGACATTGGTTGGAACACCTGTGCGTGCTGGTACAGTTGTGTGCGTTAAGTGAGTGACAAACAGTGTGAGACTGTGTGTGTGAGTGAGATAAATATATATATATACATATATATTTGTATATATATACATTCAGTGAGAGAGAGCGAGACAGCGACAACTACAACACAATTTAGCTGTTAGAGTCAAAGCGTTTATTTTTTTTAGCACTACTTGTATGTACTTAGATTGTTGCTGCTTTAATTGCTGTTAGTTATTTCTAAGTGTGTGCATGTAGTGTTTTGTTGTGGTTGTTGTTCTTCTTGTAAATTACGTGTTGCTGTTGTTGTTATTAGGTAAATTAAAGTCAAATAAATGCATACATACGCAGTTACAGTTATTTATTTACACACATTCCCATACACAATACGAGAACAGCGGCTCCTTGAGCTCGCGATGTCGAACCGACATAAAACCAAAATCAACCAAAATCAATAGAAAATCATTTATGAACTACCCAAAATCCATTTCGAGAATTGCCTCTCTGTGCGTGTTTTGTTTTTGGTTTTTGTTTAAATATTTACAAAAGCGTTGGCTAAGTGATCTGTGTGTTAGTCGCATGCTGAGCAAACTGTACCCGTTGCCTCTGTTTCATTCCATTGCGTTCCATAAGCGTGCGTGCGCGTGCTTCGTTAAGTTTCAAGCTCGATTTCGATAACCACGACAATCGTTATTGCTTGCGATTATCTCAATCTCGAGCCCGAACATTTACTGCCTGAAAATGCTTTTATGATTGTGCTTATTTTGTGTACTTACAATCTAAGTATATGTATGTATATACACATGTACCATTATTATTCATAAATTATTTTTCATTGTACTCGTTTTATATTACAAGTGGAAAGATGATGCAAGTGAAAATTGAAAAAAAATGAGTAAAAAAACTGAAGTGTAACTAAATTAATGATTAGCTGTAGTTTTTCTCGCTTAAAATTATATTTGAACTGTTTACTTTCTGATTTATAATACATAAGCTAATAATCTAATTATATTTGTATCAATTACTTAATATGATTATAATTATAGCTTAAATAAAGATATTCTACAAAATCTTAACCTAAATATTTATAGGAAGCATTCTATTTATGAGATCCAATTGGGAATTCAGAATTCAAATAATATCAAGTAATTACAGTATATGAATAAAGAAGCCTTCATGCATACGAGTTGAGTTAATGTGGTTGAAATATTAAATATAAAATATGCCATATCTTAAAGAGAGCGACTGATTAGAGACAGAGAGAGAGAGAGAGAGAGTGATAACGATAGCAGAAGCATAGCGAAGCAGGTGTTATTAGACGAAAGACGCTGCAAAATGCATGCAGTAAGTATAACTGTAGGCAACATTACGGGTATTCCTAACAGTATAACATTTTAAACTTTTATATTTGTACATGAAAAATAAAATCGATTTTAGTCGAGGTCAAATTGTTTTTGTCACGATATTGCAAAGGAATGCCGCTAATGCTGACTAGAGTTACCACCAAATGACAAACGTTACAGGTCAGATTGTTAGCTTAAGGGCGTGGCAAGCGTTGCTCTGTCTATAAAAACTATGGTATTTGGTATTTGTAGGTATATAAGAAATATACTCGTTTATATATTATAGTATCTTTGGTGT
This sequence comes from Drosophila innubila, assembly GCF_004354385.1. Lineage (NCBI taxonomy): Eukaryota > Metazoa > Arthropoda > Insecta > Diptera > Drosophilidae > Drosophila > Drosophila innubila. The sequence goes on along the minus strand of NW_022995372.1, from coordinate 13,613,507 downwards.
TGGGTAAGATTAAAGAGATCATTCAAATATGATTATAGTTCTAAAGTTGCATAGATATGGCATTTACCTTCCAGTTTCGGCAATTGACCCTCACCGCCACTCAAAGAATTCGTCGTGTTTTGTCGGAGCTGCAAATTCAAATTCAAATCTGTGGATGTTGTGGATTGTGCATGAAATTCGGTATTCTGTGAGAGTATCTTATTTGACGAGGACATTGAGGAGCACTCGACCATATATGATGCCGATGACGATGCCGATGACGTTGCCAATGCCGATGACGTTGCAGCGCTGCCAACGCCAGCGATGACGCCGCCCAGTTGTGGCTCAAAGGCGAAACTCTCTTGCGGCGAATTCGTTGGCGTTACCAAGGCCAACGTCGGCGACCAGACCGACGTATCCGATGCCTGTCGTATGCCAGTTCCCGTTTCCAATACCGTTCCCGTTGGCGTATTATCTATACCGCTACCGTTACCGTTACCGTTACTATTAGCGCTAACATTACCGTAAGCGTCACCGTTACCGTTACCGTGCACGATCGCGAGCTTGTTGTTGTTGTTTTGGGCGAGGTTTGTGAGGTTGCCGCGACCGCCACCACCGCCGAGGGTAGCGTAGTGACCTTCCTCTTGGCACTGGCGGGCGGGCTGGAAAGAGTTGAATGGAAGGTTACACTCTTCAAGAGCTTACTGTGCCTAGCCACGTACCCTTCAAGGTCGGCTCCGTGAGCAGCACCCGCGTTAACGCGCTGACCTTTGCCTCATCTTGGGCACCATCACGATCACGATCAGCATCACGATCACGATCACCATCCGTATTCGCATCGCCTGCTCCTTTGTGGAGCTTCTTGAGAATGCTCTTGAGCCTGCGTCGCTCAACCGTTTCATTCGATTCGGGACTGAGTGGCATGTACTCCAATTGTTGCATCTGTTGTCCATGCTGCTTGTTGCAATTGCTATCCGATGCGGATGCGGATGCCGATGCGGACGCGGATGCCGATGCGGATGTATTGGTCGAAATGGATGTTGAGCTGGTGGTGGACTCGTAGGTGCTCAGAAACTGGGAGTAGATGCCGGAGGTGTCACTGTAGCAGCGATATAACGATTCCGGAATGGGCACGTCGTTGTTGTTGCTCGTCGATTTGGAGCAGTCAAGCTGAAGCTGCGCGTCTGAAGCGCCTTCTCCAATTCGGCCAGCTTCTGTCGCTCATTGAGGATCTTGAGACGCTTCACAAATGGCAGGCCGCAATACTCCGGCGACAGATCGAAGACACTCTGATAGAACTTGCGTCCTCCACCATTGGCCATGTCTGCGCCCTCGGGCAGCTTCTGTTCCGGCTTCTGCAGGCGTAGGCACTCCCGTGTCGTGCTCAATGTGCTCCGCGTGCTCGATGAACACGTGCTCGAGCTGGAGGCATGCCCGTGCCCGTGTCCATGACTGTGACGTGGCGATCTTGAGCTACGCGCACTGTGATGCCTTGCTCGTCCGCTCATACCCGTGCCGGCGTCCATAAGCTGGGGAATATTGCTCAGCGAGTAGTTCTTGAGCGGCGTGTCCAGATCCGTATCGGGCGAGCAGTTGGTCAGACTCGTGTAGCTGGAGGACATGAGGGTTGCCAGCTTCAGCTTGGACCAGGGCTTAATGGGCGTGCCATCCGTATCCGTGTCGGATTGCATTGGTGTGCTCAGCTTGTGGGACGGTTTGATCACCTTCTTCGATATGGTAGATATGGTGGGCAAGCCACCAATTGACAATGAACCAGCCACAGTCTCCGGCAGCGTTTCAGCGGTTGCATGTTTGGCCACCACAGCTAATGACTTGGGTGGCTCCTTTTTTGGCTATTGCTCCCGTGTTCAGTAGTGCTCCACTGGTGCCAGTGATGCTGCTGATCCCGCTGCCCACACCTTGCAACTGCTGAATCCTTTGCTTGAAGGAGACCTTCATCATGGGCTTGACTTGGGCTACTGTCAGTGACTGTCCAGTTCCAGCTGTGCCTGCACCCGATCCTCCTGCCATGCCAGCGACAGCTGCTGCTGCTCCACTTACTCCAAAGTCCACCTTGCTGCTGATATTCGGCGGCGTGTTGACCTATAAATAGTAGGATTTGGAGCAGAAAAGGAAATGAAGGAGACAATAATAGATTATAGATTATGCACTGAAATTGGCTGGCTAAGCGGTGAGCTGTGATGATATCTCAATGTCTAAATTAATTAATTGTGTTGAGGATTAACTGGAATTGGCATTACCATGACGACGCTACAGGTTTCACTAGAGGCGTTCGTTTGGGGCTCGTTTTTAATTTTCAACTGTTGCAATCTCTGGATCAGGGGAAAGCCTTCGTTGAACTCGCGTTCGGGCTCTTCCTGTATCGATTCCTGCGGCGATAACGTACACGTTACATGTGAGTGAGGTGGAGATTTCTGTGGTGGTGTGGACTTAACAGCTCGCTCTTCGCGATCCTAGTGCAAGACACATAAAGACACATACGAAACTACTATTTAGGAGCCGGGGATTTAATTACGAGTACATACAACATGACAAAATTAGCTGCATTTGCTTTTTCCATTTTGAATTGAAGCTCAAAATTAAGAGACATAATCGAAAAATTAAGGTAATCATAATAATAATAATGCTAATATAATTGGAGTAATGCGAAATGCGGTGTCTATGTGTGTGTGTGTGTGTGTCTATGTGTGTGTGGTGTGTGTTTGTGTGTGTGTTATGCCGTTTCTTCCATTGTTATCTCTCAATAGTCTCTGTACTATCACTTAGCCTTGTCTGTTGTGTATTATTGTAGTAGTAGTTGTTGTTGTTGTTGTTGCTGTCTCGATCCATTGAAAGAAAGAAACAAAAAGAAAGTAAGAAAATAAAATAATATGCAATAATATGCAAGCAGCTAAAGAAAGGGTCTAACGGCAGCAGCCAAGCAATTCTTCTGTCTCAGTCTTTGGTTTGTAGAAAGCAAGTTAAATATACAGTGTTACATTCATCTAAACTTCAATTTCTTTTTTGATACACTTAGTTTCGTTGGAATCAGCAGTCTTATTCTACAACTCTTTTTTATAGTTCTTTAGAATTTTTTTTCCGTAGAGTGTAGAGAATAGAGCTAGGTTAAGCTAAGTAGAGTATTGTAAACTCCTTGTAGAGCTCTTCAATAGAGCGTATTTATACCTCTACTGTAGAATTATTTTTTTTTTTTTTTTTTTTTTTTACTTTAACTATGTTATTAACTATTATTATTATGAGCACGCTACATGCTACTTAAAGCATTTTCAGAGTCATTTCAAGAATAAACAGAACAGGTAAGTTACAGATTTTTTTAACATGGCAGGGTTCAGACCCAGTTATTTTTCAAACTTCAGTTTTATTTATGTGATAGGTCGGCGACTCTAACAACTGAGCCACGGGACCACACGCTGTAGAATTATTGCTTCAAATTTACTCCATAGTTGTTGAGTTGGTCTACAGTCTAAATGTAATCGATGGAGCTCTATACACTACTCTCTACACTCTACTAAAAAAACTCTATAGTGTAGTTTGAGGCTTAATAAATTTGTTTGACTCTGGTATTGGAGAATTTAAGATTACAGAACATTAAGTAAGAATATGCAAACATATTTTCGGAAAAGATCTGGACTATGTTACATATTTTGTTCTTAAAAAAAACCAGACGCTTTTCTTTGCTTGGGTAATCGTAAAAAAAGAGCGTACTCACATAACATACACATGACATTTGTCAGAATAACTCCATCTGGTTTCTTTCACAAGCTTCGTTGGGTGATAACAGTGCCAGCAACAGAACACTTTTCCCTTCTATAAGCTAAAACTGTTTTTTATAGTTATACCCGTTACTTGAAAAATAAGTAAAAGGGTATATTTTGTATGCAACAGGGAGAAGGAGGCATCTCTGACCCTATATAGTATATATTCTTGATCAGCATCAACAGCCGAGTCGATATAGCCATGTGTGTCTGTCTGTTCTCAGATACTATAAGAATATCCCGTAGAACAACAGTTATGGCGAATTAATGTTTTCAAAGCAATACAAGTAATTCTTTTAAAGTACTTTTATTTATATTGAAATACGTAACGGGTATCCTATGGTCAGGATCTCAAATATAGCCTTTCCGACTAGTCTATTTATTTCGATTTGAAAAAAAACTTGATCTGCTTAGGAGATAGCTCAACCTAAATAAAAAATTTGGTGTCGCTAGCTCTTACAGCCCCTGAGATCCAGATGCTCGAGATGTGTAATATATATCCCATAAAAACGGAAAATCGTATAATGTTTAAGTACTCTGCTAAGTATTTATTTTCCTTCTCTATATTAAATCGAAATTATGAACAGTGACAGAAACATCCTAAAGTTAAATTTCTATATTATAACAGTCTTTCGATTGAATTTATTTTTCCTAAATGGTTTCTACTCATCCCATTCATCATTAAGCATCTTTTAGTTTTGTTTTATTATCGGATTGCAGAACGTGCTTCTTATAAAATGATCAATTGAACTGTATAACAAGTTAGTTAATAAATAGAACGTGTTATTGAAGGTGCACTAAAAAAAAAAACAAGTCAATATAACTGTAAACAAAGCGACAAAAAACAATTTGAAGAATCAGATAACAATAAGGGGAAGCAACACTCAATGCGATCAAAGTATGGAATACGCAAAGAGCGGGTTTTTCAAGTGTTTGTCGGTTAAGTGTGTTAGCATTGTTGTGTGTACGTCTGTATAAGTGTTGTTTAGTTAATAATTGTACCATTGAAGGCGGTATCTGTGGCAGGAAACACCATTTAAAGCTTATGAATAATGAGGCGATACACAAATTTAACGAATTGCGATTAAGAGTGTTGAATGCGATTGCGAATGCGAATACGAAATTGCGATTGAAAATTTGTGTGTAAGGAAACCGAGCTGGGTGTGGTGTGATTATGGTGGTGGTGATGGTGGTTGTTGGTGTGTGTAATGTGGTGATACTGAGCAACTCAGCTCACTGTTCCGACTTACCTGCTTCTCTTTGAGCAGACGCAGACGCTGCAGGAGGGGCAGACCAGCACCAATGGGACTGGGAGTCTTATCATGCAGCTCATCCTTGGCATCGGCACTTTCCGCATCCTTCTCATCGGATCGCACGCGGGACATGCGTTTCAGCATGATCTTACTGTTGCGGGGTGAGGTAATATGCAGCGGTTGCATTTCCATCGATTCATCACTCTTGCGGCAAGTCCTTAAGAGATCAGAACGGTTAGATCGTTTGTTGTAAATAACCAAACGAGAGATGAGCATGGTAAGGGAAATGGGCGAATTCTAAGACTCTTCGGTAACGGTAAGAAAAACAATTTTCGACTATTGTAAAATCAAAATAATTAGTGCTCGATAAACACTACTCATTTAGGTGAACGTGTTCATTTGTTCCTTTTTCGCTCACTTGTTCACTCTTCAGGCTTTTTTCACGACCACCCACATTTGCCACATTTGCCACATTTGCTCACATTTGAATGTGGCTCATTTTTAGCCATCCACGACCAAATGTGAAACTTTAAGACATTTGATATTCATCCAAAGCAAATCAGCTGCTCGGTTTCTGTGCACAATTTATAAAAAATGACAATAACCACATTTCAATATTTATTTTGATATTAGAATTGGCGCAAAATTAATGCCTACCGTTTTATAGAAAGCAGCTGGTTAAGGTGATAATTGCTTTTATTTCTTGAGTTTATCGATAAAAAATCGGGCGTTCGATAAAATATACGGAAATTCGTGGGGCGAATAGCAAAAAATCTTAACATTCATTATGAATGAGCCAAAATGATCATTCGGTATTTGTACTGAAATGAAGTCCACATTCATGCCGAATGATGAAAATGGCGTCGAATGTGCCATATGTGCTGTCGTGGAAATAGGCTATTAGTTACGATTAAATGTAATGCAATAATTATAATAGTAAATAATACATTTCCATAATTTATAAAAGGAATGTGAGAAAACAAGAGCAACTAAACAGAAAGGAACAACTGAGCAAAAGTTAGCAAGTCGAGTTAGAAACATGTTCACTTGCTCACTTTACTGAGCAACTCTGTCTTGTTCGCTCTCTCGTGAGCTAATGAGAAAAACTATTGAGTTACCCAGAGTATAGGAACGAATTGCATGGGCACTTTGAGATCAGGGCACATCTCTAGTTCGAGTTATTGGGGAACTGCACTTGCCTGGACTTTTGAGCACATTGCGGAAGCCCTTGACATCGTGCTTCAGCTTGTCCACGATCTTTTTGGAGGCACTGTTCTCGCTGCTGTCGCTTTGATGCACTTGATGGTGATGCTGTCCATGCACATGCGGATGCGGATGCGTATGAGGATGCGGATGATGTGGATGCGCGCTGCTGCGTAGGCTGCATTCTCCTTGTCCAGCTGCGCCTTGGCGTACTTCTTGTTCACACGCACCTCCATGAGTCGCTTGCGTCCCAGTGTCTGCAGGATCTCCTGAGCATCCGGGTAGTCCTTCATGGCGGCCAGCACATCCTCGCGCGACAGCGAAACAGCTCAGGTAGCCCACTGAGCGGACATCTGCAGTACGTCTGCGTAGATAAATAGATATACACAAGTAGATTGTGGGAAAGCTCAACTATCAATCATTACTCACTTGTTGAGGCCATCCAGATTCAATATGCCGATCTCTCCGAAGAAATCACCAGCCTTCATGGTAGTCAGCACCGTCTCGCTGAGCACCTCCAGTATACCATCGGCAATGATAAACATCTCGCGGGCAACTTCACCCTTGCGGCATATCGAGTCGCCCGGCGTAAAGATGTATGCCTTCATTTTTCAGCACCAAATCGTGCAGAAACTCCGGCTGGCACTCTTGGAATATGGTCACCTTTTCAGTATTAGGTTAACATGTAAGGCCAATTCGGTTTTCAGTTTATCGGGCAGCAGGCCCACAGTGTTGATATCACCGCCACCCTGTATGCGACCCCGAGACCAACTATAGTCGTCCCGCAGCACCCGACGCTTCATACCCCCGGGCACCTGAAATACACAAAAAAAAAGGTTAGTTGAGATCTCAAGTCATTTTATATTCTACAAGTCTTTAAAGTTGTCTGAAAAAAGAACTGTGATTTTCATGTGATTTTCATGATTTTCATGGACATCAAAATACTAAACGAAATTTTACATTCAATTATGTGTTCTATTTACGCAAAAACAATTTTCCCAAATTTTTTCCATTCCTCCAAAACAAAAATTCTTAATTCTTATTTTGGTTTTTTTTTTTCAATACAATTTTCATTTGAATCTTTAAATTTGTTTAACATACCAATTGGTTCAAAGACATTAAACTGAACTTTTTTGGATTTTTTGCTTAAAGTTATTGAATAACTCTTAATTTTGACATTTAACATAAAAATCAAAATAACATTTATTTTAGATTTTTTGAAAATATTAAGAATAAGTGTTATTTTTCAACTTTTATAAAATTGTTATTAAATTATTATTTTTACTTTTTTTATAAAATTAAAAATAAGTGATACATCGTATCTTTTAAATAAAAGTTTGGAAATAATTGTTATGTTGAAATTTTGTTTTTAAAACTTATAACTGTTACGGTCCCTGCTTTTAAGTAATTTTATAAAACTGAGATTTGAGTGAGTGAGAAACCGAGCAGTTTTGTAAATTTGTTTCTGCTTTGACGTGAGCAATTTATGGGAATTATGCAAGTGTAGACTGTTATTTGGGACCTCTTATTTATACAGTGCACTCACCTTATGATGTCTCATATAGGTCTTGGCGCCATCAAGTAAACGCTCGAACTCCAGACGATTTGCATTACGATTGGTTATCACATTTCCCACTTGGCCCACAATTGTTGCGAAGATAAAAACGCCAATTAAATAGCTGACGATTGTAAAAATATACCTTTTGGGGCGAAATCAGACAAAGAAAAACAGATTAGATGGCTGATTTCTAAAAGGTTCTAAAATGTAAGTATGTGGAGGGAGAGACAAAGATTTTTGCTAGGCGAGTATTACGATAGTTTAATTTTTCGTGTTTTTTTTTATCGTTCAGCGAATGTTATAACAATGAGGACAACGAATCTTCTCTTTCGCTCTCTCTGTCTCTCGCTCGATCAATCAAAGTTTTCGAAAGCACATTTCAACGCATTTTGTGATTGTCTCAATTCGAAATAATTTTTAAGCATTGAAGAATTACATAAAAATATCATTGAAGTTGTTAAAGGCTGTCGCAGCTTTCGAAAACTTTGAAAACTTTAATATTCGGTTTTATAGAGTGGAGCCAAAACATTGATGATTGCAACAGTTCAACCAAAGAGATTCAGGGTTGAAATTATCGAACTGGTGGACAGCCCCCAACAAATTAAATGATATTGATATTAATTGATTTGATTAGTTTCGAGGTTATAGAAATATTGATCTTATCATCATACCCATAACTAGAGCCAAACTGTAGCAGTCGTGATTTGATGCCACGTCGTGGTATTGATCTGGGGCCGTCCACCGAAAAGTTCGGTCTGTTGTTCGATATGTGTAATTGAAAGTAATGAAAAACAGCAAAACAAAACCGTCCCGCCCCTTAGCTCTCATGTCTTTCACCCACTTGCATACTCACTCTGCATTCGTCTCTGGCGTGGGCAGATCTCCAATCGTGGTCAGCGTCAACGTTGACCAGTACAAGCTGCCCAGATATTTGCGCGTCAACGTCGCATAGTCTCCCGGTCTATACGGATAGACCCAATCGCCTCTATGTTATCAGCAAGTTTAGCATGAAAGTTCAATAATTAATTTATTCAAATTGAACTCACCTGAAAACCTTCCGCCTCGGAAGTAAAAATAGAAACAACCGAACCAATGCGCCAGTATTAATAGGATATGAATTAGATTAACAACGCGCCATAAATTTGGCCAAACTGTTCTACTCTCTACGATGTAATAAAATCTCACAGATCGATATACCTGCAAAGATGCAATGATAAAAATGTATCAAATATGATTTTCCATTATCAGCCATTCTACTTACTTTAAAAAAGCGCGGAAAACGCAATAGCGGCTGTGTTCCCATCTTCAACTGCAGCAGATCCAGTGGAATCAGCGCTATCATATCAAAGATGAACTCACGCGAGTGCACATAATGACACGCCAGCTTCTTATCATCATATACCTTGAAAGTATATATATAATATAATCCACATAAGTATTACTTCCTCAAAACATCTCAAAGAACCCAAGGCTGCAAGTCTCTCAAATTGTAGAGTTTATTTTTTAACACTATGTATATAATTGTCTGCTATAGAAAATTTACAAATTCGAAAATTTGGATGTTGAGAATAAACCCACTTTAAACATTTTTTTGTTGTTGAACTCTTTTTTTTAATATTTAAAATATAGAATTTTTTTGGCTTGACTTTGTGATCAGTTCGAGAATGTCATGAACGTTTTTAAAATCTTTAGTTTCTCTGACAGAATATATATTTTAATCATTCATATTAGAACTTTAAAAATCATTACTGAGTTCAGTAAAAGCTACAATCTAACTGTTAATATTTCACGTATATTTTAAATAGTCAGAAATACTAACCAAAACTATTCAGAAAAAAGAGTCACTTTGTTTACCAAGATTTGTACTGTCATTTTTTTTTTATAATAAAATATATAATATATACAAACTTGCTTTCCCAACTTATTTTACCAACAAACTTGTTTTCAGACGTATTTGAACAAAACTTAAGTCATTACGGATCAAAAGTTAAATGTTCATGATAATTTAATAGTTTTTTTTTTTTAAATTAACGTATAAAAAGTTGGGAAAGGGGGAAGGGGATCTACTTACCATAAGGCCCTGTTCCAGATAGCCTGTGCGTAATTGAACTATTATATCTAAAATAAATACAACATCTGTCATTGAATCGCAGATGAGCCAAAAGGTAGGCACAGATTGCTGTCAATTGTCCAAATAGAAAAGGTAATGAGGTAAAAAGTATAAAATTGGAAAAAATTAGTTGAGATTTTCAATTAGTTGCTCGGTTCACATTTAACGAACTCAGGTCAAGGGTACTTATTTTGGCAATGCATTTCACAATGCAAATTAGACTGAGATGGGAATGGTAATGGGAATAGGAATGCGGTAGAGGCCTCCTACAAATGGCAGGTTGACAAAAGGTTGACTAACAACAGTTACAACAGCAACAACAACGACAACAACAAAAGGCAACAACTGTGCTTACATTACGAGGCTAAAGGTCAACGGCGACGAGTGTATCACATGCCATGCCAAAACCCAAAGCTATATAAATTGGCCGGCTATTGTTGTAGCTGTTTGGCAACCCTTAGCCAGCTCTAATCTCATGACAAGCACTAGTTAACTGGGCCCGTGTACAAACATTTGCACAGGTCCAAGTCGTGGGAACAACCCACTAAAACAGAAGAGCCAAACAACCGACTAACCAACCGACCATTTAGCTTATGAGATGACTGCGTGTCTTTTAATTGAGTCATTACAAGGCTAAGGCCAAAAAAAATGAAAGAAGTAGAAGCCTGACTAACAAATACCCTGTTCTCAAATGATGCCAAAATTACATCACTCTCTGTTAGTCTTTTGTTCCACTTTAGAAAGAGTATTAACTAATACTAATCTGATAAATATCCATTTACAAAACTACTACACTGATAGAAAAATGTTCTAAAATTATGATTTTGGTCATAAAACTAAAATTTTGGTCTAGAAAATGCGTCGAGAACAAAAATTTTAAAAGAAAGAAAATATATCTTGGTTTAAAGAACATTTTAAATAAGACCAAGTTGTTGTTATAAGAATAAATGTTCTTATAATTTAAGACAAGAAAAAAAAAGATTTTCATTTAATTTTTCATATATTTTATATAAACATTTTATTCTGGTTTGGTAAATTTTATAAATGTAATTTTACGGTGATTTTCCTTAAAACGAGGTGGGATTCAAACACGTGCCTTCTTCTAACTGAAACTTAACTTAAAATAAAATATGACATATTTTTACTTTCCTAACAATTTAAAATTTTTATTTTTGGATAAAGAACTTTGACTTTTTAGATTAATATTCTAAGTAAGATGGTAAGATTGGTCTTAAAATGTTCTTATTTTAAGAACAACATATTTAAGATGAATGTTCTTGGCTTCAGAAGTTGGTCTTTTTTTTCAGTGTACTCGATTAAAGTTTATCAAAACTATCGACCCAAACAAAGTTTCTGTCTACAAAAGTATAATATTACACTTTAAGTCTTGGTGACTAGAATCTTGAGTCTTCTTTCTTGTATAACCAGCAGAACTATCCAGGCCCTATAAAATGGTCTAATCAAATCTAAGCAGAAGTTGCAGCTGCCTTTTATCCAGTTATTCTGCTGGGTAGACACAAATACATAATAAACTTCATTGTTTGAGAAATTTATGGTTGTTAGGCATTATTACGATGGCAGCAAGTCAACTCGCATTACAAACTTCAAGCATTATGACAAAAGGTGTTTTCTTTCAGGACCAAGGACAACGGAATGTAACAAGGTTTGTCTTTATCTTTTTTATATAGGTGTAGATTGGTAAAGTTGGGGTCACTGTGTTCGCCTTTGTGAGATAATTTAAACTTACCTGCAGTTCAGGAAAGCTCTGCCTCACAATAAGGGTCCATAGATTATATAGAACACATATAGTTAACATCATTAGTAATAGAAGTAAAATTTTCATCTGGATTAACAACGGAGCGTCGTTTCTGCAGATAGCGTCGTCTACGTTTAACTGTTTTGTCGACGTCACCAGAGGCACTTTCTGAACCCGTGTCTTCAACAGTTTCCTATTTAATTTCATATATATTATATGCTATATATTATATTATTATAGTAGATATTGGAGTGGTTAACTGACCTGTGTTTCGGGTATCTGTCTAGTTGAGAAACGCTTCAGGAATGAGTCTTCGCGCTTGAGCGGTGGTTTCTTCTGTGGCCGATGATATCTGTACAGTGGTGCAGTTTCATCCAGCGTTGGTTTGACCGTGTCCTGTACGAGGATACACGTTCAATGATCACAAGTCTTCACACATGTACGTTAAGTTTTCCATTATTAAACTAAACTACATTTTAAAGCTACTGCAGGTTTAAACTTAAATTGTCAAGCAACTATAGGAAAAGAAGAATTTTCAGAGAGCAATCATAGAGTTAAAAAATGAGAAATTGAAAAACATAAATTTATAGATAGATAGAGAGAGAATAGAAAAGAAGAGAGGGTTTAACGCAACAGAGAGCAAGTTTAATGCAAAGCGTGCGTTTACGTTCGATTATGGGTTAGATCTAAGGGCTAAATATGTCTAGGTCTAGAGGGTGCTCTATTAATTGCTATTAAGTCATAACTTAACACAGAAACACTTACGCAATGCGTGGTAAGACAATAAACATTCATTTAACGGTAACGGTAACGGTAACAGTAAACCAAAACCCATAACGTTAACGCACATAAATGGCGCGCAACGATATGGCAACGCTAACGTCTAACGGGCAACAGACAATGGGTAACGGTCAACGGGAGACGGTAACGAGTAACGAGTAACGGTACAGACACACACATATATAGAAAGCACGCACTAAAAACATATAGTATAAGGTAAGTTGTCAGGTGTGATTTTGACTATTGCGAGAAAGAAGAAGACGTCTTGACAGAGAGACAACTGACAGCTGCTCCCCTCTCTAAAGTCTAGGCTGTTGAGCTGGGGAGTCTCAGTCTCCATCTCCATCTTCGGCTTCCTCAGCTCTTCATCTACAATACAACGGCAACTCTAACGGCAATCAAGCATGCAAATATGTTTTTATACTTAAAGTATAATATATGGCATTTAAATGCTACTATTTAATTAAAAGTTAGTCAATTCTATATTTAGATAGATTAAAAATAAAATAGTTGTTAGTTATATATGTAGTTATTTAAATAGATTAAGCCTTAAGTTTATTTATATATTTGTCCATGCAATGACAGCAATGAAATTGGCAGAAAATCATTAAAAAAATAAAAGAAAATCACAAGTGGGTGGAAAATTGAATTTCAAAGCAGTTATTTTCAGTTTCATTACTCCAACTCAAAATTTCGATAGTAAAAGTTTCGCTCAGACAAAATTTTTTTAGATTTGTGGATCATTAACAAATTTTTGGTATCTGGGAATGCAGACACAAATTTGGCTGTAAAACTGAAAATAGACTGCCTTGCAGGGTTTAGAAACTAAACAACAGAATGATGAGTGATCGGCTTGATGGCAATACCCTATGCCACTTATAGTTTCGAGAATCATTTAAACTAACTGTTTATTTGGTTGTATTTGTCGTTGTTAATTTTTTATTTTATTTTAGTTTTAAAGAGCTTTAAAATTTGCATAATATCGACAGGTTATAGTAGTATGTATGTAATGTATGTCGATGACTTGTGTATTAGCCAAATTGTGTGTATGTGTATGTTGAAACAGTAGTAATGTGTGTGTAGCCAATGCAATGTGTGTGTGTGTGTGTGGTGTGTGTGTTAATGTTGTGTGTGTGTGTGTGTGATGTGTGGTGTGTGTGTGTGCTTGGCCAGTGTGTAATTATTATTGTGTGTGTGGGTTTGTGTGTGACTATGTATTATTTATTAGCAGTGACAACTGACAGCATTATTATTGTAACATGGTCGGTTCTGGATCCGCCTTGTTTACGTTCGATGGATCAAGTTTTGGGTTTATGTTCGCGTTCATTTGGGCTATTTGCAATTTTGTTTGCAGGTAGCAGCATGAGCTGGAAGCTGGGTGCGCAGGAAGATTTTAATTGATTTTTTGGATACAAACATTTCAAAAAAAAGGTTCCTTGGTGTTAAGGACAGAGTTTTACTTTATGGGACGTGTAGCTTGTTTTTTTTTTTTTTTTTTTTTTTTTTTTTTTTTTTTTTTTTTTTTTTTTTAATTTTTTTTTTATAGGTGTGACGTTAGTTTCTACATATGTGTGGTTGATTGGTTGTGGGCGTATGCATGTTTGTACGTAATCATGTACGTAGTGTTGTTTATATGTTCTTTTACACGTGTTGTTTTGTTTGTAATGTGTTTGAGTTTTGTTTACAAGAACGCTGTTGAGTTTTGTTGCGGTCCGCTGGTTGGTTCATGAACGGCATTTTGTGTTTTCTTTTGTGGACAGGTTAAGGTTATGGGATCAGGTTACTGTTGGATACGTTATGGTGCGTGTGTGTGTGTGATTGAGTGTCGTGGATGGCTGTTGATCCCACTCATAATGGTAGCGTAGATGTGTGGTTTTGTCTGTTTTGATTGCCGATTGCCGCGTTCCAACCCAGCCCCAGCCAGCCCCAGCCCCACGGCTAAGCTAAAGAATAAAGAGAATCAATAAAGGAGATAGAATAAAGAAATGGATTTGCATTAGCTGAAGTGCTTGTAAATATGTTGTTGTGTGGGTGTGTGTGTGTGTGGAGTGTGTAATGGGTGTGTGTGTGTGTGGCAATGAGAATATATGAATGTAGCCAAATATATATATATATATATATATATATATATTCATATTTATATATATATATATGCTCAGCCATGGGTTGCATTAGAAGCATTTTGGAAATTTGGCAGCTTCTCATTATTTTTTTCCTGGTAGGTTACATAAGTAGTATGAGGAGTGAATAGAGTTAAAATCTGGAGATTATGGATACGGTTGCAGGTGTGTGTGTGAAATGTAATGTGTCTGCACCACCTGTTTGTAACTTAGCAGGTAGCGAGGTGTATGTAGCATCAATATTCGCTAACCCACACTAAGCAAAATATATACTAAGTGTATTTGAATTTCTCTTTTATAACTTTTAATATATTGTTGTTGTTGCCTGAGTGAAAAAAAGCGCACTAGAATTAGATACAGCAATCATCATATCAACATAATCCTCCATCAGCTATCATGATTGACTATCAAAATCTTCAGATTTTACACCTGCAACCTTTGAATTAATAAACCTTTGTAGCCTTGTATGGCTATTAATAAATATAATAATAATAATAACTAATAGCATTTATATGTATGTGTATGTGTATAATAATAAAAATAATAATGGCGAAAAATAATAATAATATAATATTAATAATAAAGCAAAGCATGTTTGAAAAGTAATTATAATAATATTAATAGCATAATAATAATAATGAAAATAGCCGAAAATAATGTGTAATGTATGTCATGTCTTTCATATTAAATGAAAATATAATGAAAGATCGAAAAGCGTAATAGTAAATAATAATAATAATAATGGCAATTTAATAATAATGATAATGAAAATTAATAATGTAATGAAAATAATAATGGTAACTCAATAGTAATTAAAGAAAATAATATTAATGTGTGTGTAAAAATAATAATAATAATAATATTAAATAAATAATAATGAAATGATGAAAGTAATCAATGTGTGTGTGTAATAATAATATTAATTTAAATAATGTCTAATGTAATAGTAATAATAACTAATAATAATAATAATAATAATAATAATAATAAGGTCCTCCCTAATGAGTCATAATCGATTAATAAATCAGGGATCTCAAAATCGAAGTATAAAGGGACCGCAATCAGATCTGGATCTGGAAAACCATCTCCGATGCGCGATTTCCTAAAACAGGTTTTGAATTTTCCTTTTTTATTTTGTTTTTTACAGCATTGTTGTTCATGTAGGCTTGTTCTAATTGTTGTTCTCGTTTAAATATTGTGTGTATTTTCTATTCTTTTTTTTTTTTTTTTTTTTTTTTTCTATGTTGCTTATTTGGATGAATCTTTTCTCTTTGAACAGATATACACACACACACACACACAGTTTATCACCAAGTTATACGACATATATGGAGTGAGATGTATGCAGCGTTGAGGCTTTATGTATGTGAAAGTCAAGATACTGTTGCTATATGGCTGGGCAAGGCAGAGGCGGGGCTGCAGGTACTGGATTCCACTCAACAAACCACCTACTTCTCTACTTTAAAATTGAATGAGTTTGTTCTCTGCTGCTTTAAACCTTCTTTACCGCTTTTTTCTCTGCTATGCTTTATTTTCCGTAAAACGCATGCTACACTACACTCACTACAAGTACAAAGCTATATCTTTATAACACAACAAATCCTTTTCCCTTACACTTTGTTCTATGTTAGAGAACCTCAGAACCAAAATTAAATGGTAAAGAGGTTCATGATTTCTGATCGATCTAAATTCTTCAGTAGTGGATCTATCGGTTAAAGAGTCGTTGTTTTAGTGGATGACTTTGCTATCGGTCGATTCGAGATCTGACATTAGAAACTGTGTTGCCTAGTTGCGTTATAGGACGTGTGTGATCTGCGTTTGGATATGATGTTTTAAAAGATCAAGGGAGGCCAGATTGGTAAAACAATTGTAGTTTAATTTATCGATTTTTTTATTGTATTGACTGCCTGCAAGCTGGGTGATTTTGGTAGTATTACATTTCTTAGCTAATAT
Organism: Drosophila innubila; assembly: GCF_004354385.1. NCBI lineage: Eukaryota > Metazoa > Arthropoda > Insecta > Diptera > Drosophilidae > Drosophila > Drosophila innubila. The sequence continues at coordinate 13,597,019 of NW_022995372.1, read as the reverse complement.
GGCAAAAGTTACCTTAACTAGGCAGATTTATGGTAACAGTAGTATTACGCACACGAAAACTGGTGGTAGTTTGTGCAAGGTATGCTTAAGGCTATATATGCGGACATTTTTTAGACCATGCATAAAGGCGGTCAGCGCATACAAAACAAAGATCCAGGTGTGAAACATTATTTGACTACTCAGGTTAAATTTAATAATAATAATAATAATAAAAATATGTCTTGTGATTTAAGTTTTATGTATCAGGTGCTATATTGGCTTTCAAATAGTTGTTGTTCATGTAGGCAGTATTTGTCAGTTCTCGTTTAGATAAATGGGAGTTTTAATGTTGGTTGTGCGTTGGTATGGCATTTGCTCAGGAATTGTTCACGTTTCGTTTCACACACACACACGCACACAAAGATAAACAGATTTGTGAGCAGGAGGTGGTCAGTTAACGAGTCGAAATCATTGGCCATTTATGTAGCTTTTGGACATGCGGGCTGTATGTGCCATGTGTATGTGTGTATGTGTGGAAACTGCTGCTGATGGATTACGTTCATGCACTCACATACTTATAGATTGAGGGTTTACGTTGTTGGTTTGTATGGGCCGGACAGGAAGGAAGAATCGGACGGGTTCGGCATTAATATCGCACCATTAGGTACCAGTTTTTGTTGTGCCTGATCGTCGACGCGCATCACTGGGCGAACCTCTTTCCTGGAGGCTGGTTTGCACTAGTTAAACGTATCGGTACCATGAAGAAAATATATGGGGTTTGATGTGTGTTGCACACGGATGAAGATGTTTTTCATGGACTAAAGAAGGGATATCGTCGTCGATCAATCGGTGTTGTGGCGTATTTGTGGCCCCAGTATTATTGCAACGTGGCCAGTATTGTGTGGCCTTGTGGCCAGTATTGGCTTTCTCTCACTTGTGGGTTGTAAAGATGGATCGTTTGAGGAATGACGTATGGTATGATAACGTCGTTGTTATGGGTTCGTAGAAGCATGTTTTATTAATTGGATACCGTTACATTGGGTTTTGACGTTGGTGGGCGGAGATGGTGGGACAGGCGGGGATTTCGATCTAGTCAAAGCACTTGCTTTGGACTTAACTTGCTTGAGGCAAATCAAGTCATTTGGCACCTTGTCTAGAAATTTACAATTAATAATGTGGACAAACAGCATCACCGATAATGAGGGAGAGAGAGACAGATAGTAATTCTCATTAAATAAATCATCTGCTATATAACATGGCCGCATGTGTATATCCTTCTGACTTTTTATTATAGTATTACAT